>NC_089854.1:51967697-52310197 GCF_036373705.1 Amia ocellicauda
AACCACCCCCTGCACATCCTGACAGCCGCAAAGAGAAATTGAAAGGGGCTCAATAGCAATAGCAAAGAGAAGGGGGGAAAGGGGCACCCTGCCTGGTGCCACAGTGTAGTGAGAAGTAACGTGAAAAAGTGTTACCCAAGCAGACAGATGCTACTGGAGATGAATATAATAATTTAATCCAAGAGATAAAATGCAAACCGAAACCGAATCTTTGTAGCGCCGCAAAAAGGTAATCCCATTCAACGCGGTCAAAGGCTTTTTATGCATTCAATGAGATCAAAACCTCTGGCAGCCGCGAAGTTGACTTATTATAGATAATGTTAAGTAATCGTCTAATGTTAAAAAAGGAGTGTCTCCCTTGTATAAACCCTGTTTGGTCAAGCGAGATTATTGAAGGTAAGACTGCCTCAAGCCGATGGGCTCTTTACAGATCTTTACATCTGTGTTAAGAAGGGAGATGGCACGATACGAAGCACAGTCCAAGGGGTCCTTGTCCTTTTTTAACAACAATGAAATAGATGCTTGACGCAGGGTTGGAGGTAGGGACAAAGAAGTGAAAGATTCTAAAAATGCAGAACTCAGCAAAGGGGCAATTTGAGGGCTGAATTTCTTATGAAATTCCACTGGAAACCCGTCCGGACCTGGTGACTTACCACTCTGCATTGACTGACTTGCCCCCTTAATTTCTTCAAGTGAAAGAGGCTGCTCTAAGCTTGCTTTAGATTCAGGATTAATTACAGGAATAGTTATCAAAAAAATAATTGTACAGAAGGGGATCAGAAGGGAAATCAGAAGTGTGTAGAGTGGAATAAAAGGTCTTAAATTAATTATACTTAACAAAATTGTTATCAGACAATAGTAGGGGATTAAAGCGCCAAGGACCCCGAGGTGGAAACTGATTATAGAAGCTAAGTGTCAATACAACAGGGGCGTGATCTGATATTACTATACTATCATAAATGCAAGCATTAACAGAAGGGACTAGCTTACTGTCAAAAAAAGTAATCAATACGGGCATATGTATGATGCACTGGAGAAAAAAAAGAATACTGTCTGGAAGAGGGATATAAAAAACGCCAAGGGTCAGACATTTTATAGGTTTGTAAAAAAGAGCTAATAGCTAAAGCAGATTTTGAAGGCCGTTCAGATTTTGGAGAAGAACGATCCAAAGTAGGGTTCAGAGCACAATTGAAGTCACCTCCCAAAATCAAATGATGTGAATGTAAGTCGGGTAATAAGGAAAAAAGATTAGTCATGAAGTTGCTATCATCAAAGTTTGGGGCATAAACATTGGCCAACACTAGTGGTGTATTAAAAAGTTTCCCTTTAACTATCACATACCTACCATTTGGGTCTGATATTACTTGTGAAGAGATGAAAGGAATATTTTTATGCACTAAGATTGCTGCACCTCTGGCTTTACTGTGAAAATGGGAGTGAAAAACCTGCCCCACCCACCCCTTACGCATCAGAAAGTGATCTGAAGTGCGAAGATGTGACTCCTGCAAATATGCTATTCCCACTTTAAGTTTCTGGAGGTGTGATAACACCCTTTTGCGCTTAACAGGGTGATTAAGCCCCTTAACATTCCAGCTAATAAAGTTCACTGGACAGTCTGCAATATGGTTATCCTTGTTATTGAACATCATAGTAAAAAAAAAAGGGTTTAGAAAGGTTACATCCAACACAAATAACCAACATTTTTTATGAAAAGATAGGTACAGACATAGTGCCAAATCCAGACTATATAAGAGAGACCACACATGACTCATGGAAGAAAAAGAGAGAGAAAGTCAGAAGACAGAAAGAGGAAATAACAACCCCCCCACCCCCTCATCACCTCCCCAAATGAGATGAATGCATTCCCAAAGTAAGAGCAACCACATACTAAGCATAGCATATGGGGGAACAAGTGTAAACTATGCTATAACACTCCTACTCCTGCATAATCACTGAAACTAACAAAGCAAACAAGGTTTATATTAGATTAATACTGCAGTAAAAATAAATTTAAAAAGTGGGGAAAAAGGGAATAATAATTTTACAAGGATGACTGAACTTAACCCCAAAGTCAGACTATAAGAAAGACTGTGGCAATTATATCAGTCGAGTGCAATCCCAACTCGAGAAGTCATAATTATAATCAGTATGTACAGGAGTCAACACGATACTGAACTATATATATATAATGAACAGTGTAGATGCACAGTATAACAAACACGGTACTTATCTCAGTGTTCAACTTTTATGTGTGCACTATGAGTCAGGATAGTTGAAGGTTATCCAGATGACTGCAGCAAGGTAACCAGATGAAGGAGCCAAAACTGAGATCAGTGTGCTGCAATGTTTTTGTTGTAGTAGGCGGCGGCCTCTTGTGGTGTGGTGAAAATCAACCGACTGTTATTATGAGTGAGCAGCAATCGAGGCGGGTGTAACAGGCTGTATTTCACACTGGCCTGTCGCAGCTGAGCCTTCACTGGGTTAAAAGCGGCGCATCGTTTAGCCACATGAGCACTAAAATCAGGAAATATATATTCACCTCCCCTGAAAATATAAATCTCCCTTCTCTCTCGATAGCCGTAGAATCTGCTGCTTAACCTAGAAGTAGTGCACCCTAAGAATAATGGGACGGGGCCTGTCTCCTTCCCTAGGTCTCGGCATTAACGATCGGTGAGCACGATCGGGAGTCCAACTTATCCTTTACAAAGATATCAACAAAGAACTGTGACATGAAAGCAGTGGGATCGCGACCCTCCACTCCTTCCGCTACACCAACAACACGCAGGTTGTTCCTCCTTCCCCTTCCATCTAAATCCTCTTTCCGTTTGAACATCTCGTTCTCTGCCGAAAGACCACTGCAAGAGCCTTCCAGCTCCGTCACCCTGTCAGATATGTCGCTCAGAGATCTCTCTACCTCCTGCAGTCGGTTGCCATACGAATCGACGGTGCCCTGAAGAGTAGCAAGAGACTCTCACGTCTCAGATCGAAACGATTTAATGGAGCTCTGTATTTTGCTCACCGCTGCGACAAGAAATGCCAGGTCTCCGCCACTCTCTGGTGAGGGATTGCCACCCCCATCAGGCCTGAATCTAACTCGGGTTGAGTTGCCTCCGTCGCTGGCCCCTTCTTGCTCTTTTGTTTAGACATGTTTTTGAAACAATAATACACTTATAATATACTGCAGCTTATCACTTAAAATAAATAAAAGAAAATAACCTGTTTGCTGGAAAAAAAATCTAAATATCGCAGGAGCTCTCTTCACACATCTACACCGAAACCATGCTCAACAGCGCCCCATCTAGTCTAGTACTTTAAACCTCAGGAATGAGAAGTTCCATCTGTCACATCATTTCTGGCAATGACATTCAGTGCCTCTATGTTTTTATATTTTACAGGATTGGAACATCACCAAACAAAAATTCCAGCAAAGAGGTTTGGTGATTTGCGGAGGGCAGGCCAATATCTTGATTCCAGACAGCTGCAATGTGTAAGACTGTTCTCTGTGCTTAAGGCAGATGTGCACAACAGAGCATGTTGGCCACTCTGGGCCTCTGGACATCTGTGTGATGTCCTGACTGTCCTGATTCTCTCCTCCTTATCTGCAGGAGCCAGGATCCCTTACTCTGGAGATCCTAGTGGGGGACAAGCCAGCCTGAACACCTCCTTAGACATGGGTCAATTCTGTCCTAAAATTACACTCTTCAAGTTGAGTGATATCAGGAAGTCCATACCAGGTGACCTTCGAAGTTACAGTGCTTTTCCTGTGAGGGAAAGCAAAAACTCAGGATGAGTCTCTTTTTTAATGTGTCACGGTGACAGATTCGGAGGAAACAGCTGTCACACAGTCCTGGTCCTGGGAGGCTGTCTTGGGTTTCATCCATTCATTCTCAATCCCCACTTCATCTGGTACGGGGCAGTGTTGTTTTAGTTATGGGTTTTCGGATAGTTACACTAATAGTTAATGATTTTTGATCCTATTCATATTTAGTTATAGTTATTGGATTTAAGTTAGTTATCTCATTCTTTCTTGGTTTCTTTATAATTTTTCCGTCTTCTTCTCGTTTCTGACCTCCTATGGTTTTTCAGCCATCACGATAAACACTTTTTGTACAATATCTGAGAATGTATGCTATTGTAAACCGTGAAACGAGTATCTTCGGAGGTAGACGTGTTGTTTGGGGTTCAGTTTACATCAGGACTCCTTGACACAATTTATTGTTCCTGGCACTTTTGTTTATTTCTCTTATAAGCCGAGTTGCAGTTACAAGTACAATGCCGAGCACAACAGTGCAGTGCCACTACTCCTCTCAATCCACCACACAAAGACGTGCGTCACTCTAACCTGTCTGGCTTTACAACATGCAACTGAAATAATATGTTCTTGGGGGAACAACATAACACACAGCGATTTCTCCCTGCTATAAAGTAAAATAATGTATACGGTGTTTCTAATTTATTTTACGATACCTTTTCACAGATATTTATATTTTTCAATAATAAACTAATGTCACAGTCTTCCCCCACTTTATTTGAAACGTCCTGGTTTCTTAATTAAATAAATCATACAGTATTTCTAATGTTTGTTACATTTTATATATATATATATATATATATATATATATACTTAGATTTTCCTAATAATAAACTAATGTTGCAGTAATTCAATCACAATAGATGTATGACAGTACAATAGGAACTTTTTTTTTTAAGAATGACAAATTAGAAGCCATTACTGTATTGAACTGTAATGTAATATGAAAACAGGTATGTACTACGAAAGAATAAAATCTTTAAACTTTTCAGGTTTCATAACTTTACGACGAGTACATCCAGCAGGTAATGCCACAGGAGTCTGGGGTCGCTGAGGTAAGAGAACAGACACAGTCTCTGGGTGCACCGTGACTTGGGCATCCCGAAGACTGGAAGAATGGGTGACACCTGGGCATGGCTCAAGTGCTAGAGCAGGTTGTGGAACAACACCTGGAACAGGTAGCATATCCCTCTGGACAGGAGCTGTGGAAGAAAGAAGAGAGAGAGACGGCATCGAGTGATGCCTGGAGCTCGCTGGAACTGGAATTTGGTAAGGGACGTCTCCAGACAAAGCCGTCAGTGTTGCTGGCGGACTGACAGGTGCATCATCAGGATCTCTAAACAGCTGTGGAGGTGCTTCTGGATGAGCAGGTAAGTCAGACCAAGGACCTTTGTATGCCTTCAGCCGATTGTAATGTACAATCCATGATTTGGATCGTGGATCTTTTGGGTCAGTGATTTCATAGGTCATGCCAGGACAACAGTCTTCATCCAACCTTTTCAGAACTCTATACGGCCCTTTCCATCTAGGAGCAAGTTTATTCCTTTAATTGGCAGGATCATCAAGGAAAACAAGATCACCTTCAGCATAGGGGTTAAAAGCAAGCTTTTGATCATAGTGAGTCTTTTGCAGTAGTTTAGATTCTTTCGACTGCTCAGCGGCCATGTCAAAAGCATGTGATAGGCGGTTAAGGACATCCTGGGCATAAGCAGCAGGTGTGCCCGGAGTTGCTTGAGTAGTGAATGGACTGCAGTTCAACAAAATGTCCACAGGCAGACGAGGTTCCCGACCATGAGCAAGGAAAAATTGAATATATCCTTCTAACAAGCATTGAGCTACACTTGTTGCACGCTGATCTTTTAAAGGAAAGAGATTCACATAGCGTGTAAAATAATCCATTACAACAAGAACATACCTGTTGCCTTGAGAAATGACTGGTAGCTTGGTGAGGTCAGTAGCAATTTTCTGGAATGGACGATCCACCACAATAGGTTGTAAAGGAGCTCTAGCTTTTGGTGTTGGAGCACTGCGAGTATGACATGTTAAACACTCTGTACAGAACTTGTAAATGTCGCGTGACATGTAAGGCCAATAGCAGATTTTTCTGGCTCTCTGCAAAATTAGTTCAGTCCCTAAATGTCCACTGAAGACATTTCCATGCAGGTAAGTGAGGGCTGTCTGAATAAGGGATTCAGGAAGGAGCAATTGGTAAGTATAGGCTTTCTGCAGAAAGGTTTTGATTTTTCGACCCCATTTTCCAAAGTCAGGCGAGGAAACTCATACCAGAGCTTTTTCAGAGCTGACGGGGAGTATTTGATTCGTCGTGCAGTAGGTCTTCAGTTATCCATTTCTTTCCATTTCATCACAGTTCTCAGAATGACATCCGCTTGTTGTTTCTGCTTCAGTTCATCAATGTCTATTGCTAAATCTTCACAGGTTTGTCCTACAGGAACAGCTTGTTCAGGCTGTAGTTCAGAAGACCAACTGTTTTGCATGTCAGTAAATGACGTACCTTTCTGTTTCTGAGAGGTGACAAGTAAACACTGCACTCCCTTACTACTCTGAGAAGTGTCCGGTCTTCTGGATAAAGCATCAGCGTTGGCATGCTGTGCTCCTTCCCTGTGAATAATTACACAGTCGTACACATCCAGTTCTAGAATCCAACGTCCCCTTCTTCCTGTGAGATCACCATCAGCTGGACTTCAGACTCAGCAATGGTTTGTGGTCTGTGACAATTTTAAATGGGGTGCCAGGCAGAAAGTGCCTAAAGTGCCGCACAGACCAGATTATTGCCCAGAGTTCACGATCATATGTAGACCATTTTTTCTCTGAAGGACTGAGGGTGTGGCTTGCGTATGCAATCACTCTTTCTTTTCTGTCTTGAACCTGAGCGAGCACAGAGCCAATTGCATTCTGAGAAGCATCGGTGTAGAGTAAGAATGGTAGAGAAAAATCTGGATAGGCCACTACTGGATGTTCAGTTAGAGCACACTTCAGAGAGTAAAAGGCATCTTCACATTCAGGCGTCCATTGAAAAACAACTCCCTTCTGAGTGAGCAAATGCAGTGGTACAGCTTTTTGGGCAAAGTTTTTAACGAATCATCTGTAATAGGAACAGAGACCCACAAAAGCTCTCACCTCAGTAGGTGTTCTTGGTGTTGGCCAATCTTTCAACTTTGTCCAGCTTCCTGGAATCTGGTCTGAGACCACCCTTGGTGATTACATGTCCCAGGAAAGAGACTTCATCCCGTGCAAGTTGACATTTACTGGCCTTCAGCTTTAGTCCTGCCTTTCAAAATCGAAGAAAGACATCTTCCAAACTCTGCAGATGTTCAGGAAAGGTTTTGCTAAAAACCAAAACATCATCCAAATAGATGAGGCAGATCTTCTAGTGTAGACCACGAAGCACAAGCTTCATTAAATGTTGGAAGTTAGGTGGTGCATTGGTCAGTCCCATTGGCATGACCTTAAAATGGTATAAGCCGCTGCCGGTGGTAAATGCTGTCTTCTCCCAGTCTTCTGATGCCAGCTGAACCTGCCAATAACCACTTGACAGGTCCATGGTACTAAACCAGCATGCCCCTGCCAGGCTGTCCAAAGCTTCAGAAATCCGTGGTAAGGGATGCGAGTCCCGTATGGTGACAGTGTTTAATTTCCTGAAGTCAATGCAAAATCTGTAGCTGCCGTCCTTTTTCTTGACTAAAACAACAGGTGAAGCCCAAGGGCTGCAGCTCTCCTCAATGATGTCATGGGCCAGCAACTGCTGAACTTGTTTTTCTATTTCCTGATTCAAACCTGGAGAAGTCCTGGAAGCATGTTGGCGGATCAGTAGGGCATCTCCAGTTCGAATGTGGTGCTTTACAGCATCTGTGCAGCCATAGTCATGCTGTGAAACTGAGTCTACATCATCACACTATTTCTGGAAGTCCTGTAGTCTGAACTACATATGTAGCCTGCTTGTATCTGAAACGTTGTTGTACTTGAAATAACTCCACATTATAGCACATATTTCACTCACCATGTACTTCTTTGTACCAAGATTATTTTAAACAGGATTGTTTCGCCAGCTGCTGGTGCCGTGAAGACAGTCCTCCCTCCACACTCTGATCTACAGTGCACCTCAATTCAATATAGTATAGATATATATATCCATACTGTTCGCCAGGCTGCACTGATCATGCTCTATATATATATATGACACCACATACACACTGATCAAAAGAGTCTTAGTTTGAAGTGAAGAACATTTTCATTTTATTTTGTAGATTAGACAGAAAGAAATTTAATGATTGTATGTTGATGCTTTCATCTTCGCCAGAGAAGGACTGGTGCTTCTATTTCTAGTGCTTTCACAAAAAGCCCTCTCTTCCTGGCCTGCTCTGCTCTGGCCCGACCGACGCGTGATAGGACACTTTTGCTGGAGTTCGCATCACGTCGGTTGTCCATCTTGATCATGAGCTGCTGCTGCACCTTGATCTGCTCATGGTGCGCCTCCAGCTCTGCATCCTTGTGCACCTGGCTGACTGTCTTAGGACCCTGGTCTCCCCTCCTGGGCACCCAGTTATCCTGAGGAAGTGGAGAGAGAGTCAGTGACCATTGTAGAGAGAGAGAACGAGAGGCAGACAGGGATTGGGGGGCTGGGAAACTGAAAGCAAGGATGGTTTCTATTCTCCCAACACTCATGACTTACTCTTCTCAGGTCCAAGACATCCTGCAGCATGAAGCGGATTGAGAGGAGGTCTTCCTCTTTTTGATGACCTGCTCCATCAGGCTGAAGTACCGGTCCATGCAGGGCTGGTGAAAAGGTCAGACAGAACGATTAGAAAACAGTGCAGACAGCAGGTACAGAAGTAACTTTATACCACCGAGTGAAGCAACATTCCTTCAAGAAGGCTTCTGCAGATGCTCAGAAACACTTATTCAGACCACTGTCAATAGGCCTCATCACGTTGCTGGATGTTTAGCCAGGGCTCAGTCTGGGCCGGAACTGCCTTACCTTGTGGGTCTCCAAGTCCAGGTCTTTGCCGATAGTGGAGAGAAGTCGGCACAGGTACTCCAGGGACTCTTTGTGGTTCTTCAACAGCTTGACGATGCAATTGTGCATGGTGATCTTCATCAGCATCTTCACCTTGAACAGCTTGCCAATGAACCTGATGTTGCCTAGCGAGCGCTGCTGGGCCTTGCGCTTGGCCTCCTGCAGCTCGTCACGTAGACGATGCCACTCCTCGCCCTGCTGCATATTGACCTATGTCTATTGTCTACATGTCTATTTATTTATTTATTTCAACATGTATTGATTGATTCATTTATGATTTTCTCTCTGTATTCATTTTTAATTTTGGCATGGATTATCCTCCATACAAAAGCAAAGGCCCGGGACAGTGCGAGCATGACTTATACAGCGCAGTGCAATCATTGTCGCTGCTTGAGACCGTCCTGCAAATAAAAACACATTGGTTGGATGTCAAATCACACATTGCTAGGACAGACCTCGAACCCGGATCTTCCAGGATCGTCACCCTGCTGCTCTCCAGCTGAGCTACTCCGGCAGCGGAATATGAGCGCGGAAGGTGCTATTAACTGTGCGCTGTTTCTGCCGTCACTCATCTCCTGCAATGTCGTGTTTATGTGAGAGCTGTGACGCGCTGAAGCAGCAACTACATGTTTACTACATCTCATCTCGTGTGGGTTTCAGTGTTTGTGCAGACGATTACACTAAACGCTGAAGTATATATGTCGGCCAATAAGCGCACTGGACACCGCCCACTGGCTGTGATTGACAGAGCGGGTTTGTATGACGTCATTCACTGCTAAAATGACCGAGCGCAGAAATACACAGAGTTCGTGCAAAAATGCATTTTCTACTCTTGCGGTTTTTATTTTACACTACAGGAATAAATAACGAAACGAATATGAAATAAACAGACACATGTCCCTGCCGATTCCAATGTTAGCGATTCATTGAACATGTAGGAGTATTTGCACATGAATGTATTTATAGTATGACATTAGAGATGAGATGTAATAAACATGTAGTTGCTGCTACATCGCGTCACAGCTCTGATAAACACGGCATTGCATTGAGATCAGTTTCCGGGTTTTTCCGGAGTTTTCCCGCTTCCGCCGAGGATTGTTTAGCTAAACATCCCTAAACGCTTCCCATTCATTCTCTATGGTAGTGCTAAACCACTACGGATGTAATACTTCGTGCTGCCGCATTTACAAAAGTCGTTTAGGTACTTTGTGTGTTTTGACAGAATGACAAGCAGCTTTTTAATCCTCTGTACATCGATATAAGTGGAAATGAACGTATATATAAAGCACTCACATTAATTCTACATAGATCACATTTATGTATTTATTAGCCTTTTCAAAACATGACAAAGTGAAAATACTGTTATTTACGTCTTGTTCTTTTATATCCTATAATGTGTACGTGCTTCAGTAACTACAGGATGCACCGCTCGGGTAGTTTGTTTATTATACATGATGACTAAAGTTATATTAGGTGTAATGCAAGGTTTAAATGTGTTTCAATTTTACACTGTATTCATTTCGTTTTGATTTAATAGTCTATCAGCACCCTGACTGTAAAAGCTTTATAATAGTTAAACAACAAATTAAATTCAAACGATAATTATTTGTATATGACATGCTATTGACATCACACAGGAGGAGAAGAAAAATGCAAAGTGAGTGAACAGAAGAAAAATCTAAACCAAATCCATATTTGGTGTGACCACCCCTTCAAAACAGCATCAATTCTTCTAAGTACACTTGCACAAAGTCAGGGAGTTTTTATGCATATTGTCAGGTGTGATGATCATCAATTCAATATGTAGGTTGAAACACAATCATTAACTGAAACCGAAACAGCTGCGTAGGAGGAATAAAACTGGGTGAGGAACAGCCAAACTCCGCTAACAAGGTGAGGTTGCTGAAGACCGTTTACTGTCAAAAGTCATACACCATGGCACAACAACAAGACACAAGGTAGTTCTACTGCATCAGCAAGGTCTCTCCCAGGCAGAAATTTCAAGGCAGACAGGGGTTTCCAGATGTGCTGTCAAAGCTCTTTGAAGAAGCACAAAGAAACCGGCAACGTTGAGGACTAGATGCAGTGGTCAGCCAAAGAAACTTACTGCAGCAGATTATGCTTACTTCCCTTCGCAATCGGAAGATGTCCAGCAGTGCCATCAGCTCAGAATTGGCAGAAAACAGTGGGACATTGGTACACCCATCTACTGTCCGGAGAAGTCTGGTCAGAAGTGGCCTTCATGGAAGATTGCGGCCAAAAAGCCACACCTACGACGTGGCAACAAGGCCAAGCGACTCAACTATGCACGAAAACACAGGAACTGGGGTGCAGAAAAATGGCAGCAGATGCTCTGGACTGATGAGTCAACATGTCAAATATTTGGCTGTAGCAGAAGGCAGTTTGTACACTGAAGGTCTGCAGAGCGGTACACGAATGAGTGTCTGCAGGCAACAGTGAAGCATGGTGGAGGTTCCTTGCAAGTTTGAGGCTGCATTTCTGCAATTGGAATTGGGGATTTGGTCAGAATTAATGGTCTCCGCAATGCTGAGAAGTACAGGCAGATACTTATCCATCATGCAATACCATCAGGGAGGCATCTGATTGGCCCCAGATTTATTCTGCAGCATGACAACGACCCCAAACATACAACGAAAGTCATTAAGAACATTCTTCAGCGTAAAGAAGATCAAGGAGTCCTGGAAGTGATGGTATGGCCCGCACAGAGTCCTGATCTCAACATCATCAAGTCTGTCTGGGATTACATGAAGAGAGAGAAGCAACTGAGGCTGCCTAAATCCACAGAAGAACTGTGGTTAGTTCTCCAAGATGTTTGGGCCAACCTACCTGCTGAGGATCCATGACAATTATTTTGATTTCCCCTGAGCCCCCTCTCTCTTAGCTCTTAACGATGTCTGCACTTACTAACTTTTACAGTCTAGGATGTAGGACTTGCATTGTTTACTGTATATTTCTTATGCACTTGTGTAAATTGGAATTTGTAATTTGCATTATGCTTTGAACTGTACTGTACTGCACTTTGTATTGCTCTTATATTTTGTAAGTTGCAAGTACTAATACTTTAATTTATATTTAGCCCTACACAATTATAGACTATATTGTTGTGCGTATATATACAGTAATCCTACTATAATGTGTGCATATATACACACTACAGGTCAAAAGTTTTAGCTTCTGAAGGTCCCCATGTTAAGTGTAGGAGGAAAAAAAGACAGACAGACAGAGAGGTGGGTGGATTCCAAACAGCAAATCAAAATGTTCAGTCCAGACTCAGCCCGGCTCATCGCATGAGCAATCCCAACTCTTCATACATCCACTGTCGTCTTCTGAAATGTCCCCTGATCTTTTTTTTTTTTTTTGCATTTCTCCTTAATCAAAAATAAGTGCACTCCAATCTTCCTACACCTAAAAATATACACAATCACCTACTTTATTATCAGAGTGTCATATATATACTGTATATATACACACTGTTAAGAGTAATCTTACTTTGCTTCTGTTTCAGATTGATTAGACAGCTTATTTTGTAGGTTGCACATTCACCAGAGAAGAATAAATTAATAAATGATTGTATGTTGATCCACTGATCTCCAGCTTTCATCGGTGCCAGAGAAGGATTGGTGCTTCAATTTTTGAAATTGTCATTTTTATTGAGGTTTTGATGTATACACTCCCCCCCCCCTTCAATTTCTAATGCCAGCCATGTTTCACAGAAGTCCTCCGCTCTCTCTTCCTGGCCTGCTCTGCTCTGTCTCTACGGCGCTCCAGGGACCCCAGTGAGGGCAGGTCTTTACGGAACTTCTCCTCCTTAATATCATCTTCATCACACAGCGAGTTAAAGGTGGGAAGAGAAAAGAAAAATTAGTTTGCGATTACAGGTTTGGTAAGCTTTCCTACCCATTATCACTTATTTTCTTCTATTCTAGCTTCTATACTGTGTCTCCAGTCTATCGGCCAGCACATACCTGTCTCTTTGCCCTTGGCTCTCTCAATCTCAACGGTTTCAGTTGCCAAAAAATATGAACTCACAAATGGAACATAAGAAGGGGACTGGGACTCAAGGACTGAGGCTGGAAACGTGCAACACTTACACTGCGCTGCTATCCTGCTGCAGCTGGCAGAGACTGGCATATTTAAGTACTGTACTGATGCCTCAATGTGCCACAATTTAGAAACACCAAGATCAGACAACCCGTGTTTAACAGAGATGCCAAGCTGTTGAGGGTCAAGTATGGGAACTACCTACCCTGCTCAGCGGGCTTAGAGCTAGAGTCGCTGCTGCAGCCCTTGGCCCAGCTTGGCCTGCCAGGACCCAGATGCTGGTTATTGGAGTGCATCGCTCCGGGCTGCAGGAGAGTGAGAAAAACAGGCAACAGAGCATGCAAATGAGTCCTTTCCCCACATACAGAAAGGCTTCAGCTGAACAACTTTGCACTTTATCATGTTTTCAGATGTCAAATAACACTCAGTTGATGTTTTCAATCAAAAAGACGTTCCTGAGGATCAGTCGACGCAAACTGGGACGTCTTCTAATAACTGGCTCAGTGGACAGGTAACACACACACAGCATTCAACTACAATCACAATTACAAAGCAACTGACAAGAAACATGCAACATGGTATACAAGTACAAATGAGACCGTTCAATATCAGCATTAAACACATCCATCAGAACATTGCAGAAAATAAGAATATAAAACTCTAGGGTCCTCTACACAAGCAGGGGGCTGCATACCTTCTCCAGGACCACATCGCTAATGTGGAGTTTCTGCATGCCGGCACAGATGGACTCTAAGTCCAGCAGGAACTGCTGCTCACATTTATTCTTCTCAGTCTCCTTGGAAAGAAGGGATGGAAAGAAATGCCAAAAAATGCTACAGTTGTTCAATTTCACCACAATACGTGTGCCGATTATATATAACTATTATTATTTATTTATTAGCAGACACCCTTATCCAGAGTGACTTATAGAGAATACATATATATATATATATATATATATATATATATATATATACATACACTCACCTAAAGGATTATTAGGAACACCATACTAATACTGTGTTTGACCCCCTTTCACCTTCAGAACTGCCTTAATTCTACGTGGCATTGATTCAACAAGGTGCTGAAAGCATTCTTTAGAAATGTTGGCCCATATTGATAGCATAGCATCTTGCAGTTGATGGAGATTTGTGGGATGCACATCCAGGGCACGAAGCTCCCGTTCCACCACATCCCAAAGATGCTCTATTGGGTTGAGATCTGGTGACTGTGGGGGCCAGTTTAGTACAGTGAACTCATTGTCATGTTCAAGAAACCAATTTGAAATGATTCGACCTTTGTGACATGGTGCATTATCCTGCTGGAAGTAGCCATCAGAGGATGGGTACATGGTGGTCATAAAGGGATGGACATGGTCAGAAACAATGCTCAGGTAGGCCGTGGCATTTAAACGATGCCCAATTGGCACTAAGGGGCCTAAAGTGTGCCAAGAAAACATCCCCCACACCATTACACCACCACCAGCAGCCTGCACAGTGGTAACAAGGCATGATGGATCCATGTTCTCATTCTGTTTACGCCAAATTCTGACTCTACCATCTGAATGTCTCAACAGAAATCGAGACTCATCAGACCAGGCAACATTTTTACAGTCTTCAACTGTCCAATTTTGGTGAGCTTGTGCAAATTGTAGCCTCTTTTTCCTATTTGTAGTGGAGATGAGTGGTACCCGGTGGGGTCTTCTGCTGTTGTACTGGTGTTCCTAATAATCCTTTAGATCATGCATTTAGTTGCTTTTCCCAGAATCCTTTGTGCAAATACGCAATACGCAAATTACAGGGACTGTGATTGGCTCCCTGACATTACCCACACTGCGACTGATGCTACCTATTTCACTACCCATCAAAGAGCCATAATATGTGTGTGTCTGTCTGTCTGTCTGTCAAAGTATGTGTGTGTGTGTCTGTGTGTCTGTCTGTCTGTCTGTGTGTGTGTGTGAAAGTGTGTGTGTGTCTGTCTGTCTGTCATGTAACTTGCACATCTGTGAGGGCACCATTAATGCAGAAAGAGATGTACACATATTGTTTCTTTTCCATATATATGTATTTATGTATGTATGTCCAATTGCTTTGACAATACAAATGCACTGAATTGAGAGAGAGAGACAGACAGACAGACACTAACACACCCACCCACCCACTCACACACACATACACACACACTCTCTCTCTCTCTCACACACACACACACACACACTCTCTCTCTCTCTCACACACACACACACATACACACACACACACACACACACACACACACACTCTCTCTCTCTCTCTCTCACACACACACACACACACACACACACACACACACACACTCTCTCTCTCTCTCTCTCTCTCTCTCTCTCTCACACACACACACACACACACACACACACACACATACACACACACTCTCTCAAATTCAAATTCAAATTCAAATTCAAATTGCTTTATTGGCATGACAGTTATACATTTGTATTGCCAAAGCATTATCAGAAAATAAGAAGATAAATAATAATTTAAAAAAATATAGATATAAACAACAATGTAACAATATTTAAACAATACAGGAAATACATATATTTATAAATCACTCCCCACCCTCCACCCTCATACAACACAAATGCAAACAGAACAGGTTCCCTCCCCACCCCTCCCTCAAGCAGGCATGGTGTCTATACAGTATCCTGTCCCTCAGGCTGGTGTCACAGGCTGTCCCTCAGGCTGTGACAGGTGGACACATATTGGGCAGCCAGTGGGGCTGTGTGTCCCTCTCCCAGCACTACCAACAGTTTTTCTGTGTCAGTCACTTTGGGGAATTGTGGGATGGAGAGAGTGATTTTATTAATACAATTGTCCTGTGTTTGGGAGTATTTTTCACAGGTCAGTAGAAAGTGCATCTCTGTCTCGACCTCTCCTGTCTCACAGTGACCACAGATCCTTGCGGGCACCTTGCGGGCGCTGCAGGATTTCAGTCCTTCACGACGTAGTGTTACCAATTGTTTTCTTGGTGACTATGCTCCCAGCTGCCTCCAGCTGATTCCTCACCGTTCTCATGATCATTGAAACTCCACGAGGTGATCTTGCATGGAGCCCCAGACCGAGGGAGACTGACAGTTATTTTGTCAGTCATAAAAAGCCTCTTTGATCTTTAGAAGGCTTAAATAGCCAGGGAACACAACAAATGCATCCAGCAGTTTAGTGAGAGCAAGTGGCACCTTGCAATCTGCACGGCATACAGCATTCTTGCTCAGATGTTCAGGATCACCGATAGAATACATGAAGTGTCCGCTGGCAAAATATCACAATTTCGCAAAGCAAGGCACACTGTCTGTTCAACAGTGAGGGCATTACTCCGGTGAGTGGCATTGGAGACGTCTGGCCCTAGAAGCTGGCAAAGATGCTGAATTCCCTCAGATGAGAATCGATATCTGTCATAGAGAGCGTCATCGGGGTGAGCTAGAGGAGTACGGTCTCTAAACCCCCTCGCCCTGCGGAGTGAGCCTCTCACAACCCGTGCGCCAAAGTTGATTGGGTCCCGACAAGATTGTGGGCGGAGAGGCGGTGCTTACATAGGGTAACATCAAGTTAAGCACCAAGAGATGCAGTGTAAATTGCCATGACAGCATACCTCGGGTAAAACGTATCCACCTTCCGTAGTACGGGTTAATCGGGAAGTTACACCCAACGTCACAAAGTTACTCCTGAAGTTACCTGGATAAGCCAGTTACATCGCTTCATAGTACACCCCTCTGGGCTATATAATTATGAAACCTTTTCATTTATTTGTCTCAGTAGTTGGTTGGTGGAAGGATAAGGAGGGTGTGCTGGAGAGCGAGAGCCTGCTTACACAGATAAGGACATTTCTTCTGGACAACAACCCCCCCAGCATTGACCCACATCTTGCCTGTCTTGTGTGTTCTAACGCCCCTACCATGCACCCCGCTATAATATATATAGTTTATATATACAGTACTGTACAAAAGCTTGAGGCAGTTGTGAAAAAAATGCTGTAAAGTAAGAATGCTTTCAAAAATAGACATGTTAACAGATTATATTTATCAATTAACTAGATGCAAAGTGAGTGAACACAAGAAAAATCTACATCAAATCAATATTTGGTGTGACCACCCTTTGCCTTCAAAACAGCATCAATTATCCTAGGTACACTTGCATAAAGTCAGGGATTTTTAAGTCACATAGTCAGGTGTGTGATTAAACAATTATACCAAACGGGTGCTAATTTAAGTCATTTGTTAAGCCTACCCTACACCAGGCATAAATGGAAAAAAGTATGTTTTGCTATAGAAACTGACATGAAACCAACATGGCAGCAGATATGCCAGTTCATTTTGCATTTTTAAAGGGCATTTCATCGAGGAAAGATATTTAAGGACAGGTGTAGACAAACTGGTATTTTGTCCCTCTGTGCCAGCCATACTGTGATGACGTGTGATGACACCAGCGTGTGCATGTCATGGAAATATATACCTAATACCGATATACATGCTTGCACCTTGGTCTGGTGGTTAATAAAGGTTACCTACTGTTCTCCAATACAAGTGCCTCCACTTGAAAAATAGAAGTTTATTTAGGTTCCATATGCCATGTGCTCTTCAGAATGGGACATGGGAAATGCCATTTCTTCACCTCCTCATCCAGGCTCTCCTGAATATCTTAAAGCGAGAGAGGAAAAAACAAGCGATATTACTTTGAAGCCTTTATGAATACATGAGTCCCTGCTCCTTTCCCCGGCTACATCATAGAGGTTTTATTCCATTTGTCAAAGGTTTAATTCTGCATTCTGTCTAACAAGATGTTAGAAACACGCCATCGACCCTTCAAAGCCAATGGATGAAGCGTGTGTCCACTCCCCACCAACTGACCAGAGAGATCTTGGTCTTCTCCTCCTGCTGACCCTCCTCCTCTTTCCAGACACCCCATGAATGTAGCATTGTGTGAAATTAACCCCCAGGGCAATTTCCTCATCACTCCCCCTAATTTGTCCTCAAGATGGAGAACACTTTTAAAATTAAATCCCTTTCAAGACTGCCATGGAGGAGAAAATGGAAACCTCTGCATTTAAAACCTAGATATGGTTTGAATGGCATCAAGCACCATGAAAACATAACCAAGATTTCCTGCAGATCTGGCTTGCAATTCCTAAATGTTGAAGTTACCTGAAGTTATAAAATGGTGATGAAAGACACCTCAATTGGTCATCAATTTGCTAAGATTTGGTACACATTTCTAGTAATCTATACTACAGTAGTATATTCTTAAAATATAACCATCTATTTTCAACTGACTCTGTATCCAGTGTGCTCCAGTCTATCTCTTCTAAGTGCCGCTTCATACCTTCAAGGTTTGCTTTTCTAAAATTGTAGACCATTGTTTTAGACTTGGACCTTGTTTTTTGAAAGAATGTCTCAAAGCTAACCATATTGTGATCACAAGTTGCCATTGGTTCTCTAACTAGTGTCCCTCTGACTCTGTCTTGGTCATTTGAAAATATCAAGTCAATGTATGCTCTCTCCCTGGTTGGTTCCCTGACAAATTGAGTTAGAAAGCAGTCATTTACCATCTCAACCATTTCTATGTCTGCTTCTGTAGTCCCACTGGGCTTTCCCAGTCTAAGTTTGGGAAATTGAAATCCCCCATTATAAAAGCCACATCCTTGCTACATGCAGTCCTGATTACATTGTACAATGCAGCATCTTTCTGAATATCTGAGTTGGGTGGCCTGTAACACACTCCTACCATTAATCCTCAAGATCTTGTTTAAAAGTTTAAACCACAAATATTCTGTTTTGTTACTGGGATTTAATTTGAGTTCTTCTGCCTCAATGTCATTATTCACATATAATGCTACCCCACCCCCTCTTTGATTTTGCCTGTCTCTCCTAAACTGTGTGTTTCCTTCCAACTTGTATTCATCCCCATCATTTTCTGAAAGCCATGTTTCCGTCACTCCTACAACATCATAGTCACATGCTAGTACTGTGGCTTCCAAGTCTAACATCTTATTCCTTATACTCCTGGCATTGAGGTACAAACATTTCAGGACTTTCCTACTAGCAGTTTCCCTTGGTTTTCTTTCCTTAGAGGAACATCTCCCATTGTCAGAGCTCCCTGCCCCCCTGGTTCCTAGTTTAAATGATTCTCAATTTCACTGCACATACGCTCTCCCAATGCATTAGCCCCCCTTCTGTTTAGATGTAGACCGTCCAGTTTGTACAGGTCCCATCTATCCCAGAAGAAAGACAAATGCTCCATAAACCTAAACCCCTCTTCCCTACACCAGGATTTCAACCACGTGTTAAACTTTCTAATCTCTGCCTGTCTCCCTGGCCTGGCACGTGGTACTGGAAGTATTTCAGAGAAAAATACCGTGGAGTTTCTGCTCTTTAGTTTTGTTCCTAACTCTTTAAAATTGTCTTGCAGAACCTCTGTCCTACCTTTTCCTATGTCATTGGTTCCAATGTGGACCATGACCAGTGGATTCCCCCCGGCTTTGGCCAGTAGCCCGTCTACTAGTTTAGGGAGATCTGCAACCTGAGCACCAGGCAGGCAAGATACCATGCGGGTCTCCTTGTCACTAGAACACACTGTGTGATCTACACCTCTAAATATTGAGTCTCCTACTATAACTACCTCCTTCTTCTGGGGGGGAGTGGGTACCATTGTGCTCTGGTGCTCAACTGCCCCCCCATCACCCTCTGAGCTGTCACTGTCCAGCTCGGTGTGTAGTTCAATACTCAGCTGCATGGCCAGACCATCGATTGCCAGGCTAATGAATGTGCAGAGAACAAAACGATAGGCCGATCGTGTTTTATTTAAATGGGGACGGATTAGGCGGTACCGCCTAAAAACAAATATTAATTATCTTTTAAACGATTAGAGATAAAGACGCGGTTTTCTTGTACCTGTGTAGCTGAGATTCCGCTGAAAACGTCTATACATATGCGGTTTGTTTACCTCTCGTACTTCCTGGTTTTAGAAATCCACTACGCAATGCAGCACATGGGGCTGAATCGCCCAATGGAGAGGACGCTGGCGTGTCATGTGCCTGAGACCTGACTCATAGCCAATCCAGAGAAGCCTGCCTGAGGCTGCTGTGGAACAGGTCAGGTGACAGGGGTCAGTTACAGACGAGCAGGCAGAGAGGTGGAGGGGCAGAGCTGGCAGGGAGAGAGAGGCAGATACAATTCAGCTCATATCTCAGCTGTTAGAGATGCTACTGTCACGTATGAGGTGTCTCTGGATTCAGAACAGCTATTCATATATACATGTATTATGTACTTATAACACAGTATATATTATATTATTATATTTGATCATATATTATAGGGCTTAGAATAACTCAAGAGGAAATAGAAATGAATTTTCACCTGGGTCAGTTTGCAAAAAAGGGGCATTATTTCAGTGTTATGTATATATATATATATATATATATATATATATATATATATATATATATATATATATATATAAGATATCGAGTCTCCTTCTGTTCTGGGGGGAGTGGGTACCATTGTGCTCTGGTGCTCACCTGCCATCCCATCACCCTCTGAGCCGTCACTGTCCAATTCAGTGTCCAGCAGTTGGAACTTGTTGGGCATTTCTAGCTCTTGGGGTGTCTCTAGGGGTTGTGCGTGCCATTTTCCGCGGTTACGACCTACTGTAACCCAGCAGTTCTCTACGCTGTCCTGCTCTCCTAGGTTTTGGCTGCACACCATCTCTCTCATGGGCAGATTGACCAATTCTTCTATATCCCCAATGTAGCGCAGATCAACAACCTGATCACAAACCTTGATCTCTAGGATTTCAACATGCTGACAACGTTCACAAATGAAATCTTTTTATATGAGTTCATCCAGGAAGGCAATCATCTTGCAAACCCAACTCTGTAGTGGCCACATGCTTCTAAACGTTAGTTTTTGTTATTGTTAAGGACAGCATTGATTATAATGTAAGTCCCTTAAAGATCAGCCACAGTGGTTTTATTAATTAATGGAACGTTTTTGTTATTTAATACTGAAACGCCTCTTTTTTGTGAGAGATGGGTCTCTTGCAAAATGCATACATCTGCCTGATCACTCTCCTGTAAGACTGCACTTAACAACATTTTTCATTCTACTTGCCTAGCATTACTAGTACTCATATTGTTAATTTGATTTCCCCTACGCTCATTTTCCCTTGGCCCTTGCCTGTGACCTAACATCTTGTCTGCATTTGGCTCTTACAATCCAGGATGTAAGTGCTCATTTTTTGTATTCACTTGTGTAAATTGGAATTTGTAAAGTATTTGCTTTGAATTGCACTTTATTATGTAAATTTGAATTTGTAATGTTTTATGCCTTGGGCTGAACTGTATTTTTGCACTTTGTATTGTGCTTATATTTTGTAAGTCGCCCTGGATAAGGGTTTCTGCCTAGAAATAAATAATAATAATAATAATAATAATAATAATAATAATAATAATAATAATAATAATAATAATAATAATAATAATAATATTCTGGGGTTATGGGGCTCTCTGTGAGTTCTGGGATGAGGTACCACCGGGGAGCGGTGATTGGGCCATGCGAGTGACGAGGGCAGGGGGTGACGTCACTCTGATGTGTTCCGGGTCAGAACTGAGACTGGGGGACACGGGGTCCATGACAATTCGTCCCCATGATAATTAGTCCGCGACAATTGGTCCCTGTGACAATTGATCCCTGATGACAATTAATCCCCGCGTCAATTTGCCCCCATCATTATATGTTCCCCACTTTTTGCATTTGTAACCATGAGTGCATTCACTTATTGTAGAGCCATAGAACACATATACACTCACCTAAAGGATTATTAGGAACACCATACTAATACTGTGTTTGACCCCCTTTCGCCTTCAGAACTGCCTTAATTCTACGTGGCATTGATTCAACAAGGTGCTGAAAGCATTCTTTAGAAATGTTGGCCCATATTGATAGCATAGCATCTTGCAGTTGATGGAGATTTGTGGGATGCACATCCAGGGCACGAAACTCCCGTTCCACCACATCCCAAAGATGCTCTATTGGGTTGAGATCTGGTGACTGTGGGGGCCAGTTTAGTACAGTGAACTCATTGTCATGTTCAAGAAACCAATTTGAAATGATTCGACCTTTGTGACATGGTGCATTATCCTGCTGGAAGTAGCCATCAGAGGATGGGTACATGGTGGTCATAAAGGGATGGACATGGTCAGAAACAATGCTCAGGTAGGCCGTGGCATTTAAACGATGCCCAATTGGCACTAAGGGGCCTAAAGTGTGCCAAGAAAACATCCCCCACACCATTACACCACCACCACCAGCCTGCACAGTGGTAACAAGGCATGATGGATCCATGTTCTCATTCTGTTTACGCCAAATTCTGACTCTACCATCTGAATGTCTCAACAGAAATCGAGACTCATCAGACCAGGCAACATTTATCCAGTCTTTAACTGTCCAATTTTGGTGAGCTTGTGCAAATTGTAGCCTCTTTTTCCTATTTGTAGTGGAGATGAGTGGTATCCGGTGGGGTCTTCTGCTGTTGTAGCCCATCCGCCTCAAGGTTGTACGTGTTGTGGCTTCACAAATGCTTTGCTGCATACCTCGGTTGTAACGAGTGGTTATTTCAGTCAAAGTTGCTCTTCTATCAGCTTGAATCAGTCGGCCCATTCTCCTCTGACCTCTAGCATCAACAAGGCATTTTCGCCCACAGGACTGCCGCATACTGGATGTTTTTCCCTTTTCACACCATTCTTTGTAAACCCTAGAAATGGTTGTGCGTGAAAATCCCAGTAACTGAGCAGATTGTGAAATACTCAGACCGGCCTGTCTGGCACCAACAACCATGCCACGCTCAAAATTGCTTAAATCACCTTTCTTTCCCATTCAGACATTCAGTTTGGAGTTCAGGAGATTGTCTTGACCAGGACCACACCCCTAAATGCATTGAAGCAACTGCCATATGATTGGTTGGTTAGATAATTGCATTAATGAGAAATTGAACAGGTGTTCCTAATAATCCTTTAGGTGAGTGTATGTGTATAATATAGTAGGCAGGCTTTATAAATATATATATATATAAATACACACACAAACACAACTATTTTGTATTATTTATTATATGTTTTTAATTGATACATTAATCTGATACTATAACCCCAGTAATTAAGTTTTATACAATTAGTTTTGACAGCTGGCTGTGAGTGAAGGGTATGGTGTCGCTTAGTGGAACAGGTGCACCCCATTAGCTGTCAGTGGCTATGTACTCAAACACGCGTGATAATAAAGTGCAAACAATCATACAATTAATATTCAATTAGTGATAAAAAGTGATAATAAACCAATTAGTGAATTAATAAGAAAATAATAAAGAATACATAAGTGCATAAGTGAATTAAAGAGATATACAAAACACTGGGCACCCTTTGCGACATACACATTTGTTTAAACATTTGTTATTTTTCGCTATTGTGCACAGTTAAACATTTATCATATATTCATTAATATTGTACCTTCTTAAGTCTTGTACCAAAATTCTCATAACCGGCCCCTGTCCCCAAATTAGAATTTAGATTTGAAAGCTTGTTAAAATAAAACATGGTTATTATTTGTATTAAACCCTTCATGTGTGTCCCCCCATTTTCCACATAAAATCTCATAACCGACATCCTAAGGGATTTGTGTATGAAAACAGCATTTCAATAAAGTTTTCTGAATGAGGTGAAAGATCAAGGCCTTGTGTCAGTGAACACCACAGACCCAGGTAAGGACTGATTAATATTTTCTTAAAAATATTAATTTAACTTAGAAGTGCCTGTTAGCACATTGCTGTAGCACATAACCAACACCCAAGGAAAAAAATGAAACTGAAATATTAAAGAAGTATGAACGTATTTGACCAAAAACGGACTCTTTCTCAATGCTAATTTAGTTTTGAGCAAGAAATAAAATGGTTACCACATGTGTTAAAATGGACAAGAAAGTGGAATTTCTCACAGCCGACACCATGCAATTGATTTCATAGCTGACACTTTTCAGGAGATAGAAAATGTGTTGGTTGTGATAAGTTGGTGTCGGTTATTATTTTATAGTGTATTTTATTCAAATTCTTAGTTCAGTTGTTTGGTATTTCATGTTTTTATTTCTGTGTGTTTTCTAAAGCCAGTTTTAATGTTCATTATAATATTGGGCAAAGTTAAATGTAGCTGTAAAATCAGAAAAGTAGTATTATAGAACTGTAGAGGTTAAGTGTAAGTCTGAGGCCTTTAGCTAAAGCCTGACAATGGACAGCGGTTGAAAATGAGCTTTGGCATTTTTAAACATTTGTGTTTGCCATTATACAAAAAATAAGAAATTACAAAGAAGTAAGATAATTTGTGTCCGTGACTAGTGTGGTATTTCCAGAGTGGGAAAACAGTTATAACTGACTGTAGCACAAATAAAACAAGTAAATCGCCATTTTTCTTAAGTTTTTTTTTTCTTCCTGTGGGACACTAGTTTGGGTGTTTATTCCCAGTTCCACAAACACTGCCCCAGCGTAACACTACTGTAGGTTTAAAGGGGACCCTTAATACTATAAATTGGACCTAACATAATTTTGGAGCCATTTGGAGCCTCTCGTGATTTTATTATTATTATTATTATTATTATTGTTGTTGTTGTTGCATTTCTCTTTATACTTCTTTTAGTACATGTCTTAATGCTACTGGGCACTGCAGCATGTACAGTGAGGAGCGGCCTGTCCATGCCCACTGAAGTGTATGTGTTACCTGTAGCCTTGATGTAGTGCTGCCCAGTTACAGAATGTAATGTTACCTCGTTACCATTTTTGGATGTGCTATTTATGTTTCTTCTAGATCAAATAGACAGAAATAAATAAAAGAAAAATAATGTCCTTCCTGGGTAAACAGAGTGGAATTCGGTTCAACCCCCCAGCCATCGTCTTAATGTATGAAGATGAAGCGCTGAAGAAGATGTGGAAGCGTGTGATGTCTGAACTTCTCCATTTCTTCAGACGAATTGGCAGGCCTGTGCACAGCTGAACAGTACTGAAAACGACAAAGGATTCAGACCAGTGTTCAGTGTGCGACCCCTTGTTTTTCAATGATCGTGTAGCGCGACTCCTTCACCCGCGAAACACAGCAATTCAGCGAAAACCGGCCGTGAAGAGCGAGCTGCGCATGCCCGGAAATAAAAATCGGATCACGGTGTAAAAGTCGTGCAGTGAGAGCCGGGCTAAAGGCTGCTGTTCGCTTGTGGATGCTAACCGTTGGCGTGACTCAATTCAGTTTGTTTGGACACAAATGGAAATTGGGCTTTAAGGCATTCAGGACAGAAAACAGGAGACACGTATTCACACAGAGAGTTTTTACAATCTGGGACAAACTTCCCAGCGATGTGGTTGAAGCTGCAAACTTGGGACATTCAACAAGAGACTGGAAAGCATCCTTGGATCACTTAGTTATTAATGGACATCAAACGAGCACGATGGGTCGATCTGCTGTGGTTTGTAAATGTATGATCTTACGATATCTGTTCGCTTATGACATCACAGTTGCCATGATTCGATGAGTTTTGCTTTGGAGCTCTGATAGCTCTGTTGGTGTATGGAGAATTAGCGAGTGGTCGTAGTTTTACAGTGAGAAACTTATTCTGAGTAGCAATATAATTTTCGAGTATTATCAGGATAAAATAATGAAAGGGATTGTGGACTTTCGTCTGATAGACAATCCCAGACTCAGGTAGGTCGTTTCATTAGTCAATGGGGTTTCTCTTATTGCAACAGGGTATGCTAAGCCTACATTTTGTGTGTAATAATGAAAGTAAAGTGTACAATGTGCGCACAAAATGTGACTAATAATGTATATGTTTTTCCGCCAGCTATTGTATTGAATCTTTTTCCATGTGATAATTAATTCACTGTCTTTGATAGATTCATAGTGAAACTGAAATATGGTATACACATGGTACCATGGTGTAAAATTTCAAACAAAGCTCTACGCTGGATGTATGTATATGCCACTGTACAGTTTCTGTTCACCTACCTTTGGCTGGCTATATATGCCCGTGCAGTTACAGTATGTGAAGTCTATACATGATCTTCAATTCAAAGTTTTAAAGCATGTATGTCATTCAATTCTTAGCTATCATTTGTCTGTTCTCTAAATGTTTATAAATGTTATTTGGTGCCATGGGTGCATAAACGGGCTAAGTGCTTATATTCTATAAAAGGGCTTTTTGTTGCAGGATGATGTACCAATTTTTTCTTTAAATATACATTAATACTAAGGAAACCTTGCTGATTACTGCTTAAAAAAGGTTTACAGAATACAGAATTAACTGCAGTCTGTTTTATAGATATTTGTGTCGTTTTTTTTCTTTGTTTCCTAGATTAGATTGAACCTATAGACTAGTCACGAACTCCAGGGCTGTATTATAAAATTCTAGAAAGGGTTTAAGAGAATGAGAACACAGTTACAATTAATAGCAAAAAAAAAAAAAAAAAACCTTCCAGTATTCAGTGTGTGCTTTGCAACTTTATCCAGAGTTAGACATTTTTTTTTACAGCTGTAGCATAGGCTGCAAATGGCAGTTTCTTCTTGAAGTGCAACTTAATTCCAAGAAGTGGAACTGTGAGCCTTCAGAATTACAAATTATTTTCTTACCTGGATATTTTTATTTGTTTTATTGTTTTTGTCTTTTTTTGTTCTTCATTTTTTCCTGGTATTTCCACAGGGCACAGAGAGAACTGCTGCACCTGGAGTCCATGATGGATAAGGTGAGGAACCCTTCAGGATTTGAAACTGTCCTTGCATGATGAAGTCAGTTTAACATTATTTGCATTCCTGTAATTCTTAGCAGAGTATATTGGTAACCCATATGGCTGTAGGCCAGTGTGCATGAAAACACATTCATCTGTCTAAATGAATTGTAGGTGTGATTCTTCCTGTAAAAGTTTCCCTTTGAATATCCAACAGCTAATGTAAAGTGTCCACTTTAGTATAGCTCAAGTAAGCAATTCAGAGATTGTGTGCAATGAGAATCTATTTAGATTAATGTGCTACCCTGCCCTGAGCAGCCAACTGACTCTTTGTCCCCCCAGCCCTCAAGAAGGGGCACCTGGAGCTCCCAGCAGGACCAGAGGAAGCAGCCACGTAAGATCATTACTGGAGTATCATTCACAGCTGAGGTGAAGCTCCACAAGACAGAGAAGGCCTGGAAGCCAAACATAAGGAAGGCTACCACAGAGGACACTGAGACCATCAAGACAGAGGTATGTAGGAGCAGTGGACACGGTTCTTGTTTGTGGGGTGGGATAAATAACTAGCTAGTCTTAAAGGGGATTGTGGGTAAACTTGGTGCCCCTGTAATGATCTTGTCTGGACCTCTAATGATGGAGAAGCGGAATTGAGAGACTACATATGCTCACAAGCACCCACCTCTCCAGTACAAATAAAACCATGGACTTGGCCAAGGTTTACAGAACTAACCCTTTTTCCTTCCTTCCCTCCTCCCTCCTTTCCCCTTCACCAGGAGCTATTCCGCAGGATGCGCAGTATCCTGAACAAGCTGACCCCACAGATGTTCCATCAGCTGATGCGTCAAGTGACCGAGCTGACCATTGACACAGAGGAGCGGCTCAAGGGTGTCGTTGACCTAATCTTTGAGAAGGCCATCTCCGAACCCAACTTCTCTGTCACATACGCCCATATGTGCTGCTGCCTTATGGAGGTGAGAGAAGGAGTGTGGCAGGGGTGAGAGTGAGGTAAAAGAGGGAGGCAGGGAATGATAGAAGGTTGCAAAGATGCTACATGGATCAGATTCGTTTTGCTATGGAGTTGCATGAATCCTGGACCCCTGTTCATCTGTGGGTTTTCTCTCTGTACCTGTTAAAGCAAGAAGCTAGCCTACCACACAGACCATGCTTAGCTAATTCAAGTTTCCATCTTGCTTATGGTTTATGTTCTCCCTCCTCCTCTTTCTGTAGCTCCACGTCCCTACCACTGGCAAGCTGGGCGTGACTGTGACTTTCCGCCAGCTGCTGTTGAGAAAATGTAAGACAGAGTTTGAGAAGGATCAGGGTGGCGCCGAGGTCGTTGAGAAGAAGCAGAAGGAGCTGGATGCATGCTTGGTAATAAAAACTAAATTAATATTTTTTAAATGTAAAGTACTGAAATTTGATAGTCCTTTATTGTAAATAAGGCACAGGTTGGTTGTGCAATCTCAGTATGAATAACATACACATATGTTAGTCCCAGTGAGAGATCGAGATCAGGCAAGAGAAAGTTTTATGTGATCCTGCAGATTCAGCCCGAGTTCAGCCAATCAGCAGAAGAAGGCACTGCTGAGGTCTCGCGGACTCCAACTTTAAAGGGGCAGCTACAGTTCATGAGCTGTGTGAGTGACACAGCAGCAACACCATCGTGTGATTAACTGCATCAACACAGAATTGTTCCTCTTAGAAAACGCAGGGGGACGGGGGCTGTCCCTGCAATTAACATTAAGTTTCTGATGTCAACTCTACCAAACCAGTGTGGAGTCCAAAAACACATTTTAGCCGCCAGCAATATTATTTGGCCCCCAAAGCCCCCCAAATTAATTATAAATATATATTTTTAAAAAATGCTAAAAGTCCCAAATGCAATTTTCCAAGAAGGAAGTGACCCAACCTAAATAATGCAAAAGTTACATTTTAACTTAATCAACTTAACTTGTTATGCAAGTGGCGCCCAGCAGCAGATGGAGAAAAACGACACCAGTCAAGTAATTCATTTCAACAGTAATAATGTTGACTTCATTGACTTTACAAACAACAGGAGGGATTAATTGGAGTCTGTTTCTTCTGAGACAAGGCCCATATAACATAACTTCACTGGCTGAGGTAGGATATGTGGCTTAACAGCATCTGATTTTATTTTTTATTAGGCCTAGTTACAATTGCAACTGGCCAGATAGGTAGCATCCTACATAAAACAATAATTAAAAGAAAAAGAGGCAATGTCTGTGTCTTAATGTCTGTATCGGGAGTCTGGATAACCTGCTCCTGTAATGACAAAACAAACAGAAAATACTGTCAGCATGAGACCTAAAATAGCCCTGGATAAGCACCAATTATAATTATAATAATAATAATGATAATAATAATAATAATAATTATAATGATCATAATAATCACAATAATGTTAGGAGCCTATATGACTATTTATTAAATACTAAGTTACTTACTTAATGGGAAAAGTTGCATTTCCCCTCAGACACGATCTTTTGGATGTCAGGTGAGAGGGATGTGATTCTGATGCGCAGGCAGTCCTCGATTGACTCGTGTGAAAGCCAGTTCCTGTCGTGAGTCTTCATTGCATTCAGAGAGGAAAATGAGGACTCACAGGTGTACGTTGGTCCAAAGATTGTTAGCACATAAAACGCAAGTTTCTTTATTATGCTGTATTCCTCTGAGCATGCCACCCAAAACGCACACAAGGACTCGGCACTCCTATGCGCATCCCTGATTTGGCTCGACGTCTGGAATTCAGTCAGCTCATAGGGGCGCCTTATCCAGCGAGGATATCGTTGTCTTATCAAGGGAGGAGAATTCTCCACCTGGACGGACTGTGAAAGTATCACGTACAAACGCAATGATGTCCTTGGGCATGCTGTAGTCTTCAAATCTGGTGTAGAAGTTGTCCCTCAGCTGCTTGATAAAATCTTTCATCACCTCTGTGACAATACTGCAGCCTGGTCCCTCTGCCTGTCGTTTCTTCAGTGTGCTGAAGTGCAGTAGCCTTCCAGATGACAAGTCCAAATCGAACAAGTCAAGCTTCCTAGTAAAGGTTTTCCACCATGTCCACGACTGTTGTTATTCTAACTACAGATTTAACCAGTTTAAGTGACAGAACATGTCAGCCAAGAAAGCATCATTAGAGAGGAATTCCACAATTTCCAAAATATGAAGGTGGTCAGCTGCAGTCCTCATTTTGCTTTTTCTGAGAAAATCCACAACCTGGTCATGCAGCTCACAGAATCGTTCTAGAGCTTTTCCTTTACTCAGCCAGCACACTAATCGTTGTGGGTGGCCTCCTCTGATTCTGTCACAAGCTTGTGGTGTTGGGTGCTTGATGTAGTGATACATAAATAAAAACATTAACGTATTTAAGAAAGCAATAGGCTATTAGTCTTGTTGTTTTCGTTGATTCTGTTGGTTGCATTATAATTATTACTGCATTTGAAAATGACCCCGCTAATACGCAGCGTTGCAGCAACTTAATAATACATGTGTTAGGTGGGAAGCTCTTTTTAATTGTTGTTTTATAAACAACAATCCCGAAATCCCGGGATTGATAAAAGTGCCCGGTATTGGATTCCCTACCCGGCACCCCTCCTTTCCACAATGTGCAGGGCCCCTCTCTGTGAATGCCAATGTGGACTGTCATTAAGTGCTGTCTGTGTGTGCAGGGCGAGGAGGCCAAGGGCAAGCGTCGCCGCCGGGCACTGGGCAACATCCAGTTCATCGGGCAGCTCCTCAAGGTGAAGATGCTCAATGAGAACACCATGCACAACTGCGTCATCGTCAAGCTGCTGAGAAAGCAGGATGAGGAGTCCCTGGAGTGCCTGTGCCGACTCCTCTCCACTATTGGCAAGGACCTGGACTCGGAGAAGGCAAAGGTAATGCCGCTATGCCAGACCGTGCCCTGGCTAAACATCCAGGAACGTCAGACTGCATACTGGTCCTCATATTCTTCTCTAGACATAATGAGCCAATACTGGAGTGGCAAGTTTGCCAGAAGAGTAAATTCCGTCTCACCAGCACTCCTGCGTTGTTTTAAAATGAGCAAACTAGCCTTTCTTCTGCCATCAGCTTTCTAGAGTCACTGGGCCTCTAGACAGTGGTCTGAATAACTGCTTCTGTGCATCTGCAAGAGCTTTCCAGAAGGAACGCTGCTTCACTCAGTAGTATGAAGTTACTGCTCTGCCACGCTGTCTGGAATGTTTTCTAATCGTTCTGTCTGATCTTTTTACAAGCCCCCCATGGACCAGTACTTCAACCAGATGGAGCAGATCGTCAAAGAGAGGAAGACCTCCTCTCGAATCCACTTCATGCTGCAGGACGTCTTGGACCTGAGAAAGGTAATGACTGTTGAGAGAATAGAAACCTTCCTTGCTTTTAGCTTCCCACCCCCCCATTCCCTGCCTGGCTCCTGTTTTCTCTCTCTCCACTAATCACTGACTCATTCTCCCGTTCCTCAGGATAACTGGGTGCCCAGGAGGGGTGACCAGGGCCCTAAGACAATTGACCAGATCCACAAGGAAGCCCAGTTGGATGAGCACCGTGAGCAGATCAAGGTGCAACAGCAGCTCCTGAACAAGCAGGACAGCCGACGTGGGGACAGGAATAGTGTCCCTGTCTCCAAGAACAGGCCCATCGACACCACCAGCCTCAGCAAGATCTCAAAGGTAACTGAGAGACACACACATGCTGCCACCCACTACACCCATCCACTTTTGGAGATTTTACACTCATCATTTCCACTGTCTGCATAACCCTAAGTATAGTGATACCAAATTGACTTTTACAATGACTTTCAGCAAAACCCCAGTTTCTGATCCCTGTTTTGTTGGCAGCACTTGAGTGGTTTGGCAGGCTGTGTACTTGTTTACCTGCTTTAACGTTGGCATATTTGTTCTGTGGATCGTGCTTCTGCTGAACACCTCCATCAAAAATATACAGCATCATAGCTGAGGAAAGTTCAATGAATCTGCCTGCAATAGGATCAAGTCATGAATGTAACTCCAATAGAATGTATACTTAATACAGCTCAAGTAGGCAATTCAGAGATTGTGTGCAATGAGAATTTATTTAGATTGATGTGCTGCCCTGCCCTGCCCAGCTGACTGACTCTTTGTCCCCCCTGGGGCTCCCAGCAGGGCCAGAGGAAGCAGCCACGTAAGATCATTACTGGAGTGTCATTCACAGCTGAAGTGACGCTCAACAAGGCAGAGAAGGCATGGAAGCCAAACATAAGGAAGGCTACCACAGAGGACACCGAGACCATCAAGACAGAGGTATGTACAGGGTTCCAGTCATGGAAAATCCTGGAAAAGTCATGGAAAATGACCAAACAATTTTCAGTCATGGGAAATAGCTACACATATAACCCATTTACAACATACATGGGATATAATGTACACTCTGACAAAAAGAAACAGTTTCATGGTGCAGAATAAAATTGTATTAAATCCTGTTTAAACTTACCTTTTAGTACGTATTCTGTAATACACATGGTTATTATGAACGTCCCAGATGAATGTGCCAGATATTATGTATACAGGGATTTTCAAGACTTGGGAGAGTCTGTGTGAAGTACATATACGCTAAGCACAACTCCTATAACCATATAGCAACACAAAGAAGCTCGGTGCGTTCACAACACGCAGACTTCTGGCATTCTGCACAGATTCTCAAGATCATTGGTTGCGATCTTGTACTTCAAATTTACATAATTCTGAACAGAGTCTGACCATTCAGCCAGTAAACCCACAGTGTTTGTGTAGATTCTGAGCAGAATGACGTAAATCTGTGTACATGATCGTGACTAAATTGGTCAGGATCTGCCAGAATGAGGATCTCCCTTTTATGTGAAATAAAGTTAATAGTAAAAGTTAATCACACGCACATCCAACTTAATTAGTAGGTGCAGGGTAGATAAAAATCCATATAAAGTAAAAAGAAAGAAATACCTGCACACTTACCACAGCTCCAATGCACAAATAAAAAGTATTTATGTAACCCATGCTTCACTGGTTTTTAGCTAAAACTTTTCGATCTACACAAGATCTTCAGGATATGGATGTATAGACCAGGATATGGATCCTGATGAAGATCTCTTGTAGATTGAAATGTTTTTGTGAAATATAGTTCAACCTCGGATTCAGGAGGAACAATGTGGATTCCGTCCGGGCCGCGGAGCAATGGACCTGCTCTTTGTCCTTTCACGAATATTTGAGGGGGCATGGGAGTATGCTAATCCAGTCTACATGTGTTTTGTGGACTTGGAGTAGGCATACGACCGTGTTCCCCGGGATTTCTTGTGAGAGATGTTGAGGGAGTATGGGGTGCCGGGGCCGCTTATGCGTGCCATCCGGTCCTTTTATTCCCAAAGCAAGAGCTGTGTCCATATACTCGGTGTTAGGTCGAAAACGTGGTGGGTGTTGGACTCCGCCAAGGGTGCATCTTGTCTCCACTCCTGTTTGTGATTTTCATGGACAGGATATCAAGGCACAGCCGAGGTAGAGAGAGTATCCAGTTTGAGGGCATGGAGGTGGCATCTCTGCTGTTTGCAGATGATGTTGTGCTTCTTGCCCCATCCGACTGTGATCTCCAACACGCACTCGAGCGTTTTGCTGCCGAGTGTGAAGCGGTTGGGATGAGAATCAGCACTTCTAAGTCTGTGGCTATGGATCTCTCTCGGAAAAGAGTGGATTGTCCGCTTCAGGTTAGGGGGGAGCAGCTGCTCTTAGTGGAGGAGTTTAAGTACCTCAGGGTTTTGCTCACGAGTGATGGAAAGGGGGAGCGTGAGATAGACAGGCGGATCGCTGCAGCGTCTGCAGTATTGCGGGCGCTCTATCTGTCCGTGGTGGTGAATCGGGAGCTGAGACCTCGGACAAGGCTCGCGGTTTACACGTCAATCTACCTCCCCATCCTCACCTGTGGTCATGAACGTTGGGTAATGACCAAAAGGACGAGATCACGGGTGCAAGCGGTGAAAATGAGGTTTCTCCGCAGGGTTGCTGGACTCACCCTTTGGGATAAGGTGTGGAGCTCAGTAATCCAGGAGAGCCTCGGAGTAGAGTCGCTACTTCTCCAGATCGAGAAGAACCAGTTGAGGTGATTTGGGCATCTGGTAAGGATGCCCCCCGGGAGGCTGCCTGTGCAGCTCTACCGGGCACTCCCCAGTGGGCAGAGACCCCGAGGCCAACAAGTGAGCGCTCTGTTAGAACAAAAACCAGCAGACACAGGGGTTCACCAGGACCAGTGTTGAGAACCCCTGCCTACATCAAATGCTCAAACTTTATGTGTCCGTTGCATTTAAATTATGTAGCCAAATGTATGATATGCATATTTATTTAAAATCAAGTAAATAATAATACATATTGTTCTATTCAACAGATAAAAAAGAATTTCAAACCACAAACAAGTTCTACAAAAGTTACCAATATACACTGTTTATCCCAAAGCAGAGTTTCTTGTGCTGTTTGCACTGTCCTCAATGCCACAATGCTGACCAACCTTCATATGTGTGCCAATCATATAGCGCGATATTAATCACATGACCTCCAGCAAGCGTCTGTGTGTGCTGTACACTGCAAAACAGCTTCGATGTGAGTGCTGACAAGATAATGTCATAATATCAAACAAGCTTGTGAAGTAGTGTTTCATAACAAATAATTTCTGATAAGAAACTGAAAATAATATTGAGTGTTTAAAATGGGTATAAATCAGTAAAATCTAAACTCCTCAAATACAAAAATCAGGTAATTTATTGGTAAAAATCATTATTTATATATATTGTTTTAAAGAAAGAGAAAAATAATAATAAAAGCTTTTAGGTTTAAACAATCTAAACAGGTTTAAATCTAAAATACTTCTTTAGCAGCGTACAGGAATGGATTACTGTAGGCCCTGGCCATTTGTATATAACAAGGTATGTTTTTATTAATTAATTGAGCTGATTTATAGAAGTTTATATTCAAGGCAATTCAGAATTAATAAAAATACAGACTGTTAATGTTGTTTTGTATATTTTCTACTGTAATCAACATTTATACTACATATACATTGATCAGATAGTACTAGGTTTACTTTTGCATTTACATCTTTGTGTGCTCTTTATTAGTTGAGGGTAGCATGTTTTATAAAAGTGGATGGATTGGATGGCTGTAAGGGGAGGAGGAGGCTGTCATGACAAAAGCTGATTATGTGGTTCTTTCCTATTGTGTTTATCAATATCTTTATTATTTTCTGTGTGCATTTTCAACTTTCCCGCATTTTATTGTAATAATAATTTAGTTATGGAAAATCAGAAAATGACCATGGAAAAATCATGGACAAGTCATGGGAAAAAAAGATCTGATTTGCGTGGGAACCCTGTATGTAGGAGCAGTGGACACGGTTCTTGTTTGTGGGGTGGGATAAATAACTTGCTAGTCTTAAAGGGGATTGTGGGTAAAGTTGGTGCCCCTGTGTTGATCTCCTTTTAGTGCCATCATGTCTGGACCGCTAATGATGGAAAAGCGGAACTGAGGGGCTACATATGCTCACAAGCATCCACTGCTCCAGTACAAATAAAACCATTGGCCAAGGTTTACAGAACTAACCCTTTTTCCTTCCTTCCCTCCTGCCTCCTTTCCCCTTCACCAGGAGCTATTCCGCAGGATGCGCAGTATGCTGAACAAGCTGACCCCACAGATGTTCCATCAGCTGATGCGTCAAGTGACCGAGCTGACCATTGACACAGAGGAGCGGCTCAAGGGTGTCGTTGACCTAATCTTTGAGAAGGCCATCTCCGAACCCAACTTCTCTGTCACATACGCCCATATGTGCTGCTGCCTTATGGAGGTGAGAGAAGGAGTGTGGCAGGGGTGAGAGTGAGGTAAAAGAGGGAGGCAGGGAATGATAGAAGGTTGTGAAGATGCTACATGGATCAGATTCGCTTTGTTATGGAATTGTAATTTGTGGGAGCTCAGTTTTGAATGGACCAGCAGATGCCGGTCTTGTGAAGAGCATATCAAGAAGTATTGCTGAGATGGCACTAGTGCTCTTGCCATCACTCACCCACACTCTGTGTAAGCCAAGGTGTCGGTTTGTCCCAGTCCGTCTTAGTGTAGAGCTCCAGTGATGATCTCTTATTAGTGCCATGGTGTCTGGGCCTCTGGCATCTAGTGATGGAGGAGAGGAAATGAGGAGCCTCATTGAACACTTTCAGTTTCGTCCCACTCCAGAGTTATCTGGAATTTGTTTTGCATTCAATTCCAAACCATTCAATGAGATGAGCTGCATGAATCCTGGACCCCTGTTCATCTGTGGGTTTTCACCCTGATACCTGTTAAAGCTAGAAGCCAGCCTACCACACAGACTATGCTTAGCTAGTTCAAGTTTCCATCTTTCTTAGGGTTTATGTTCTCCCTCCTCCCCGTTCTGTAGCTCAGCGTCCCTACCACTGGCAAGCCAGGCGTGACTGTGACTTTCCGCCAGCTGCTGTTGAGAAACTGCAAGACGGAGTTTGAGAAGGATCAGGGTGGAGACAAGGTCCTGGAGAAGAAGCAGAAAGAGCTGGATGCATGCTTGGTAATAAAAACTAAATTAATTATTTTTTTAATGTAAAGGACTGAAATTTGATAGTCCTTTATTGTAAATAAGGCACAGGTTGGTTGTGCAATCTCAGTATCAATGGGCCAATCATTAAGCAAGCATTTGAAGCATCGTGCAAGCATGAATGTAAGTGGTGTGTACGTTTATTTTAAGGACTTTCATTTAGTGCTTGGCCATTTTGGTTTTTGACAACCTCATGTAACACACACCTGTACAACGGGCACGTGGCACAACGGGCTCAGAAATGCAATTTGAGACTTCCCAAAACAATTAGCATTGTGCCTAATTGACCATTGTGGTGCGAGGGCGCCTGCCTGTGGTGCTCTGACTGTCAGTGTTGGCTGGGTGAGGGGGCGGACCTCTGCAGCTCGGTGCAGCAGAGCAGATTGTTGTGATCTGCAGTAGATAGCAAGGCTGGATTTAGTTAATATAAAAATAACACTAGTGAATTAGTCACTATGTGGACAGTAGATAGTCAACCTTTACACCTGTGTTAGTACCAGTGAGAGATCGAGATCAGGCACGAGAAAGTTTTATGTGATCCAGTAATTGCAGTCACATGATTTACTGTGTATGTAGCTCTGGGTCTGATCCAAACTGCAGCGATCTCCTGGCACTAGGGAATCCAATCCCGGGATCTTGGACAGTTTTCTAGTCCCAAAATACCAGTATTGAAAACGTGAAATACACGGGATCAGGCGATTGTGGCTAATGAAAAATGTGACAGCACAGTAATTCTTGAACTCCATGCTGTAAGCTATTTATCAAAGAAAATGTGCAATAATTAATACAGAGGCTCATGATCTGTTCAAAATGTGAATCTGAAGTACAACCACCTGCAGATTCAGCCCGAGTTCAGCCAATCAGCAGAAGAAGGCACTGCTGAGGTCTCGCGGACTCCAACTTTAAAGGGGCAGCTACAGTTCATGAGCTGTGTGAGTGACACAGCAGCAACACCATCGTGTGATTAACTGCATCAACACAGAATTGTTCCTCTTAGAAAACGCAGGGGGACGGGGGCTGTACCTGCAATTAACATTAAGTTTCTGATGTCAACTCTACCAAACCAGTGTGGAGTCCAAAAACACATTTTAGCCGCCAGCAATATTATTTGGCCCCCAAAGCCCCCCAAATTAATTATAAATATATATTTTTAAAAAATGCTAAAAGTCCCAAATGCAATTTTCCAAGAAGGAAGTGACCAACCTAAATAATGCAAAAGTTACATTTTAACTTAATCAACTTAACTTGTTATGCAAGTGGCGCCCAGCAGCAGATGGAGAAAAACGACACCAGTCAAGTAATTCATTTCAACAGTAATAATTTTGACTTCATTGACTTTACAAACAACAGGAGGGATTAATTGGAGTCTGTTTCTTCTGAGACAAGGCCCATATAACATAACTTCACTGGCTGAGGTAGGATATGTGGCTTAACAGCATCTGATTTTATTTTTTATTAGGCCTAGTTACAATTGCAACTGGCCAGAAAGGTAGCATCCTACATAAAACAATAATTAAAAGAAAAAGAGGCAATGTCTGTGTCTTAATGTCTGTATCGGGAGTCTGGATAACCTGCTCCTGTAATGACAAAACAAACAGAAAATACTGTCAGCATGAGACCTAAAATAGCCCTGGATAAGCACTAATCATAATAATAATAATAATAATAATAATAATGATAATAATAATCACAATAATGTTAGGAGCCTATATGACTATTTATTAAATACTAAGTTACTTACTTAATGGGAAAAGTTGCATTTCCCCTCGGACACGATCTTTTGGATGTCAGGTGAGAGGGATGTGATTCTGATGCGCAGGCAGTCCTCGATTGACTCGTGTGCAAGCCGGTTCCTGTCGTGAGTCTTCATTGCATTCAGAGAGGAAAATGAGGACTCACAGGTGTACGTTGGTCCAAAGATTGTTAGCACATAAAACGCAAGTTTCTTTATTATGCTGTATTCCTCTGAGCATGCCACCCAAAACGCACACAAGGACTCGGCACTCCTATGCGCATCCCTGATTTGGCTCGACGTCTGGAATTCAGTCAGCTCATAGGGGCGCCTTATCCAGCGAGGATATCGTTGTCTTATCAAGGGAGGAGAATTCTCCACCTGGACGGACTGTGAAAGGATCACGTACAAACGCAATGATGTCCTTGGGCATGCTGTAGTCTTCAAATCTGGTGTAGAAGTTGTCCCTCAGCTGCTTGATAAAATCTTTCATCACCTCTGTGACAATACTGCAGCCTGGTCCCTCTGCCTGTCGTTTCTTCAGTGTGCTGAAGTGCAGTAGACTTCCAGATGACAAGTCCAAATCGAACAAGTCAAGCTTCCTAGTAAAGGTTTTCCACCATGTCCACGACTGTTGTTATACTAACTACAGATTTAACCAGTTTAAGTGACAGAACATGTCAGCCAAGAAAGCATCATTAGAGAGGAATTCCACAATTTCCAAAATATGAAGGTGGTCAGCTGCAGTCCTCATTTTGCTTTTTCTGAGAAAATCCACAACCTGGTCATGCAGCTCACAGAATCGTTCTAGAGCTTTTCCTTTACTCAGCCAGCACACTAATCGTTGTGGGTGGCCTCCTCTGATTCTGTCACAAGCTTGTGGTGTTGGGTGCTTGATGTAGTGATACATAAATAAAAACATTAACGTATTTAAGAAAGCAATAGGCTATTAGTCTTGTTGTTTTCGTTGATTCTGTTGGTTGCATTATAATTATTACTGCATTTGAAAATGACCCCGCTAATACGCAGTGTTGCAGCAACTTAATAATACATGTGTTAGGTGGGAAGCTCTTTTTAATTGTTGTTTTATAAACAACAATCCCGAAATCCCGGGATTGATAAAAGTGCCCGGTATTGGATTCCCTACCCGGCACCCCTCCTTTCCACAATGTGCAGGGCCCCTCTCTGTGAATGCCAATGTGGACTGTCATTAAGTGCTGTCTGTGTGTGCAGGGCGAGGAGGCCAAGGGCAAGCGTCGCCGCCGGGCACTGGGCAACATCCAGTTCATCGGGCAGCTCCTCAAGGTGAAGATGCTCAATGAGAACACCATGCACAACTGCGTCATCGTCAAGCTGCTGAGAAAGCAGGATGAGGAGTCCCTGGAGTGCCTGTGCCGACTCCTCTCCACTATTGGCAAGGACCTGGACTCGGAGAAGGCAAAGGTAATGCCGCTATGCCAGACCGTGCCCTGGCTAAACATCCAGGAACGTCAGACTGCATACTGGTCCTCATATTCTTCTCTAGACATAATGAGCCAATACTGGAGTGGCAAGTTTGCCAGAAGAGTAAATTCCGTCTCACCAGCACTCCTGCGTTGTTTTAAAATGAGCAAACTAGCCTTTCTTCTGCCATCAGCTTTCTAGAGTCACTGGGCCTCTAGACAGTGGTCTGAATAACTGCTTCTGTGCATCTGCAAGAGCTTTCCAGAAGGAACGCTGCTTCACTCAGTAGTATGAAGTTACTGCTCTGCCACGCTGTCTGGACTGTTTTCTAATCGTTCTGTCTGATCTTTTTACAAGCCCCCCATGGACCAGTACTTCAACCAGATGGAGCAGATCGTCAAAGAGAGGAAGACCTCCTCTCGAATCCGCTTTATGCTGCAGGACGTCTTGGACCTGAGAAAGGTAATGACTGTTGAGAGAATAGAAACCTTCCTTGCTTTCAGCTTCCCATTCCCTGTCTGCCTCTTGTTTTTTCTCTAGCCTCTAATCACTGACTCATTCTCCCATTCCTCAGGACAACTGGGTGCCCAGGAGGGGTGACCAGGGCCCTAAGACAATTGACCAGATCCACAAGGAAGCCCAGTTGGATGAGCACCGTGAGCAGATCAAGGTGCAACAGCAGCTCATGAACAAGCAGGACAACCGACGTGGGGACAGGAATAGTGTCCCTGTCACCAAGAACAGGCCCATCGACACCAGCAGCCTCAGCAAGATCTCAAAGGTAACTGAGAGACACACACCCACTACACCCATCCACTTTTGGAGATTTGACTCTTTTCTACTTTCTACATAACCCTAAGTATAGTGCTACCCAAATTACTTTCAGCAAAACCCCAGTTTCTGAGCCCTGTTTTGTTTTGTTGCAGCACTTGAGTGGTTTGGCAGGCTGTGTAGTTGTTTACATGCTTATATTACAGTTGAAGGCAAAGGGTGGTCACACCAAATATTGATTTGATGTAGATTTTTCTTGTCTTCACTCACTTTGCATTTAGTTAATTGATAAATATAATCTATTAACATGTCTATTTGTGAAAGCATTCTTACTTTACAGCATTTTTTCACACCTGCCTAAAACTTTTCTACAGTACTGTGTATATATATGTGTATATTTTGTAAGTCACTCTGGATAAGAGCGTCTGCTAATAAATAATAGTTATATATAATCAGCACACATATTGTGGGGAAATTGAACAATTGTAGCATTTTTTTGCATTTCTCTCCATCCCTTCTTTCCAAGGAGACTGAGAAGAATAAATGTGAGCAGCAGTTCCTGCTGGACTTAGAGTCCATCTGTGCCGGCATGCAGAAACTCCACATTAGCGATGTGGTCCTGGAGAAGGTATGCAGCCCTCTGCTTGTGTAGAGGACCCTAGAGTTTTATATTCTTATTTTCTGCAATGTTCTGATGGATGTGTTTAATGCTGATATTGAACGGTCTCATTTGTACTTGTATACCATGTTGCATGTTTCTTGTCAGTTGCTTTGTAATTGTGATTGTAGTTGAATGCTGTGTGTGTGTTACCTGTCCACCGAGCCAGTTATTAGAAGACGTCCCAGTTTGCGTCGACTGATCCTCAGGAATGTCTTTTTGATTGAAAACATCAACTGAGTGTTATTTGACATCTGAAAATATGATATAGTGCAAAGTTGGTCAGCTGAAGCCATTCTGTATGTGGGGAAAGGACTCATTTGCATGCTCTGTTGCCTGTTTTTCTCTCTCTCCTGCAGCCCGGAGCGATGCACTCCAATAATCAGCAGGAGGAGAGCTTCTACAAATGGCGGTTCCGTAAAGACCTGCCCTCTCTGGGGTCCCTGGAGCGCCGTAGAGACAGAGCAGAGCAGGCCAGGAAGAGAGAGCGGAGGACTTCTGTGAAACATGGCTGGCATTAGAAAGTGAAGGGGGGGGCGGGGGGATGGTGTATATATAGAGTTTACTGTACATCAATAAAAATGACAATTTCAAAAATTGAAGCACCAATCCTTCTCTGGCACCGATGAAAGCTGGAGAGTTATAATGGATCAACACACAATCATTTATTAATTTATTCTTCTCTGGCGAATGTCTAACCTACAAAAGGTGTCTAATCAATCCGAAACAGAAGTAGGATTGCTCTTAACAATGTGTATATATATATATATATATATATATATATATATATATATATATATATATATATATATACACAGTATATATATGACACTGATAACAAAGTAGGTGATTATATATTTTTAGGTGTAGGACAGGGATGGGTAACTTTGACGGTGGTGAGGGCCAATACATTTGCATCTTTACTACCAGAGGGCCAGATTACAAACCCGCACTCTCATTAATAGAATATTGTAAACCACCTTCCTCTACTTGGCTAATATAACTACTAATTAATTAAATAATCCTACATGTGTGATTATTGTTTTAGTTTTTATTATAAAAGCACTCCAGTTGCCCAAAGCTTTAGTTTTAGTTTAAATAAAAAAGCAGACCCATTATAGTGATGTGTGAATTATAACACAAAAGCAACAAAAGCTTACAAAAGCTTTAGTTTTAGTTTAAATAAAAAAGATAATCTGTCTCCCATCTTGGCTGGAATACACGGTTCTCGTGATGAATTTTTTATTTTTTTAGAAGTCATTGTATCCCGGCTCCTCTACTGCTGGCTATAGTAGTTGTGTGAAGGTTAAAAGTGCTTTTAATATTATTATTAGCCTAATTATTCTTGTAGTAATTAACTGAGCAAGCAATTATTGCATTGAACTGCGTTTGTAGCTGCCTGCCTGCTGGTAGGATGAAGCACAACTCCACCCCAATTAGGCTGTCCAAAATATTTCCGTGGGCCGCTATGACAGGTGATGCGGGCCGTATGTGGCCCCTGGGCCGCGAGTAGCCCATCCCTGGTGTAGGAAGATTGGAGTGCACTTATTTTTGGTGAAGGAGAAATGTAAAAAAAAAAAAAAACAGGTCAGTTGGAAATGCAGCTGGGACATTTCAGAAGACGACAGTGGATGTATGAAGAGTTGGGATTTCTCATGCGATAAGCCGGGCTGAGTCTGGACTGAACATTTTGATTTGCTGTTTGGAATCCACCCACCTCTCTGTCTGTCTGTCTTTTTTTTTCCTCCTACACTTAACATGGGGACAAGAAGCCTTTAACAAGCCTGTAGTGGATTTAAAAAAATACAATACAAGTAAACAATACAAATCCTACATCCTAGACTGACTGGAATAACAGAAAGACACAGCGTGAATAAGAATGAAAAGTGCAGAAATGTCACAGATATGGAGCGTCGTGCTGACCTGGTTTATTCTGAGCAGATCCTTGATTCTTTCTTCTTTCTTGAGGGGCTCGTCCTGCCACTGCTTCAGGTAGGCTTGAAGGTTGACTTTGCCCTTCCCTGATATGGAGCAAAGCCCAGGTTAAATGCAGTAAAGTATATGTATTTCAATCCATCAATTTCCATTTGTATAGTGCCCTTTGCAGGGTAGCCACAGAGCGCTTTTACAGAGTGGTAAACATACAACAAACATAAAGCAAAAGAACAATACAATAAAATAAAAACTACAATAAAGTAAGCCAACATTAAATAAATAAACCATTAGGCACATTCTGTGAACATGTAATCAATAACTTAATAACTTAATAAACATATCTGACTGAACTGTCACATGGTTGTGTTTTGGGCGACACTCATGATTAGGCAACACCAGCTTCCTGCTTTCGGAGTGAAACACTATTGTTGACCATTCAGACTCATGACATGACACACAGGACTGTGTTGGTTATCTACAGGAGCTCAGTGTCTTTGGCACAACTGTCTTGAACTCTTTGAACTCAGCCCCATTGTTTTCAACCCACCAGTGGGTTGAGCTGTATCTATTAATAACGCATTATTATGGCCAGAAACATTGTTGTATCACTAGAAACTATCAAATGATAGCAAGATTGTGAAGATCACATGTTGCTGTGTGGAGATATTGACTTGCAAAGTAGGGGAAACATGTACTACATAATACATATAAAAAAAAATATCATAACTCCGTAAGTTTTCATCCAATTTTCACACAGTTTGTGTTAATGAGGGCTCTCTGTGAGTTCCGGGGTGAGGTACCGCCGGGGAGCGTTAACTGGGTGGTGGGAGTGATGAGGGCCGGAGAGAGAGAGAGAGCAAGAGAAAGCAAGAGAGAGAGAGTTTTGAGTTTTACAAAGCACTTTATTGAAACAAACACCAAGGAAACATGGAACAATCAGTAAAAGCAATTATACCATTAGACAACATAAACAAAACTTAGAATGGCAACATAAAGAGGAGTTCCCCCTCTCTGAGGGTACTTAGTGCATCATCTATGCACCACAATCGACTAAAAGTTTCAAGGTCCTTATTAAGTGTATAAAACCTATAATCAAGTAAAATCCTAGCCTTAATAAAACATTTAAACAACACAAAACAAGATTCTGCTCAACACTGGCACTAACTTTAGTTTTTCTTGACTTATAAATGGCCATTTTGGTCTGCCCAAAGGTGAAAGTAGCGATCTGCTGTCTCCCACACAGTTCCTTCCCACCACGAACACCATATATAAAAACAATAGTTAAAAAAACTGTTTAAGACCATTAAAAACTCTACTGACTGCACTCAAGTGAGGATCTAGCTGGGCACAATATAAAAAACAATGAAACACAGTCTCCCACTCCTCACAAAAAGGGCACCTGTCGGACTGTGCAGGGTTAATTACCGACAGGAGGGAGTTGACAGCAATGATGGTGTGGAGCACCTCCACTGCAAATCCCCAGCTCTCAAATTCAGCTGATACACACTGCGCCACACAGTGGAAGACACAAACACCACCACCGCGCTATTCACTCAAGAGGCTGAGCCAATGCTCTCGCCTCCGGTCACCTCTCCACGGGGCCCATCTTTACCCCGTACCAGCGAGGCAGCCTCTCAAAAGGGATTCCTTGACCTCGGCTTCCCCAGTCAGGGCCAACCCCCCCACAGAGACACCGATCTGCTGTTTAAACACCTCTTGTGAGAAAAAACTCCACCACAAAAAAAAAAACCACGATAACAAAAGTGTAAAACCAGAGAAAAAAGACAAGGAAAACACAGTCCAGACCTGCAGCGCACTCCCACACACTCACACGAGAAGAGAGAGAGAGAGATTCTTTATAATTGTATTATTTATTTTCCATACATGTATGTACGTTTAATTGCTTTGGCAATACACATTTGTTTGTTTGTCATGCCAATAAAACACCTTAAATTGAAATTGAAAATTGTGTGTGTGTGTGAGAGAGAGAGAGAGAGCTCCTGGATGGAAGAGACTGGGGAACACGGGTGCCTGTAAATGAGATGAACGGTCCTGTTTACATTTCAAATAATTATTCTCATCTCTTTATTTACTTCACCATCAAGAAGTAATTACCCTCTGGGTCGTTACAATAGTATCCACTTAGATCATGTCATGCTATTGTTCAGTGTGTAGGAGCATGTGATTTGTTTGATGTCATTTTGTCTAAAGTGTTATAAGCAGGAAGCAGTTGAAAAACACTTGGTGGGTTTAGTAGTTTTCGGGGATCACATGTCTCCTGATATGTCGGCTGCTACTACTACTATACTGGAGCGGTCAGAAGGATTTGTTTTGTTGGTGAACAGTGCTCAGGTTACAGTTGACGAGCAGATGGGTAGTGCTGGTGAGTTTTATGCCACTGAAATCTAATGTAATAAATAATAAGAGTGATCTTTAACAATTTCCAAAAAGGTGGAAGCACCTGGAATGTAGTGCTTTAAAGTCACCTGTTCTTTTACATTTTAGTTGATAAACAATATGTATTAGCTTATAAACCACAAAAAAAAAAAAAAAAAAAATTATATATATATATAATGTTTTCAGGACAACCTCAGCAACACTTACATGCTTGTATAATGTAGTATTGAGTGGCAAATGTGTAATAATGTTTTTTTTTGTTTGTTTATTATTGATTGCACAACACATACAGTAATATTGAAACGTTTTGACACTTAGAACATGCTTTGCATAGCCTTAGGTATTGAAATATGCATTGTTTTTCAATAAAATATATACATAACACTGAAGTAATGCCCCTTTTTTGCAAACTGACCCAGGTGAAAATTCATTTCTATTTCCTCTTGAGTTATTCTAAGCCCTATAATATATGATCAAATATAATAATATAATATATACTGTGTTATAAGTACATAATACATGTATATATGAATAGCTGTTCTGAATCCACAGACACCTCATATGTGACAGTAGCATCTCTAACAGCTGAGATATGAGCTGAATTGTATCTGCCTCTCTCTCCCTGCCAGCTCTGCCCCTCCACCTCTCTGCCTGCTCGTCTGTAACTGACCCCTGTCACCTGACCTGTTCCACAGCAGCCTCAGGCAGGCTTCTCTGGATTGGCTATGAGTCAGATCTCAGGCACATGACACGCCAGCGTCCTCTCCATTGGGCGATTCAGCCCCATGTGCTGCATTGCGTAGTGGATTTCTAAAACCAGGAAGTACGAGAGGTAAACAAACCGCATATGTATAGACGTTTTCAGCGGAATCTCAGCTACACAGGTACAAAAAAACCGCGTCTTTATCTCTAATCGTTTAAAAGATAATTAATATTTGTTTTTAGGCGGTACCGCCAAATCCGTCCCCATTTAAATAAAGCACGATCGGACTATCGTTTTGTTCTCTGCACATTCATTAGCCTGGCAATCGACTGTCTGGCCATGCAGCTGAGTATTGAACTACACACCGAGCTGGACAGTGACAGCTCAGAGGGTGATGGGGGGGCAGTTGAGCACCAGAGCACAATGGTACCCACTCCCCCCCAGAAGAAGGAGGTAGTTATAGTAGGAGACTCAATATTTAGAGGTGTAGATCACACAGTGTGTTCTAGTGACAAGGACACCCGCATGGTATCTTGCCTGCCTGGTGCTCAGGTTGCAGATCTCCCTAAACTAGTAGACGGGCTACTGGCCAAAGCCGGGGGGAATCCACTGGTCATGGTCCACATTGGAACCAATGACATAGGAAAAGGTAGGACAGAGGTTCTGCAAGACAATTTTAAAGAGTTAGGAACAAAACTAAAGAGCAGAACCTCCACGGTATTTTTCTCTGAAATACTTCCAGTACCACGTGCCAGGCCAGGGAGACAGGCAGAGATTAGAAAGTTTAACACGTGGTTGAAATCCTGGTGTAGGGAAGAGGGGTTTAGGTTTATGGAGCATTTGTCTTTCTTCTGGGATAGATGGGACCTGTACAAACTGGACGGTCTACATCTAAACAGAAGGGGGGCTAATGCATTGGGAGAGCGTATGTGCAGTGAAATTGAGAATCATTTAAACTAGGAACCAGGGGGGCAGGGAGCTCTGACAATGGGAGATGTTCCTCTAAGGAAAGAAAACCAAGGGAAACTGCTAGTAGGAAAGTCCTGAAATGTTTGTACCTCAATGCCAGGAGTATAAGGAACAAGATGTTAGACTTGGAAGCCACAGTGCTAGCATGTGACTATGATGTTATAGGAGTGACGGAAACATGGCTTACAGAAAATGATGGGGATGAATACAAGTTGGAAGGATACACACAGTTTAGGAGAGACAGGCAAAATCGAAGAGGGGGTGGGGTAGCATTATATGGGAATAATGACATTGAGGCAGAAGAACTCAAATTAAATCCCAGTAACAAAACAGAATCTTTGTGGGTTAAACTTTTAAACAAGATCTTGAGGATTAATGGTAGGAGTGTGTTACAGGCCACCCAACTCAGATATTCAGAAAGATGCTGCATTGTACAATGTAATGAGGACTGCATGTAGCAAGGATGTGGCTGTTATAATGGGGTAGGGCTGTGCGATATCGTATGACGATAGAAAAACGTCTATCGTTTCATATTATGCTATATCGTTTATATCGTGGTGTCGCAAATCGCACTCTTTACGGCACTATTTTTCGTCATTTGGACGCTTTGCGTTCTGCCCGGTTCTTCCACACGTGCCGGGTGCGGCAAGAAATGTGCATCAGAAACACAGACAGACACGAGGAGAGAGAACTGACAGAATAACCAACATAACCATGAGATACTCTATTGCGCAAGCGCACAAGGTCCGCCCCGCTCTCCTGCCGGGCTAAACTCGATCTGCAAGCAGCACCCACGACAATACATGATCGCACCCCCACCCCCACTAATTTAGACGGATATAATTTGTATAAAATTAAAGAATAATAGTTTGTTTGCATTTTAATAAATTGGAAAGCAATGCAAACAGATGCAGAAAGTTTCATTAGATGGTGAAGTGGTATAACAGCTTTTATTATTATTATTAATAATAATAATAATAATAATATAACTATTTAGTATTAACACGTGCTGTAAGTAGAATCGAAACGCGACAGTCAAAGAAATGTCCCTGTCTAGCAGATGTTAATGCGCCACTGTAAACCCGACTGTGGTAAATATAACTGAATCTATACCATTTTACAGCACATGTGTTGCGTGATTACTATTATTTGTTATTGTTATGTGACAGTAAATCATGTGTATATGTATGTATGTGTGTGTGTGTGTGTGTGTGTGTGTATATATATATATATATATATATACACACTCACCTAAAGGATTATTAGGAACACCATACTAATATTGTGTTTGACCCCCTTTCGCCTTCAGAACTTCCTTAATTCTACGTGGCATTGATTCAACAAGGTGCTGAAAGCATTCTTTAGAAATGTTGGCCCATATTGATAGGATAGCATCTTGCAGTTGATGGAGATTTGTGGGATGCACATCCAGGGCACGAAGCTCCCGTTCCACCACATCCCAAAGATGCTCTATTGGGTTGAGATCTGGTGACTGTGGGGGCCAGTTTAGTGCAGTGAACTCATTGTCATGTTCAAGAAACCAATTTGAAATGATTCGACCTTTGTGACATGGTGCATTATCCTGCTGGAAGTAGCCATCAGAGGATGGGTACATGGTGGTCATAAAGGGATGGACATGGTCAGAAACAATGCTCAGGTAGGCCGTGGCATTTAAACGATGCCCAATTGGCACTAAGGGGCCTAAAGTGTGCCAAGAAAACATCCCCCACACCACTACACCACCACCAGCAGCCTGCACAGTGGTAACAAGGCATGATGGATCCATGTTCTCATTCTGTTTACGCCAAACTCTGACTCTACCATCTGAATGTCTCAACAGAAATCGAGACTCATCAGACCAGGCAACATTTTTCCAGTCTCCAACTGTCCAATTTTGGTGAGCAAATCGTAGCCTCTTTTTCCTATTTGTAGTCTTCTGCTGTTGTAGCCCATCCGCCTCAAGGTTGTACGTGTTGTGGCTTCACAAATGCTTTGCTGCATACCTCGGTTGTAACGAGTGGTTATTTCAGTCAAAGTTGCTCTTCTATCAGCTTGAATCAGTCGGCCCATTCTCCTCTGACCTCTAGCATCAACAAGGCATTTTTGCCCACAGGACTGCCGCATACTGGATGTTTTTCCCTTTTCACACCATTCTTTGTAAACCCTAGAAATGGTTAATGCTTAAATCACCTTTCTTTCCCATTCAGACATTCAGTTTGGAGTTCAGGAGATTGTCTTGACCAGGACCACACCCCTAAATGCATTGAAGCAACTGCCATGTGATTGGTTGGTTAGACAATTGCATTAATGAGAAATTGAACAGGTGTTCCTAATAATCCTTTAGGTGAGTGTATATATATATATATATATATATATCCCATAACATAACACACATAATAGTGATCACACACCACTTGCACTGTTATATATTGCATTCTGCATATATTTACCATGACAGCCTGCATGTAGTATTTGTTAGTTTTGCATATTTAATTATTAAATAGAGACTTGTTTAAATGTCTTTGGTCTTATTTTGTAGCTTGATTGGATAAAAACAAGGCATATCGAGGTATATATCATGTATCGCCCAAACTTCCAAAAAATATCGAGATATCATTTTTAAGTCATATCGCCCAGCCCTATAATGGGGGATTTCAATTTCCCAAACATAGACTGGGAAAGCCCAGTCGGGACTACTGAAGCAGAAATAGAAATGGTTGAGACTGCTTTCTAACTCAATTTGTCAGAGAACCAACCAGGGAGAGTGTATGTATTGACTTGATATTTTCAAATCACCAAGATAGAGTCAGAGGGACACTAGTTAGAGAACCAATGGAAAATTGTGATCACAATATGGTTAGCTTTGAGGCATTCTTTCAAAAAACAAGGTCCAAGTCTAAAACAATGGTCTACAATTTTAGAAAAGCAAACCTTGAAGGTATGAGGCGGCACTTAGAAGAGGTAGACTGGAGCACACTGGATACAGATTCAGTTGAAAATGGATGGGTATATTTTAAGAATATACTACTCAGGAGCAATTTGTACCAAAAAACATTGGCCAAAATGGTTTAATAGAAGTATGACAAAAAATATCAAGAGATAGAAAATGTTGTATAGTGCATACTAAAGGGACGGAGACAAAACAAAACACAAAGAATATGTTGAGCTGCAAAGAGATCTTAAGAAAGGGATCAGGAAAGCAAAGAGGGAAATAGAAAGAAACATAGCTCTTGGAGCTAAAACTAATGCAAAGAGCTTTTTCAATATTACAACAGCAAGAGATCAATAAAGGAGAAAGTGAAACAGATAAAGGGCAAAAATGGAGGTATCTTGGAAAATGAACAGGATGTGGCAAATGTTCTAAATGAGTATTTCACAGAGGTTTTCACAAAAGAAAAAACAGATAACATGCCACAGATTAACAATCAGTCCAGTCAAAGCCTAAATCAGGATAAATGAGGAGGAGGTACTAAAGGGACTAGCAGAATTAAAAACAAACAAATCACCTGGGCCAGATGGGATATTTCCAACAGTACTTAAAGAAATGAGGGAAATTATTTACAGGCCACTAACTCAAATATTCCAAATGACACTTAGAACAGGGGATGTGTCAACTGACTGGAAGACAGCAAATGTCATACCAATCCACAAGAAAGGGGACAAAACTGAACCAGGAAATTGCAGACCAATCAGTCTCGCCTGCATCAACTGTAAAATGTTGGAAAAGATTATTAGACTAATTAGATTAGATGATTAGAGGAGCATCTTAATGAAAACCATATTCTTGGAGATAGTCAACATGGGTTTAGACAAGGCTGATCATGTCTTACTAATTTATTGGAGTTTTTTGAACATGCAACTGCAGCTGTAGATCAGGTGAAAGCATATTGTAGCGTTATGTTGGGTGTATTTTGATAAGAGCATTTGGGCTCTGAGCTGAAGCACTGATCTAAAGAAGACCTCTCCCCCCCCAAAGTTATCAGATTTCCTTAGCTCATCAGCTTGGAACTGGTTTGCATCAAAGTGACAGTTTTGGGGAGGATGGCACCGAGAAGAGGCCAAATAGGTTGGAATCCTGCTATGAGATGTCTGGAGAAAGGAGCCTGTAGGTGATAAAAACTCTTTGAAGTGGACGAGAGCCGAAATTGATGGATTGACATCAGTCATAAATCAAGACCCCCTCCAATAGGACACTGGGGGCTGAAACCGAAATCCAATCTCAAAAACTCAAGAACCAATCACCTATTGATCTGACAGACTATAAGGAACAGCGCACGGCCTTTTTCTCTCTCTCTTTCACCTGAACCAGAAACTCGCTGCCACAGCTCAACCTGTAGCTCTGTTGCCCGAACCGGAACCAGAAACCAACCAAGTCTTTGCCGGCAACAGAAGAGTTAAACTGGGAGAAGGAGATTGAGCCGTACGAAGAATTCTTTTAAAGGACTTTATTAAATAAAGAACTTTACAGACTGCGCATGCCCGCCTGTGCCCACCTGTATATGTCGACTGTATACGAAAGTGTCAGTCATTTAAATAGCTATTTGAGTCTTAAGAAACTTGACCCTTGGAACAAACAGGGCCCTGCTTTCCTCAAAGACTTTGTCTTCAAGTAACTACGGTGGAACCCTGCTTACAAAAAAGAGTTTGTACACAACCTTGGAGCCTTCAAACCAGTGGAAAATCTGTTTGGAAAAGACTCTGTTTCGCGAAACCCCAACTTCCAGGTGCATCGACTGAGTGGAAGTTCTTGGACGAAGCCGAACCGGACTGCCTTTGTTCCAAACCACACGGACCTCGTGCCATGTGCTGTTATCTGAGCCCGAAGCCAGAGAGGCCTCTCTGTGACGAAGTTCAGATAAGTTTAACAGTTTGGAGTTTGTGATTCATGACATTTGAGAAATCAATTAGAAATGTTAATCTGTGATTCATAACTCTAGAATGTGTAATATCATTTAGTTTTCTTAAATATAAATGTGTGTTGCATTAAACTGTTTTGTTGATAATTTTAGAAATAAAATCTGTCAACGCCGAGAAATATCTTCTCATTCCTGTTTAACTGTTTAGTCTGAAATTGACACAAGTTAATAGACGTTAGATTATTGGTGGCCCTGCCTATCCTTAATCATTGAATACTAATCAGTTAAGGGAAATTGTGGTAACAAGTAATGATAGGATCTTTCTCGGCACTTAAACGTAAATGAGACTGATATATATATAACGAGAAGTTACCTGACATAAATACTAACCTGCGTAGTTATTTGATGTTCGACTAACAATACTAATGAGAGACTCACCTTCGTCTTACTAACCGGTATTTTAGTCAATGTGTTTATAACCTTTTTTGTTTAACGATTTGTGTTATCATATGCGATCCCATGGTCTTTGATTTGGTCACGGAAGTGATTTGTCTTTCATTTGTTGATCTAGAGTTGAATTAGTTTTTCCCTTTTGTATAATTAGTGTAGTGCTACATTTAGTCTTTGTTTTTGAATAAATTTGACAATTTATATCTTTGGAATTGGTGTCTGCGTCCAATTATTACAGAAATTGAGTTCTACAAGATTCCAGGATTCGTGATAAGGTGATACTATAAATTCACTTCTTTAATTGAAATTTATAAGCGTACCTTACGCTACAAAAGGGACTTGAATAATATTTAGTTGTGGGCCGACACCTGGCAGATGAAATTCAATGTGGACAAATGCAAGGTAATACGTGCAGGTCACAAAAATGTCCACTGTAATTACACTATGGGAGGAATAGAACTAGATGAAGTATCGCATGAGAAAGACCTAGGAGTCTATGTGGACTCCTCACTTTCTCCATCCAAACAATGTGGGGAAGCAATACAAAAGGCAAACCGAATGTTAGGTTTTATCGTCAAAAGTGTAGAATTGAGAACAAGGGCAGTAATGTTCAGACTGTACAATGCACTAATTAGAGCTCATCTGGATACTGTGTACAGTTCTGGGCTCCACACTTCAAGAAAGATATCGCTGCTCTAGAGGCAGTTCAGAGGAGAGCAACCAGACTTATTCCAGGTCTGAAGGGAATGTCCTACTGAGAGACTGAGGAACTGAACCTTTTCACCCTGGAACAGAGGAGACTACGTGGGGACTTGATCCAAGTCTTCAAAATCATGAAAGGCATCGACCACGTCAAACCAGAGGAGCTTTTCCAGATCACCAGGGACACACGCACCCGGGGACACAAATGGAAATTAGGCTTCAAGGCATTCAAAATGCAAAACAGGAGATACTTCTTCACACAGAGAGTTGTCACAATCTGGAACAAACTCCCACAAACTGTGGTAGAAGCTGAAAATTTGGGAACATTTAAAGTCAGACTGGATAGAATCCTTGGATCACTCAGTTATTAATGGACACCAAAGGAGCACGATGGGTCGAATGGCCTCCTCTCGTTTGTAAACTTTCTTATGTTCTTATGACTTTATATTGTATCAGTTGTATTTTGGTGTTACTAGTCATTGTGAATGTGTTCCTGCAGATTTGCGTCCAGAAGCTGGTATCAGTGTGGTTTGCCAGATCTTTATCCCATTCTCTGATTGAAAGGGATATTGCTGAATCATTTGTGGATAAGAGCTGATATCATTTTGATAAGGGTTTCTTGGAGAGGGATATTTTGAAGATTTTTCCCAGTAAAGGGGGTTGTTGTAAATTGTAATTGATTTAAATTAATTTTAGATTTTATAGCATTTTTCAGTTGGAGATATTGGAGAAATTGTTCTTTACCAATACCAAGCTTCTGTTTCAAATCAGTGAAGGTGAGGAGGTTGTTATTTTCAAATGTGTGATATAAATGTGTAATACCTTTAATTTTCAACATGCTAAAGACTTTTGGTGTTTTGTTAATAAGGAAGTCAGCATTAGACCATATTGGGGTGTACTTGCAAGGTAATTGTAAACTGAGTGATTTTGTTAGTTCTTCACCAAGATGTCAGAGTTGTGCAGATTACAGTGTTCTTAAAGCAGTTATGACGTTTTACAGTTGGGGTTATGAAGCGTAAGTCAATAATTGAAATGTATTTACATACAGTCTGTTCGATTTCTATCCATGGGTTGATGTGTTTTTGAGTATAGCTATTTTGGAATATATTGTAGTTGATTAGCCATGTAGTATTGAAAAACAATTGGTGTATCAAGGACTGCTTGTAGTTTACTTTTCTGTAATGTGGTTAACTTAATCTGATTTTGTTTTACATTTTTTAATGATTGAATCTAATGTTTGGAACCAAGTGGTTGTAGGTTGTACTGGAACCATGGTGAACATTTTGGGCAGAATGGACATTTTAATTGTTGCAGTTCTGCCAATGATGGAGAGTGGCAGGTTCATCCATTGATTGAGGTCATCTTCTATGATTTTTATAAGTGGAGTAAAATGTAAATGGAATAACTCTGACAGATTGGTGGAGGTAGGTATTTTATATTTCCAGTGGTGAATGGGAGAGCAAGGAGTTCGGGCTGCATTATTTAGGAGTCTCCACATACGGGAAGGATTATAGATTTAGTCCAGTTTATGGAGTAATCAGATATATCTGAGAATGTATTAATTACTTTTTATTGTATTGAATCTAAGGGAGTTTGAAGGAAGAACAAAACTGTATCTGCATAAATACTGATCTTGTGGTTTGTACTGAGAGTTTGAATTCCAGAAATAATGTTGTTCTGTCTTATTGAAGCAGCTATGGGTTCAAGAAATATAGTGAGGGGGAGAGGACATCCTTGTCTGGTGCCCCTGTGCAATATGAAGCTTTGTGAACTTATCACCGCGAATTGAGGTGTATAGTGTCTTTATCCAGTGAATGAACGATTCTCCAAAACAATTATTTTTAGTGTTGCAAGTAGAAATGTCCATTGTTATTATTTCAACGAACAGTGTTTTCACCTGGCCTGACAAGGATGCTTTAAGTGCTGTCTCTAGTAGATGGATTCATGAATATTCATGAGCTCATTGCAATCCCACAATGCACTGTTTCGGGTAAGACGGAAGTTCCCACGTTAAAGAGACTGGTTGGCTGAGTTCACGACACGCATACTTTAACGAGTCTGCACAGACTCTGCGACATACCTGTCCAAACGCATACATTTTAACCTACTTTTCACTTATTGCACACCTGGCAAGGAAATCCATAATAATGTTTTACATGTGTATTTCTTTCAAATCACACATTTAATGTAGATTTGAAACTACGGAAGAGCATTAGGGCCACTTAAGAGAGAAAAAATATATATATTTTGAGAAAAAAAAGTTTGAGATTTAAAGTCGAAATAAACTTTTGAGAAAAAAAGTTGAAAGTTCAGGTTCAAACACCAACATATGGTGTTATAAGAGCCGAGGAGGCAGAGGGCAGAATGGAGCTGCCGCCGGTAACCTTTCATTATTGATCTGCTTTATTCACACACAGAGGGGTGAAAAGTAGTCACAAGTCATACTTCAGTAAAAGTAAAAATAGTCTATCAAAAACTTACTCCAGTCAAAGCAAAAAGTCTCCCATTCAAACAGTACTTGAGTAACAGTAAAAAAGTAGCTGCTTTCAAGAGTACTCAATACCAAAAGTAAAAGTAAATTGTGCTTTTAGTAATAATGTGCATGTGTTAGTGTGTGGGCCTTATAAAGGGGGCACGCAATAGGTTCATTTGATGTTTTAATCGAACATTTTCTTTTCCAATAATTATCTAGGTAATTTTATTTTTATGGTTCCTTAATTTTGTCGTTTAGAAAACCACGTCCAACAAACAAATGTTATTTAGGTACATATCTGGAAATTACTTGAATTTGTATTCAATATTAACAAAGGATAACTTTGGGGGATTTATATAATATTCTATTTTGAGTTTTCTTGGCAAACTCACTGTTCACACACACACACATCCCAAAGAGTTGTATAAACACAAAACGCAAAACAAAATAAACAATATAAAATATGTACCCTTGTAGTGATCATATTTGTCATAATGTAATCTATTGCACTGTGGTGCAGGAGACTGGGTTTGAATCTCAAAACTCCCCAGGATGTTACTATACAGTGAGGGGAAAAAAGTATTTGATCCCCTGCTGATTTTGTACGTTTGGCCACTGACAAAGAAATGATCAGTCTATAATTTTAATGGTAGGTGTATTTTAACAGTGAGAGACAGAATAACAGCAAAAAAATCCAGAAAAACACATTTCAAAAAAGCTATAAATTGATTTGCATGTTAATGAGGGAAATAAGTATTTGATCCCCTATCAATCAGCAAGATTTCTGGCTCCCAGGTGTCTTTTATACAGTTTTTCTGCTAAGGGGACAGGACAACTGCACCGCATCAAAGGGACGATGGACGGGGCCATGTACTGTCAAATCTTGGGTGAGAACCTCCTTCCCTCAGCCAGGGCATTGAAAATGGGTCGTGGATGGGTATTCCAGCATGACAATGACCCAAAACACAAAGCCAAGGCAACAAAGGAGTGGCTCAAGAAGAAGCACATTAAGGTCATGGAGTGGCCTAGCCAGTCTCCAGACCTTAATCCCATAGAAAATCTGTGGAGGGAGCTGAAGGTTCAAGTTGCCAAACGTCAGCCTCGAGACCTTAATGACTTGGAGAGGATCTGCAAAGAGGAGTGGGACAAAATCCCTCCTGAAATGTGTGCAAACCTGGTGGCCAACTACAAGAAACGTCTGACCTCTGTGATTGCCAACAAGGGTTTTGCCACCAAGTACTAAATCGAAGGGGTCAAATACTTATTTCCCTCATTAACATGCAAATCAATTTATAACTTTTTTGAAATGCATTTTTCTGGATTTTTTTTTTTTTTTGTTATTCTGTCTCTCACTGTCTCTCACTGTTAAAATACACCTACTATTAGGTTATTATCATTTCTTTGTCAGTGGGCAAACGTACAAAATCAGCAGGGGATCAAATACTTTTTTCCCTCACTGTATACATACACAAGAATAATAATAATAAAACACTTTACACAATAAATTGTGTAAACTGGTGTATACATCTGTATGCACATATCTTAGCAGTTTTACACAATTAAAAAAACAAAGAACCAGTTATGAAAATAGCATGCAACTGAAATATTAGCCTATATTATGCAATGTGAAAGCGCTTTGAAATGGCTCGGTGTTATAGCTGCGTACAACAATGCAGAAAATGCGCTTTCCAAAACTAGAGTGCCCTCTGACATGTAGAAAATCATGTGTTTCACCAATAAATGCCATTTATTGGTCTATTTGTCCGTCATTCACTTTTTATTTTTTTTTGGTGACAGCCTACACATTTTTTACTCTGTAACGAATGCCTTTTTAAAAGTAGCGGTTTCCAAATTTGAAAAATACTAAAAATAAATTTAAAAAAAGTACACGAAAAAGCTACTCAATTACAGGAACGAAAGTAGTTGTAATTCGTTACTTTCCACCCCTGTTTATTGGTAGCAGGGGTGGTCGTTCTTTGGACTTGTATTTAAACTGGCATTATTTTATTTTTTGGCGGACATTCATACAACTTGCCTGGCTGTAGTGTGGACTATTTTTTCGACACGGCCGACATTTTTTTTGCTTATTTGTTTTGTCTGCTGCCAGCACCAAGAACAAACGGCAAACGTACATGAGGACTTTGTTTTGCAATCTATTAAATGGAATACGCGTTACTCAGCATTGATCATACTGTGCTATATGGGAGCGAATGCTATGTGCTTTTATTGTTTACAATCTCAGCACTTCGTGAATTGCATCAATACGCATTACAGCGCAAGCATTAAACACATTGAAGCTCGTCTGTCTCACTTGTCTTGTCTTTTTCCTGCTGTACTGTTCGATTTGCAAGCAAGTGCTGAATTTCAGTTTATTTTTTATTCAAACACTTTTTTTCTCTCTCTGCTGCTACGGATAACTGCGAAGTTCAATTGCAATTGTTCAACTCAACTACTAACAACTAAACTACTAAAAAAAAAAGTACATAAAGAGACCAATACACACGCAGAAATAAAATAAAAGTAAATAAAATGAAAACGGCAACAAGTAAAAACGAAAATAAATAAATAAATAAAAATAACACCATGGCAGAGGCAGATGCAAATACAAAAGCAGTGCAGTTTAAGGCTGTCTTACCCCCACCTTTTACTGGTGATGGCAGTGAAAGTTTTTCTCAGTTTGCCCGCCGTCATAAGAAACAATGACTGGCATGGGGAACGACCAACTTGCTAAACTTTTACCATCAAGATTAGCAGGTGCTGCATTCAGTTACTGGGGCAGTCTTACTGATGCTGTGAAAAGGGATATGATGAAGTGTGTAAAAGTATGCAGTCTGTTTTTGGACAAAAGCAGATCCTTAACATATTTCAGACATACTTAAATGCTAGACCTCACCGAACCAATGAGCCACTGGAAGTGTATGCTGAATTAAGACATCTAGTGCAACAGGCTTTCCCTGATTATGGAGAAGGAACTATAGCAGGAGAAACCTTTCGACACTTAATTGCTGGACTTGACCCTGTATTGCAAGCTAAAATCTACAAGTTTGGAGCTACCACGCTGGATGATGCACTGAAAATTGCATGTCAATGTGAGAGAGCCCGCACAACATTACATGTTGCTCCTCTGCCAGCCTGCAGCTGAACTAACACACTGGCATACCAAGGCCCTGCATTGAATGTACCAATAATGACTGCTCCTACCACTGTTCATGGCCTCCCAGAATATAAAGCAGACAGGCTGGCTGAACAACTTCATAAACTCATATTTAAAGTGGAGCAACTGCAGTCTGATGTAAATTCCTGCTCAGACACAACCAAGAAGTATTGGCAACACACTAACAACAGAGCAAGCTTTGCATACTCACCTGAGCGTAGACCTACCGCACACAGGAGAACACCATCTACTGAGAGGGACTGAGATGACACCTCCAGCTGGTTCCACAGTGATTATCAACGGCAAACTTCATGTGGCAGAACCCATGAGGCACAAGCAGAGCAGAACACCAGGGGCCGAATTCCCTCGCGCAGTGAACATGACCACCATGAGAGGTTCGGTCCCAGCCGACGTGAACGACTGGATTGCCATGACCACCCACCATTACAGATCCAACCAGAGTCCCAGTCCACATGACAGGAATGAGCGTTTTGTTTGTAGACATGAGGAGAGACCTCCACAGTATCGCCACAACTAACATGACCGGTCCAGCCAGAGTCCCAGTCCACGAGCCAAGTTTGAGCGTCCAGATCATAGAGACGAAGAGAGATCCCCCCAGTTTCATCGTCACTCACGCAGCCCAGGACCTCATCACAGACGTGTGCATTTCTCAGAGTCACAGAAGTCGGGAAACTGCCATTAGCTGGAGATGAGGGCCAGTCTCCAGCTACCTTGTTTGAGGCCCAACCTCAACCACCCGACCACCCCCAGCCATCACTTACAAGCAGACGTGAGTAAATCTTGCACTCCATATGTAAATGGCATTATTGAAGATCAGGAAGTAAGTATTTTTCTCGACACAGGAGCTGGTTTATCACTTATCAGTGACCATTAAGGCAGTGCATACCAGCCCTGAAATAATGCCCATTACAGAAAAATTTCCAGATTGCTCACACCCTTACAGGGGAATCCCTAGATATTCTTGGAATGCTGACAGTAACCTTAAGACTTGGTACAGAAGTCCTTAATACTAATGTTTATGTAGTACGGAACTCCAAGCAAGATGCATTGCTTGGGTGTGACTTTCTTCACAGACAAGGCGCCACAATTGACACTGAAAGAGGGGTCTGCACAATTCGGAATGAAATTCTTCCACTTTTAAATTTTTCAGTCACCACCTTCCTGCTGCAATGTGACAGCTGTCTCCTATGACAATACCCCTACAAACTGAGGTTGTTGTTGAGTTAACTGAAGCTGCATCTATTAAAGGTGGAACGTCATTGTATGGATTTCCTGGTGTGCTGGAACCTTACCTGCAACTGGAGGGTGACCTTGCAGTTGCCCGCAGCCTCTCATTGGTCAAGAATGGCCTCACAGTCATCCACCTGCTCAACCCTACCCCACCAGGATGTATAGCTACCACGAGAACTTGCCTTCTGACCTCTACCAACAAATGGACTGTACATTAGCAAATGTAACTACACGCACCACAGTATCTAATATCAGCTTACCCAATGTACACATCGACAAAGACCATCTCACTTCGTCACGGCCTCAGCGGGTGGATAAGCTTCTAGCCGACAACCATGAAGTTTTAACAGTTGTAATCGGTTGGGCACCAGGTGTGGAAAGAGTACACCAGAAAAAAAACAATAAAAGATTGACCAAGATCTAAGTAAAGAGGACAGCTAACTTGTGGAACATCACCAGGGCACAGGTAGTAAGAGCACTGACATAGAAAGTAAAGACAGAGAATAAAGATCACATAACCTGGACCCTGTGCCAGCTAGCCCGAGCATAAGATCCACAGGGTCAATAATTGCAGACAGATGTGAAGTCCACAATGATCCACACCATGCACTGTATAACGTAAACAATTAATTTAATGAAACAAAAAGCACAAATGCAATAAATACAATATCCAAAAATCCAAATCCTATCAAAAAATGTCTTGGCCAAAACAAACAAAAATGTTCAATGATAAATAGTTGGATTAACAAAAAGTGATCACAACAACCAAATACCTTACATTTCAATTTAGGTATACATTTGCATATTATTCTCCCCTTAGTTGAGCTCAACATAACCCGAAATACCCATACAAAAGATTAACAAACTAAAAAAGGCAGCAACAAAAAACAAAAGGACAGTTGTCAGACAAGACATACAAAGTTGGAAAATATGAAGAAAATTAAACAAGATTACACAGAAGAAAGTACTAATAATGATGGGGAAAAAAGAAGGGAAAAAAAACTAGTTAAGCTTCTGGGGTATAGTAATAAGGAAAGAAGCTAGACTGCAAAAAATACAAACGAAATGATAAAGGAAAACCCGTTGCAAACAAGTTAGAAAGTAGAATATGCACTATAAAAAGAAACAAGGAAGACGAAAAGAAATAGAAAACAGCAAAAGAGCCAATCTTCCCAAAAACTAAACGATAGATATAATAACTAGACAATAAACCAAGCAAGAATAGAAACGAAGGTATAGAATAATACCAATAACAATAATAACCGCCAATGATAAACGCTAATGACAACGGCGTGACAGGACTGGTAGAGGCAGTCAGGGAAACAATACAAAAAGAACAAAATCAAACCAGTCCAGAAATCCGGTCCACATCCAGACGTAGACAGCACAGCGCAATCCTCTCCCAAAGACTAGCAGCAATGTCCACCGCAAGCAACATACTCAATAGCACATCTCCAAGAAAATAATGGAAAAAACACTCCCGACAAACACTGCAGCCTCGCCACCTCACCTTCTTGCCTGCATGTGCATGAACTAATGCCCCGTTTCCACTGGCGGGGCGTCCGGACGCGCCGTGTTTTGCGGAGTTAAATCTCTGCTGCTGTTCGCGTCCGTAACGTCCTGAGGACACGATTCACTGTCAGAAGAGAGGAGTGCGCTGGACTGAGACACAGGAGGACACCAGACACATTGTGTCGGAAGATATAATCTCAAGAAATGACAGTTTTATTAGCAGCGTGGAGTGAAATCCACGTACAGAGACAATGACTGATACAGTTAATATCCGAGTGCATTAAAGACTGATTTCACAGGACCGGTGCAGTGACTGACTAGTTAAAATAAACTGAAGGATAATAATCGGATTGTATTAATATTGTATGAACAGCTGGGCGTGTTTCAGGCTGTGTTGTGTGAATGGTGTGCAGTCTGTTGTATATCAGCCCAGCAGAGACAGTCAGTATGAAGGCGAACACGATTCATTAAAGTGCCCATTTACAAGTGACATGAATGAATAAATAAATACAGCAGATCTGGGTTTCCTCTAAAACATAAGGACTGGTTTAATAAATGCGTCCATAAACGCCATGACTGAGACGCGCACACTTTAGTTCAATTATAACTGCTATATTGTATCTGGATGATTAATCGTGAAACGTGTGTATTTTGTTTCAACTGTATTACCCGGGTTAAGGACGTCTGATAAGTACATTATAAATAATACGGCAAAAAGTGTTGTTTGCAGTTACAAATCTGTAGAAAGAGTAATAAATGAAGGGGGTCACGCTGTGCGTTTAAAACACATATATACTAGCACAAATGATGACGATAATAATAACAATACATATTTGCTATTTAGTATTATTGTTGCACATGGAAACGTATTCTTATGGTAACATGCTTGTCTGAATATAATGTTGCCTCTACACGTTTATCTCTTCCTAATATCTCTAACAGAAACGTGTATTTATTACGCTGTTTCCAATCCTGTAAAGAAAGAATAAAACAGACACAAAGTCCTGTCCACTCAGGCTGTGTCGCTCTAGTGTCTCCTGTCTCTGTTTTGAACACAAACCAAGCACAGTCGCTGCTCCTGCATCAGAGGACGGATCACAGCGGCCTGGTTTACAGACACGACACGGCGCTTAAACCAGTGGAACCGAGGCATAAACAGTCCGTCTGGGAAAATAGTTCCCCAGCTCCCATCTCCACTTACTTCTTAGTTCCCCCCTATTCCTTTACCCCCCGCCCGCCACCTTTTTATAGGGAAACCCTAGAGGACAATAGCAGCATAGCAGGTACAGTTGTTTGTTAAAGGAAAAGGGATTCTCTCTCTACTCCAGACTGTTACAACGTATTCAACTCCAATTCTACTAATTATGGCAGGACTGATTTAATCAAACATCACATCCATACTGCAACAGCATCCCCAGTCAGGCAGCGAGCATACCGCACCTCACCACCAGTGCGTGAAGAAATCAACCGCCAGGTTCAGAAGTTATCGGATGCTGATTTGACTGAGCCTAGCCACAGTCCCTGGGCATCTCCAGTGTTGTTAGTCAGGAAAAAGGATGGTTCATTCAGATTTTGTATTGACTACAGAAAGCTGAACTCGGTTACCATCAGGGATGCCCATCCTTTACCACGCGTTGACGATAGCCTGGATGCTTTGTCTGGAGCCACACTGTTTAGCACGCTTGATATGTCTAGTGGCTACTGGCAAATACAAATGGAAGAAAAGGACAGAGACAAGACTGCTTTCACTACTGGAGATGGATTATATGATTTCAAGGTCATGCCCATGGGGTTAAGTAATGCACCACCCACATTTCATCGCTTAATGGAGTTAGTGTTACGTGGCCTCCACTGGTCTAAGACATTAGTTTATCTCGATGACATTATTGTCTTCAGTAAGACATTTGAAGACCACCTCACTAGCCTGCAAGAAGTGTTCCACAGACTCCGTCAAGCTGGTTTGAAACTTCATCCTAAGAAATGTCAGCTGTTCTGTGCTTTTTCTGGGACATGTTGTTTCACAGTAGGGCATTCATCCAGACCATGCAATTACAGAAAAAGTCCTAAAATGGCCTCAGCCTACTACTGCTACCGAGGTAAGAGCCTTTCTTCTTCTCTGTTCATACTACAGACGCTTCATTAAGGGGTTTGCAAAAATTGACACAAAAGCACGTCGTGTTTCAGTGGAATGCTGAATATGAAGAAGCATTCAATTTCTTTTGACTGACTTTATCAGAACCACCAATACTGACCTATCCGGACTTCACCAACAGTTCATCCTACACACAGATGCATCACATGACGTCATTGGTGCTGTACTGGCTCAAGAACAGCAAGGTGTGGAGAAAGTGGTTGCCTACGCGAGCCATGTGTTAACATCTGCAAAGCGCAAGTGGTCTACATTTGACCGAGAATGGTGGGCTATAGTGTGGTTACTGAGGCGTTTCTGTCATTATCTGTCAGGTCGCCCCTTCACCATTGTTACTGACCACCATCCATTAGTTGGTCTACAGAAGCTACCAATTGATGGGCTCTGGAGTTGGATGTATATAACTGGGTCATGCTGAGTCATGCCAATGCTGATTCTCTCTCCTGTCACCTGCGAGATGTCAGCGATACTCAGACCAGAATGGACAGGAACTGTAAGAATGTGAATTCCATCGCAACGCAGACGACTCCTGAAGCACCTTCAACTTGTGCTTGTTCAGTCCTTAGTAGACCTGTCCCAGGCATTGCCTGTTGACCTCTTTCAACATCAAAAGGAGGATGCCATACTATCCTAAATTCGAGAATGGCTAATTCAAGGGAAAAGACCACCTCTCTGGACATTGAGAAGTTCTCCAACACTTAGAGTGCTGTGGTTTCCTAAGCTGTGCCTGCAGAATGAGTTTTTGTGCCGACGTTATTACAAGAATTCACCTACCAGATCCTCATTCCAGGACTTTTAATACCACATGTCCTGCAATATTTGCATGGCCACCAGTCAGTCGCCCATTTAGGTTATAAAAAGACTTTAGCTCGTGCACAGGACCATTTTTATTGGTAATTTATGGCAAGAGACATTGAAAGCTACTGTCAACAATGCCTGGCATGTCAATCAAGAGCAATGCCAGTACCAGTTAATCAAGTTCCGCTTCAAACTGTCCAGGCCTGCCAACCTTTTCCAAAAGTCGCTGCTGACATCACTGAACTTCCAATAACTCAGACAGGAAATAGGTACATCTTGGTAATTCAAGACTACTTTACCAAGTACGTTAACCTGTACCCAATGAAGGATCAACATGCAGTCATTGTTGCTAAGTATATTGTCGAGGAATATGTACGAGATCATGGTGTTCCTGAATACCTTCATACTGACCATGGAAGACAGTTTGAGGCCAACTTAAAGAGTTGTGTTCCCTTCTGGGCATTAATACAATGAGGACTTCACAAGGTGATGGATTAATTGAACGTTTTAATTGCACTCTGAAAGATCAACTTGCTAAGTGCTTGTATGAACAGCAGGATTCATGGGACAGCCTCCTAAGCCAAATACAATTAGCCTATAACACCAGTGTGCATACCAGCACCGGCTACACTCCTTTCTTTTTAGTGCATGGTCGAGAAGCTCGTTTACCTGTGCATTTGATATTTTCCTGCCCTGAAGCCCCATCTACAGCTTCACCTGGAACACCTGCAGAGTATGTGACATCTGTTTGAAATAAGTTAGATAATTAAAAAATGAATATCTAAAAAACTATAACTGCACTGATGAAACAAAACATGGCACAAACCGGTACAGATGTAGTACAAACGAAAGAGACTATATTGGTGTGATTTGGATGTTGATGGGGTGCTGAGTGACGTCACAGCTCATAAAATATAATCTTTAGTATCTCGGGAATCATACCGGCACAAACAATGATTTTTGCGGCACAAACCAGCACAAATGCAGCACAAACAGATACATATATTTTTATTAATATTCTGAACACATGGGGTGCCAACTTCATGGAGGTAAATTGTTTGTATGACTTCTTGTTTGGATCTAGGAGTAATCTGCAAACTACATAGTGAAACACATATAGCAGACAGAAATAAGCACAGTGTTGTATTTATATGACGGACTGCATTTTACTAAACCCTGAAACCCAGACAATTCACTACAAACTCTACGTCTTGTAAAATGGTTTATTTTACATACACAGAAACAGATAGGCTCACCCTCAACATATTCCACACATATTCCAATATGTTGTAAATTTACAGGTTTACCAGTAGCACAGGTGTATTATTAATCTATTCATGCACTTTTAGACACTTGTCTAATACAGAGCCAACAACTGCATTGACAGCTGGTAGCAGGGCTTAGACAATGCTGTGAGCTGGGATTTAAAATGATTCTGTAGGCCAGGGCTTAAAAACTTTACCCCATTTAAACATTGTCAAATTTGCCTCCAACCCCTAAAATGCTATGGCATGTTTTTTGTATCCTAAACATTGTATGTTAATGTGGTTTATACTTTTGATTTAAGGTGATAAACATAATTTTATCATATTTTGAATAACAAAATAATAATAATAATAATAATAATAATAATAATAATAATAATAATAATAATAATAATAATTCAAAAACATTAAACAAAACTCACCCTGACTATGTCACAACCCCAGGGTGGGGAACCTCTGCTATAGACCCTCATCCACTCTTTCAACAGTTTGTAGGTGACTTGTAACACAAGAGCAGAAACATGAAATCTCAGTCTTGGTGGGTGTTTCTGTCCAGTGGTCTGATCTGACACAACTGTCTATTATATTTTGTATTCTATTAAAATAGAAAAAAATTGTAGTTCATAAAAAAAGTGTTAAATCTGCTACTGTTATGAGTATCTCTGCAGCCCCTCATTGATCCCTTGCAGTGCGTGTTCATGTTGATATAGAAGTCGTCAACACAAAATTGTAAAAAAATATGTGAAATAAGTAAACAAGACATTGAGAATAATAGGTCCCTAAGAGAGGACACTGTCAAATTTAACATTCAATAAAAAGCCACTGTTTTGACCATTTTCAGTTGAATTAATCCTCAGCATTAAGTGCACTGAGACTGTACACAGCTGTCAGATGCCTTGTACTTTAAGATATGTTGTATATTTAGGCTACCCTGTTATTGCATGAAAAAAATGTTATTTTATGAACGCAGTAAACAAAAGGGGAAACAAATAAATAATTGAATTAATCATTTTAAGCACTCTTGCTATTACAAATAACTATGATGAAGGCCTTAACTGACTATCTAGTAACTGTTTAGAAAGAAATGGTTTTCTTTGAGTGTGCTAAAGAAATAAACTTCTAATTTCTGTCATTACAGTGAACTAACTTGAATACGTAAAGTATACACCTAAAAATTGCTTAGAATTAAATGATTTTCTTTATGAAATGTACAATTAGTGCTCAAAATAATTACACATCTATATTTCTGTGCTTTGCCATTAATACAGATTTCACTTTATTCTCTATGGGTTGGTTTCACAGAGCATGATTAGCACTAGTTTAAGCACATTACTCAGAATATGGCACTCACCACTGTTTGGTATACAACATTATTTAGCCTGAAGGACAATAAAGCATATGCATGGTATATAGTAGTGTACTAGGCTAGCATACGTAATTTACCCATGTATGTAAACAACTTAGAGTCTGAATTAAACCTAGTCACAATGACATGTAGCTGAATTCAAGAGCCAGTGGCATGCTATTTTAGTTGACAAGGGCAAGAGTTTTAAAAAGTTTTCTAGTCTTTCGTGTAGTTTTTTTCTTGTCTGTATGTACGTGTGCGTGTGCGTGTGCGTGTGTGTGTGTGTCTGTGTGTTCAACTCTTATGTTTTATATCATACACAGAGTATGGAACAAACTCCCCAGCCATGTTGTTGAAAGTGACTGTTTAACTTATTGGCTGTGTCTCAGCTTTTAAATCTCAATTTGACTGCCTAGTAAAAGTTACAAAGTGAGGGTAATTTAACCAAAGATAAAGAACTGTCTATTGTTTTAAATAAACCTTAATCATTGTTGCCATTATAAATAAGTTGAATACCTAAACTGAGCACATAGCCACAGCTTAGTCAGAAATGGTTTTATTTAAAGTGACTTTAGTCTTTACAAAAAACTAAGTTGAATACATATAAATTGGGAATATTCCCTGAAAGGGAACTGTATAGAAACAACTAAGACCCCGTTCACACTTGAGATTATGAACGGGGTCATAGATTTAGGCCGGCCTTGGGTCGGGTCAAAACTAGTCCCGCTTTTCAACCCAGCCTAAATCTTTCGACCCGGCCTAATGCTGGCCTAAATGTAAATGTGACGTGCAGGTGTTGTGACAAACTGAGCTTCCCTATCAGGATGGGCTGCCTGGTATCTGAAAACAATGGGCTACTGGCTGGAATGAGCTGCCCCGACTGAAAATATTAAGCAGCTCATCCCGTCAGACATAAAGGACCTGTCTGAATGCGCTACCAGCTGTTTTTCAACACTATTACTGTATTAGAAGCTTTCAAACGCTATGTAGCTCATCCTGTCATCTATGCATAAATAGCAAATTGGTCACTATGAAATAACATGGCCAAAATCATTTTAAATGTTCATAATTATTACCAACAGATTTTTGGGCGTGTTCACTGCGCACGCGTACTTTCGCTAGGCAGCTCATTCTGACAAAGTAGCTCAGTTTGTCACAACATCTGTGCTGGGCCAGTGAACAGCGTCAGCGTGTGACGCAACTCAAGCCCCGCCCCCAGAGACTGCGTGTCTGAGAGACGGGGAATAAACACAGAGTAAACACAGAGTAAACACACAATAAACACACAGTAAACACAGAGTAAACACAGAATAAACACACAATAAACACACAGTAAACACACAATAAACACAGAGTAAACACAGAGTAAACACACAAGTGTCGGGGTGTCGAACTGGTAAAAATTTGAGGCGCCTAATAAGTGTGAACGGGGTCTAATTTGGGCTATTAACTGCGCTGTAGTAAAAAGTCATGAAACCCTGTCTGATTACGTATTCCTTCTTTTATTGTTCTTCTTAGTTTTCTCTCTGGTTTAGTGTCCTGGAAAAGGACAGCACATACTTATCAGATTGGGTGTGAAACGGCAGAGCCCTGAACGCGGCTATCAGTAGCACGCGATGGTGCCATTCTAGATAAGGCCCTACAAACAGGCCATAAGGCCATATCAACCCCACAACAGAGCCAGAGAGATCTAGTTTATGTAGCAGTCCTATGAACCCAGTACTCAGAGTGTTTGTTTTTTACTAAAAATGTTTTTATTTAAAACAGCCCTATACTTTCTCACTCTATATTGATACATGTACATCAAGTGAAAACATATTGTTGTGGTTATTGCATGAGCATTTCTCTTCTTTCCTATGTATTATATCTGCTTAGAAATGTTCAGTCCTGATCATTTATACAATTTCATTCTTAAACATGACCTATTTATCTAAATTGTGTATATATGAATTACCTTTAAATATATGTATCTTAAGAACATAAGAACATAAGAAAGCTTACAAACGAGAGGGGGCCATTCGACCCATCGTGCTCGTTTGGTGTTCATTAATATCTAAGTGATCCAAGGTTCCTTTCCAGACTATTGTTAAATGTTCCCAAACTTTCAGCTTCAACCACATCGCTGGGTAGTTTAATCCAGATTGTGACTACTCTCTGTGTAAAGAAGTGTCTCCTGTTTTCCGTTTTGAATGCCTTGAAGACCAATTTCCATTTGTGTCCCTGCTGATCTGGAAAAGCTCCTCTGGTTTGATGTGGTCGATGCCTTTCATGATTTTGAAGACTTGGATCAAGTCCCCACGTTGTCTCCTCTGTTCCAGGGTGAAAAGGTTCAGTTCCTCAGTCTCTCAGTAGGACATTCCCTTCAGACCTGGAATAAGTCTGGTTGCTCTCCTCTGAACTGCCTCTAAAGTAGCGATATCCTTCTTGAAGTGTGGAGCCCAGAACTGTACACAGTATCCAGATGAGGTCTTACTGTCTGTCTGTCTAATTGGAATTCATATTTTGTTTTTACCATTTTACCAGTATTTTACCATGCTACACTTACTATGCTCTCTTGTAATCTTAGTCTGTATTGCAGTTTGGGGTGTACAGTATTTCACCCTATTCAAACAAAACATGTATTCAGTCATGACCATTTTTTGTTGTAAAACAATGTAAACAAGTTGAAATCTTTTTAAAGAACGGCTGGGATTAAATCAAAACAAAACTTTCACACACCTGTTAATAGAAAACTACACAACTGTACTCAGTTGTGGCTCCATTTTTAGTAAGATGCTGCTTTCTCCTAATCAGAAATGTAACCGCTATGATGTACAGGTTTTTAGTTTGCTATTAGCGGGTGGATCAAAATTTTGATTTAATCTGGCCCCATGTCAAGGTAAACATGTTTATATTGGTTTATCCACAGAGAGATATATGTTTGGCACATGTATTCTTCTAGCTCATGTAAACCTAACAAAGAAACATAAAATACCATGATATTAAAACATGATGTACATAGAATGTTAAAACAATGAATGGTCATGTCAGCACCGAAGGCATTTGAAGTAGGAAGGGAGGCCTTTGTGTGATAGTTGAAGTAAAGAAACTGAAACTTTGAAGGCAATTATTTCTTTCTCTGTGAAGAGTAACATTTCAGGGCTAGCCTTGTCCCTCTGTATGTATGGCTTCCTGTAGGAGATTTCAGACCAAAGCTGTTACACTGTCCTCTTACTCTGAGCTGCAAACTGCTGCTCTGGCTGCTTCTCAAAGCATTTCCAAATGCAGTAAATCAATGTTGGTCTAAACTTCATTGGGTGTCTCCAGGTTAGAGATGTACTCGATTTCCTCATGTGAATGAAACATATTCACTTTATTATAGAGCAAATAAGATATCAAAGGTAATATTTGGTCATAAAATCATGGCCTTACAAGGTAAACCATTGACATTAGTACTGTCTGTAGTTTGCCTAAATTGAAGTCAATTCAGCTGCGCTGTTTCTTGGTCACAAACGTTAAGTTGACTAGGGATCTGAAAAGAAAAACTAATGTTTAGAAGCATGTGGCCACTACAGTGTCAAGTTTGCAGAATTATTGCCCTCCTGGATGAACTCATCCAAGAAGCTTTCATTTGTGAATGTTGTTGGCATGTTGAAATCCTAGAGATCAAGGTTCGTGATCTTGAGGCTCAGCTTGTCAATCTGCGCTGTATTAGGGATATAGAAGAATTAGTCAATCAGCCCATGAGAGAGATGGTGTGCACACCAAAACCTAGGAGAGTTGAGACCTTAGAGCAGGGCCGCGTAGAGAACTACTGGGTTACAGTAGGTCGTAACCACAGAAAAGGGTGCGCACAACATCTAGTTATCTTTCAAGTTGGAAGCACTGCCCAAGGGGGAGGGGTTTCTGCGCACTGCCGTAGGAACCTGATCGAAACGTCACTCAGAACAGGTCCCTCCCCACATCCCGTTTACGTCCATGTCTATTTGTATTGTTTAGTTACGGCCTATTGCGTCTCTTCCTGCTTCTGCTGCTGCGCCGGCTGCTGCTACTGCACCTGCCACAGCAGCTGCACCCCCCGTGCCCCCCCTGCCTGCTGTGCCTGTGGTGCACGCCACCCTCCTGCATGTGTACGTGACCAACAAGGAAGAGCGGCGGAACAACGCCCACGGGCTCACATTCTATTATCCATACTTCCTTGTGCCCAAGAAAGATGGCGGTTTCCACCCCATCTTGGATCTTAGGTGCCTGAACTGCCACCTCAAGGTGTTGCACAGGTGTCGCTAGCCCCACCTACTTTTTCCAAGTGCATGGACGTTGTGTTATCCCCCTTGTGTTGTCAGGAGGTCCGCGTCCTCAACTATCTAGATGACTGGCTAGTTTGTTCTCACTTGAGGGAGCAGGTTCAGAAACACACAAACCTGGGTCAATCAAGAGAAGAGCCGCCTGACGCCAACTCAGCAGGCACAGTTCCTCGGACTGCCCCTCGATTCCATTGCCATGCTCGCCACGCTGGTGCCAGAGAGTGTTGCCTCCATACACAAGTGTCTCTCCCTCTTCTGACTGAGAGCTCGTGTCAGGGTGTCCCTTTGCCAGGGGCTGCTGGGCCTCCCCCTTGGCCAAGGCCACTGCAGTGGTGGTTCAGGTCTCTCAGGATGCATCCTTTCCGCAATCAAGCACGCCGAGTCATAGTTACTCCGGCGTGCTGGAAGGCACTCCATTTGTGGCAGAGCCCTCACAATTTGACCCACGGTGTGCCCCTGGGGCCAGTCTACCACCGAGCAGTTATGACGACAGACACCTCCAAGCAGGGTTGGGGAGCCGTCTGTGATGGACATGGAGTCTGAGGCAGGTGGACGGAGCCCGCATGGGCCCTCCATATCAACGTCCTGGAGTTACAAGCAATACTCCTTGGACTGTCTAATTTCCTGCCAGTCCTGTGGGACATACATGTGCTGGTTCGGATGAACAACACAGCGGTCGTCGCCTATATTAACAGGCAAGGAGGTCTCCGGTTGCGCAGACTGTACTGTCTAGCACGTCGTCTGCTTCTGTGGGCCCAGCCACGGTTCCGCTCCATCAGAGCAGTTCACCTCCCAGGCCTAGCCAACACGGTAACGGACTTCCTCTCTTGGGGAGGCCCCCCGGTCTCGGAATGGCACCTCCACCCATCTGTGGTACAGCAACTGTGGAGCCGGTTCGGCAGGGCGGACGTGAATCTCTTTATCTCGGCAGAGTCCACACACTACCCACTATGAGTCTCCTTTATGTGTTCCCACCGTGCAACGAGCAACAGTTTTGCTGATAGCCCCTTGGTGGCCTCGCAGACTCTGGTTCACAGACCTGATCGCCCTCCTCCATGGATAGCCTTGGCAGCTCCCAGTGAGAGTGGACTTGTTGTCCAAGGTGCGGGGCATGCTATGGCACCCCAATCCGGGCCTCCTCCAGCTCTGGGCCTGGCCCCTGTGTGGGAGCAGCTGATTGCCTGGGGTCTGTCAGACACGGTAGTAGCCACTATTCAGTCAGCGAGAGCTGCCCCTACGAGGTCGCAGTATTCCTACCGCTGGCAGACGTTTAGCACCTGGTGCCAAGACGGCGGTCAAGACCCAAGTCATTGCCCCATCGGGGTCATATTGCAATTTCTACAGGAGCTGTTGGACCAGGGCAAGTCCCCATCCACGCTCAAAGTGTATTTGGGGCGGCCATCTCCGCATGTCATGTCCAGATTGATGGTGAGTCCCCTTGGTCTCATTTCCTGGCTGTGCAGTTTTTAAAGGGAGCTCTATGGCTGCGGCCTCCTCGCACCCCTTCACTGCCTGCATAGCGTCTTGATGTAGTGCTGGATGCACTTTCCCAGACCCCATTTGAGCCACTGAACTCAGCTGAGCTGGAACGCACTAAGGACTTTCGGCGCTCAGACCAACTGTTTGTGTCTTATGGAGTGTGGACACAGGGCCGGGCGCTTTCAAAGCAGCGCCTCTCGCATTGGATTGTGGACACCATTACCATGGCCTACAAGTCCACCGGGACCCCGGTGCCTGAACAGGTGGTGGCCCACTCAACTCAATGTTGCCACACAGTGGGCCCTTTTTCAAGGTGCCCTCTTGCCAGACATTTGTGCTGCTGCAGCTTGGTCCTTTCTGCTTACATTTGCCCGGTTGGATGTGATGGGACCAGTCCCTTCCATTGGGAACCCGGTGTTGGCTGCAGTCAAGCTCCAGTAGCCTACGGGCTCTGGCTCCTTCCTTTTCCTCTCCCAGTCTGCAAGTGCATCCTGAGGGAGCTAGTGAACCGTGTTTTCCCTTCCACCGGACTATGCCTTCCAGTCTAGCACCTGTGCGAGCTGCTCCTAGATTTACTGACAGCCCTGTCGATGTGTTCCCAGGGTCTGTCATGCGGCCTGCAGGCACGTTGCCTTACGAGGCCACCCTGTATATAGTTTGTTCATTATGCATTGTGTCGTGGTGGTCCATGTGTCTGGCCTGTACCCCGCTCTGTATATATGAAATGTGTTAAACAGCAGGACTGTGGCTCTGTCTGACCTGTGCAGCATGGAGCTCACTGCCGCTGTTCCCAGCTGATGGTGCTTGAGTTTCGCTGCCTTGCTGTGTATATAGTTCCTTGGTCAGCAGGTCTGTGACCCGCTCTGGCTGTGTATGCCATGGAGTAAGGGGACCGCTGCTGTTGTCCTCCAGCGGAGGGCGCTTGAGTTTCTCTAAGCAGGCACCTGCACCCCATGGTGTATATAGTTTGTTTGTACGAAATCTAGTTGTCAGCACAGTGGAACTCTTCCACTCTTCAGATGAGTTGGATGCTCCTGTACTGTGCGCAGGTGGCATGAATGTTCCTGCTGCCATGCGATATATGGGTCTGTGGCCCTGCTCCTGCAGGATCAGGGGTTCACTGCCACGTTAACGCATAGAAGGCGCACAAGTTGCTTGATAGCCCGCACCATATTTTGTGCAGGTAGGAATACAGCCTTGCTCCTAGATGCACTAGTAGAGCAGCCAGCCTTGCTATTGTGAGCGGAGGGTGTAAGAGTTGACCTCTGGCAAAAGAGGATGAACCTGCGCTGACGTCACATTATGGAACAGGATGTGGTAAGGGACCTGTTCTGAGTGATGAGCACAGGGGCCAATGGAAGCTTTGATACAGTGACGTTTCGATCAGGTTTCTACGGCAGTGTGCAGAAACCCCTCCCCCTTGGGCAGTGCTTCCTTTTTCAGATAACCGGGGTAGCATATGCAACCTATCGATACAACCCAAGAGCTAGAATTGCCCAACAGTTTCCAACTGCTGGACACCGAGTTGGACAGTGACAGCTCAGAGGGTGATGGGAGGGCAGTTGAGCACCAGATCACCACTCCCCCAAGAACAGTGAGGTAGTTATAGTAGGAGATTCAACCTTAGAGGTGTAGGGCACACAATGTGTTATAGTGATAAGGAGACCTGCATGGTATCTTGCCTGCCTGGTGCTCAGGTTGCAGATCTCCCTAAACTAGTAGACGGGCTACTGGCGAAAGCCAGGGGGAATCCACTGGTCATGGTCCACATTGGAACCAATGACATAGGAGAAGGTAGGACAGAGGTTCTGCAAGACAAATTTAAAGAGTTAGGAACAAAACTAAAGAGCAGAACCTCCACAGTAGTTTTCTCTGAAATACTTCTGGTACCATGTGCCAGGCCAGTGAGACAGGCTGAGATTAGAAAGTTTAACACGTGGTTGAAATCTTGGTGTAGGGAAGAGGGTTTTAGGTTTATGGAGCATTTGTCTTTCTTCTGGGATAGATGGGACCTGTACAAACCGGACGGTCTACATCTAAACAGAAGGGGGCTAATGCATTGGGAGAGCATATGTGCAGAGTAATTCTGAATCTTTTAAACTAGGGACCAGGGGGGCAGGGAGCTCTGACAATGGGAGATGTTCCACTAAGGAAAGAAAACAAAGGGAAACTGCTAGTAGGAAAGTCCTGTTTCTAAATGTTCTAAATGAGTATTTCACAGAGGTTTTTACAAAAGAAAAAACAGATAACATGCCACAGGTTAACTATCAGTCCAGTCAAACCCTAAGAGAGATCAGGATAAATGAGGAGGAGGTACTAAAGAGACTAGCAGAATTAAAAACAAACAAATCACCTGGGCCAGATGGGATATTTCCAACAGTACTTAAAGAAATGAGGGATATTATTTACAGGCCGCTAACTCAAATATTCCAAATGACACTTAGAACAGGGGATGTGCCAACTGACTGGAAGACAGCAAATGTCATACCATCCACAAGAAAGGGGACAAAACTGAGCCAAGAAATTACAGACCAATCAGTCTCACCGGCATTACTTGTAAAATGTTGGAAAAAATGATTAGACAGAAAATAGAGGAGCATCTTAATGAAAACCATATTTTTGGAGATAGTCAACATGGGTTTAGATGAGGCAGATCATGTCTTACTAATTTATTATAATTTTTTGAACATGCAACTGCAGCTGTAGATCACGTGAAAGCATATGATATGATATACTTAGATTTTCAGAAAGCTTTTGATAAAGACTGATCCTCAAATTGGAAGCTGTAGGCATTCAGAGTAATGTAAGTAGATGGATTATGAACTGGTTGATGTATAGGAAACAGAGGGTGTCGATTAGAGGAGTCGCTTCTAACTGGAGTGAGGTTGTTAGTTGAGTTCCACAGGTCCACAGGGATCAGTACTAGGGCCTTTGCTTTTTCTAATCTATATGAATGATCTGGACTCTGGGATAGTTAGCAAACTTGTCAAATTTGCAGATGATACTAAAATAGGTGGCTCAGCAGATACAATCTTGGCAGCACAGGTTATTCAGAGGGACTTAGATAATATTCAGTTGTGGGCTGACAGCTGGCAAATGAATTTCAATGTGGACAAGTGCAAGGTAATACATGCAGGTAACAAAAATGTCCACTATAATTACACTATGGGAGGAATAGAACTAGATGAAGTAACGCATGAGAAAGACCTAGGAGTCTATGTGGACTCCTCACTTTCTCCATCCAAGCAATGTAGGGAAGCAATAAAAAAGGCAAACAGAATGCTAGGGTATATTGTCAAAAGTGTAGAATTGAGAACAAGGGCAGTAATGTTCAGACTGTACAATGCACTAGTTAGAGCTCATCTGGATACCGTGTACAGTTCTGGGCTCCACACTTCAAGAAGGATATCGCTGCTCTAGAGGCAGTTCAGAGGAGAGCAACAAGACTTATTCCAGGTCTGAAGGGAATGTCCTACTCGGAGAGACTGAGGGAACTGAACCTTTTCATCCTGGAACAGAGGAGACTACGTGGGGACTTGATCCAAGTCTTCAAAATCATGAAAGGCATCGACCACATCAAACCAGAGGAGCTTTTCCAGATCAGCAGGGACACACGGACCCGGGGACACAAAAGGAAATTGGGCTTCAAGGCATTCAAAACGGAAAACAGGAGACGCTTCTTCACACAGAGAGTAGTCACAATCTGGAACAAACTCCCCAGCGATCTGGTATAAGCTGAAAGTTTGGGAACATTTAAAAATAGACTGGATAGGATCCTTGGATCACTTAGATATTAATGGACAACAAACGAGCACGATGGGTCGAATGGCCTCCTCTCGTTTGTAAACTTTCTTATGTTCTTATTATTTGTCTGAAGTCCTTATTCAAGGCTTACCAGGTTTTCGAGCACTAAAATACAATGTCGTATATAAAATTATATAATTGTATAGTAATATACAACATTGTGCAGGGCGACTACCAACAATTGTGTGTTTCTATAGAAAATCTACTTTTGATTGTATGTGTATGGGTGTATATATATATATATATATATATATATACACTCACCTAAAGGATTATTAGGAACACCATACTAATACTGTGTTTGACCCCCTTTCGCCTTCAGAACTGCCTTAATTCTACGTGGCATTGATTCAACAAGGTGCTGAAAGCATTCTTTAGAAATGTTGGCCCCTATTGATAGGATAGCATCTTGCAGTTGATGGAGATTTGTGGGATGCACATCCAGGGCACGAAGCTCCCGTTCCACCACATCCCAAAGATGCTCTATTGGGTTGAGATCTGGTGACTGTGGGGGCCAGTTTAGTACAGTGAACTCATTGTCATGTTCAAGAAACCAATTTGAAATGATTCGACCTTTGTGACATGGTGCATTATCCTGCTGGAAGTAGCCATCAGAGGATGGGTACATGGTGGTCATAAAGGGATGGACATGGTCAGAAACAATGCTCAGGTAGGCCGTGGCATTTAAACGATGCCCAATTGGCACTAAGGGGCCTAAAGTGTGCCAAGAAAACATCCCCCACACCATTACACCACCACCACCAGCCTGCACAGTGGTAACAAGGCATGATGGATCCATGTTCTCATTCTGTTTACGCCAAATTCTGACTCTACCATCTGAATGTCTCAACAGAAATCGAGACTCATCAGACCAGGCAACATTTTTCCAGTCTTCAACTGTCCAATTTTGGTGAGCTTGTGCAAATTGTAGCCTCTTTTTCCTATTTGTAGTGGAGATTAGTGGTACCCGGTGGGGTCTTCTGCTGTTGTAGCCCATTCGCCTCAAGGTTGTACGTGTTCACAAATGCTTTGCTGCATACCTCGGTTGTAACGAGTGGTTATTTCAGTCAAAGTTGCTCTTCCATCAGCTTGAATCAGTCGGCCCGTTCTCCTCTGACCTCTAGCATCAACAAGGCATTTTCGCCCACAGGACTGCCGCATACTGGATGTTTTTCCCTTTTCACACCATTCTTTGTAAACCATAGAAATGGTTGTGCGTGAAAATTCCAGTAACTGAGCAGATTGTGAAATACTCAGACCGGCCCGTCTGGCACCAACAACCATGCCACGCTCAAAATTGCTTAAATCACCTTTCTTTCCCATTCAGACATTCAGTTTGGAGTTCAGGAGATTGTCTTGACCAGGACCACACCCCTAAATGCATTGAAGCAACTGCCATGTGATTGGTTGGTTAGATATTTGCATTAATGAGAAATTGAACAGGTGTTCCTAATAATCCTTTAGGTGAGTATATATATTTATATATATATATATACACTCACCTAAAGGATCTGTTCATAACATTATGACCAACTGCCTAATATTGTGTAGGTCCCCCTTTGCCACCAAAACAGCCCTGACCCGTCGAGGCATGGACTCCACTAGACCTTTGAAGGTGTGCTGTGGTATTTGGCACATAGACGTTAGCAGCAGATCCTTTAAGTCCTGTAAGTTGCGAGGTGGGGACTCCATGGATCGGACTTGTTTGTCCAGCACATCCCACAGATGCTCGATTGGATTGAGATCTGGAGAATTTGGAGGCCAAGTCAACACCTTGAACTCGTGATTCATCAGCCCAGGCCACCTTCTTCCATTGCTCCATGGTCCAGTTCTGATGCTCACGTGCCCATTGTAGGCGTTTTCAGCAGTGGACAGGGGTCAGCATGGGCACCCTGACTAGTCTGCAGCTACGCAGCCCCATACGCAACAAACTGCAATGCACTGTGTGTTCTGACACCTTTCTAGCAGAACCAGCATTACATTTTTCTGCAATCTGAGCTACACTAGCTCGTCTGTTGGATCGGAACACACGGGCCAGCCTTCGCTTCCCATGTGCATCAATGAGCCTTGGCCGCCCATGACCCTGTCGCCGGTTCACTGCTGTCATGGAAACCTCGGGGAGCACAGAAACAGGGGACCCAAGTGCAGTGCTGGATTGCGGGATGGTCGGACAGGCGCGGGTTGGGTGCTGGATTAGGGCAATACAGGAAAGGCATAAACGTGGTCGTGGTCACAGGTGTTGGTCGTGGGATCAGGCTTACAGACAGGCAAAGGCGAGATGGAGTCGAGGTCGGGAAATCAGGCAGGAGATAAAGGGAACACCGAAAATACCAGGCACAGGGAAACAAGGCTACTGGGAGCAGAACCAAGGAGAAGGCTCAGAGTTGCAGTGACTACTGGCAAAACTTCGCTCCGACTAAGGGAAGTGAGGGGATTATAAGGGAACAGGAAACCAGGCTTGGGAGGTGCAGGGCGAATGGGAACATATATATATATATATATAGTGGCTCTCAAAAATATTCACCCCCCTTGGACTTTTCCACATTTCAATGTGTTACAACATGAAATTGATTTAATCAGGAGTTTTTGCCACTGATCAGCACAGAAAATGTCTATAATTTCAAAGTGAAAAATATAATTTGCATATTGTTCTAAATGAATTACAAATACAAAACAGTATTTTTTACTGTATATATATATTTTATAAAATAATTGAATGCATAAGTAATCACCTTATGACTAGGCCTATATATTTTTGTAATTAATATAATCAAATAAATCAAATAAGTTCTTCACTTACTGCATAAAACATATCCCCCACCTATGTCTTAATACTGACATGTATTTCAAAATAAATCAAATAACCAAATAACCTACTTTACCAAATAGTTAAGAGGTAGGCTATATATTTGTAATATGACCAAAGCATTGAAAAGGTAGCCCTATTGACAGTTTGGATATCATTCCTGGCCATAAAACGTCAATACATTCTAATTTGAATGTTGGGTCTCTCCATTTCACTCACAGTATAAATAATTGAGCTACAAACATTAAAAAATTCAAAGATTCAAGTTACTAATTTGCGTCTGTTAGACACAAATATAATCAACACTCACTTATAGCAACTACATTTTTGAAAATATATATACTTACTGTTGAAATAACATGCATACCAAGTTTTGCAATTCAGAAATAATCCAGTTTAAACATACTTTAAAAAGTGATAACATATATTGTACATTCTATCTATTTGTGTGTTTAAAACATTGAGTTAACTTTTCTCTGAAAGAATGGGATTTTTTCAGGACCATATGAGGCGTTTTGCTTAAATGGCATTGCTTTGGAGACCTTAAACAGTTAAAGTGGAATCGGCAAAACCAACCCAAAGAAATAATTTCAATTGCACAAAAGTGTTTTGTTTTTCTGTAATTTATTGTGTTATGCACTGCATACAAATTTAAGAAAGCACAAACAAAGAAAGGGGTTAATTAAAGGTACTCTGTGAACTTTAACTTTACTTTACGCTGTCTGGTGAAATTTAAACCAATATATATAAAGATATACAAAATATAAATAAAATAAAAATGTGCTATGCTACGACCATGCACCACCGTCCGAATTAATCATTAGCAAATGTAATCATAATCATAACTAAACTTAACAAATTGCCATTACTTTTACTGGCAGTTCTAGTATTACGGTGTACTGCAGTTCTGCAGTTCTCCGCCGAAGGGAGCTCTGAAGGGACAAACAGTGTGATTAGGCTCCTTCACTCTGTCCCTGAGGGCCTGGGACAGCGCTTAAGATGGACAGTGGGCTGCCCTCCCGCAAGGGAAGGGGACGAGGGAGCGAGTGTGCAATTTGGGACTCAGTCCTACAATGCAATACGAGTGTTACGTAGGCTATATCACTGTCGATTGTGATAGTTTTAACGTCAACGTCAATACATCATTGTGCACTGGAACTGTAATCGTGGAAATACATAATATTTTGCTAAAAAAAGTTTAGTAATTGCATTGATTGGAAACTAACATTTTTGCTGAAAACTAGCCAATTTGCGATTGCTAATCAATCAACCATCACTAACGGTAGCTCTCATAGCTAAGTTACCTGAAATTAATTAGCCACACATTCACCAGCGACCCACAATGGTGCTCACGGGCGGGTTCAACTAATGTCAATGTCTTTATTACGTTATATTTGTCAGAAAGACCATACGAAGTCTCAGTAAAGTGTTGAGAGCAGTGGGAAAATGAGTACCAGTCAGATGATAGAAGTATGCAGTAGTAATCATTGCCATTCAGATCAGAAATGGTTAGTAATCCATTCCTGAACATCATGGCAAGAAACACCACTTGTTTACTGATCATATTTCTTTCATGTTCACTCTGGTGCGTTCAGAGTAAAGAGAGAGGGAGATAGAGAGCATGAGGATGCCAACAGGGCAGGGAGAGCAGGTGACATTGAGGTGAGAGAGAAAAGGAGCAAATATTGATGACTGATCTGATATCGCTGTGTTGGTATTGTTCCTATGACATCATAATTAATGTTGCTCCAGGACCATCATTGCACTATTAGACATTATTGTAAAAAATAAATAAAAAGGTTCATCCCATGTATTAGTGAATTTTCAAATATTTAAAAAAAAATTAGGTTTTTTTTCTGGGGGGGACCCGACAGAAAATTTGGTCCCCCCCAATGTTGACTCCATGGCTACAGCCTTGTCTCTCTGTCGGTGCTGGCCACTCTTTCAAGTTCAGGTAAGACTCCATGTTCTTCCTCTGGCTGCAGTTGCGGAAGTGTCACAGGCTCCTTGCTGTCAGACCCTGTGGACTTCAGTGGCATCATCACAGGGAACTTCAGGGAGCAGTAGTGGCCCTCTCCATTTGGTGGTGTGTCACTGCCTCTTCCTCTCCGGACTCTGATGCAGGCAGCTGCAGGCAATACTTGTGTACCACTTGATTTGTATATATTACATTGTGTCTTTCCTCCCCCACCTGTTGTAGGAGCTTGTACTGCCACTGTGCCTGGGCCATCCTCTTGTGCATTGCCTTCTGCCAAGACGAGGACACAGTCAGCAGTTGTTGCAGGAGCATGTTCTGCCACTGCGCCTGGGCCAGTCTTTCATGCATGGTCTCATGCCAAAACAAGGACTCAGTCAGCTGCTCCCTCCCTGCTTGCAGCCGGGCTTCCAGGTCTTTTAGGCATGTGTGGGCCTCATCTCTCTCTTGCTGCATGGTCTCCAGGAGGAGGGTGACCCAGTGGCACCCTTTCTCCAGGCTGTTGGCCTTGGCTTCAGCTTTGCCGAGCTGCTGGGACAAGCTGTTGCTGGACTACAGCTTGCTGGACAACTCCCCGTCATATTTCTCCTGCAGACGGAGCCACTCGTCTCTCTCCCGCTGCAGAAGGTGCTCAGCGTCCGCCCTGGCTGCCTGGCAGTGCGCTACTTCCTCCAAGGCTACAGTCAGCTGGAGCCTCAGAGACTCAACCTTTTTTTGTGATACAAAAACACAACAAAACAAAAAGGTTAATAAAATGAAGATGTGCCAAGGATTGATAAAATGATCCATAAAAGCAGAATCCTTTAGGAGTAAATGATAAAGCATTTACAGTGATTAGAATTTCTCATTGATCCACTGAAATTATTCTCTTTACTTTGATTCCTCCAATTCCACCAGACTGAGAACAGTCCAGCAGGGTCTATATTTAATATTTAATTCAGAACAAACAATGTGAAGTCTGGTAGGGAAGACCAAGAGTTTACCTCATTCAGTGCCTCTGCAGCTTTAATGCAGTGGACACTTGCTTCATCCTCCAAAGCCAGGTGTTGTTCGGGGGCCTCTTATTATGGGGTTGATACTATGATGTCTCATGAGAGGGCGGAATTCTTTAAATGGTACAATACGGTTAAGGGAGGTGTTTTTGATTTCAGAGAAGAGATGGCCGCTTATTGTAAAAATGGTGATCCTTAAAGAAGCCTATGTGCATTTCCGCGCTGAGGTTATCAACATCTCAGGTCTCATCCCTTTGCAAAGTGTGACCATAGCGTCTCAATGCATGAAAATGTATCGGGCCAATTTCTTGTGCTAGACAAAATAACTTTTCGACTGTCTCCATACAGTGGCTGGAATACCTGAGTATCAGGGATAAATTTTTCATCAGACATGCTTTAAATCAAGGGGAAGTCAAAATGGGGCCTTACTACTTAGACGGTTTTAGCGACGTGTCCAGGGATGCGTACCGCTTATGAGTTTGGCTTCGACCCAAACACCTTTAACCCAGTAACACAAAAACTCTGCGGTGATATGTACTATGATTTCCAGGAACGAATTGAAACTTTAAAAAACACCTATGGTTTGAATGTACTGGTGATTTTGGAACACAAGTGGACGGCCCTGAAGCAGCAGGACGCGGTGGTACAACGGTTTATGGAAACCTTGGACTTTCCTGAACGTCTAGAGCCCCGTAGATTACTATGATTTCACCAGTCTGTACCCTTTTGTCAACAACACCAAAATTTACCCGGTGGGTCATCCAACCATCATTTATTGTGACTTTCTTGATCAAGGTCACCATGTACCCTCCTCGCAAGCTGTTCTTACCCGTGTTGCCTTACAGGTGTTCGGGAAAATTGATGTTCCCTCTGTGTAGAACGTGTGTGGAAACTGAAAATCAGACTACCTCTAGTCTGCACAGTGATGAAGAGAGAGCACTGACGGGTGTCTGGTGTAGCATTGAGCTTGACAAGGTGGTGGAGAAAGGTTACAGAGTCGGTAAGGTGTATGAGGTTTGGCATTTTTCTGAAAAATCTGATACTCTTTTTGCTGATTAAATTATGACCCATCTGAAAGGGAAACAGGAGGCATCGGGCTATCTCTCTTGGTGTGTTGACACCGCGGACAAAGAGCATTACGTTCAGCAATATTTTGAAAAGGAAGGGATCTGTCTAGAACCGGGGAACATAACTGTAAACCCCGCCAAGAGACAAATGTCCAAACTGATTTTAAACAGTCTGTGGGGTAAGTTTGGGGAAAGAAATAACCATCTAAACACAACCTTGATTAAAACCCCTGAACAGAATTTATGTTTCCCAAACAACATGCTGTATCACACTTTCAATTCTTAAATGACCGCATGGCACAGGTCCAGTGGAGGGCCCCTAAAGATTTCTCCACCAAACAGGGTAACGTTAATGTTTTCATAGCGGTTTTTACCACGGCTTACGCCCGGCTTGAACTGTACAACTTAATGGATCAGCTGCAGGAACGCACGCTCTATCATGATACTGACTCTGTAATCTTTGTCACCAGACCAGGGGATTGGGTCCCTCTCCTCGGGGACTACCTTGGGGAGTTAACGAGCAAACTAGATCCTCAGGACCACATAGTGGAGTTTGTTTCAGGGGGTCCTAGGACGCATACAGAACGGCGGCGGGTAAGACATGTATGAAAGTTAAGGGTTTCACTCTGAACCATTGTAACAACAAGCTCATTAACATCAAGTCTCTGACGACCCTGGTACAAAGTTTTGTAACTGAGAAAGACGCGCCTCCTCGTGAGATTAGTACTGCCGGAAATCAGATCTATCGCAATAAAAAGGGGTACACGTTGGAAAATTGATCACTAAACAAATGGTTCAGGGTGGTGTACAATAAAAGAGTGTTGAAGACTGATTATAACACTCTGCCTTATGGATATTAGCGGCGGTTTTGATAACAGACTTAAACACCCTTTCTCCTGTATTATAGCCGGTCCCTCCAATTCGGGTAAGAGCTATCTTATAAAGAACATCATAGAAGATGTGGAAGCAACCGTGTCCCAAGCTCTCGACAACATAGTGTGGTGTTACTCTTGCTGGCAACCGCTCTACAATTATTTGGCTTCGAAAAAAAATAATCTGAAATTTGTGCAAGGTCTCCCCGCCTCGTTGTGTGACGATTACTTGTTCCCGCCCGGTCAAACTAATCTAGTGATCCTGGATGACCTGATGGAGCAGGCCGGTGACAACAGTGAAGTGGAAAAAGCTTTCACAAAGTACACTCATCATAGGAATTTAAGTATTATTTATTAGTTCAAAATTTATTTTTTCAAGGTAAAAACAGCCACACTATTAATTTAAACACCAATTATATAATTATTTTAAAAAAACCCAGAGATAAACTACAGGTCACTGTCTTGGCTCGACAAATGTACCCTAACCAGACCAAGGAGGTGAGGACACCACCAAAAAACCCTACGGGTACTTGATTGTGGACTTAAAAGCACAAACCCCAGAAGACTTTCGCCTCAGAACAGGTTTGTGCCCGCCTGATTGGCCGGCAGTGTATGTGCTAAAGAAAAGGAAAAAAATAAGAATGTCTGTTCGGATTAAAAGAAATCTGCCGCTTTTGCAAATGTTATTTGAGGGGAGCCCGCGCCATAGGAAAGCTGTGCTGGCAGCGGCCCCCTCGGATTTGATCGAGACCCTGTGTGAAATAGCTTTAAACATCTTATGCGGTAATATACCCCTAACCCCTTCTCAACATTCTAAACTCAAAAAACAAAAAGCTGTTATCAAGATCATCGCTAATAAGAAGTATTCTATTAAAAGAAAAAGAAAGAAGATTAATCAAACCGGGGGTTTTATTGGCCCACTCTTGAGCATCGCCGTGCCTTTCCTAACCAGTCTTCTAGCTTCCAGAGTGGGTTAATAATGGAATATGCTCAGAAAATGTTTTTGATCCCTCAGGAGCAGCTTGAGAAACTGAGAAAAAATGTTGTCAGGCCAGAGCCCATTAGACAAACGGCCGAAAACAACCTGGACTCTGAAATGAAAGCTATATTGGCCAGGGCCGATTTAAATCAGTATTCCAAAGCACAGTTGTATAGCAACACGTTACAGCGCTACCTCCGTCTGGTTAGACAGGGTGAAAAAGATCAAAACACTTTAACTTTAACCACGGCCTCTCAAGAAAATAGTTCTGGGGCTGATGCAGGGGCTACGGTTGATAAAGATGTTGCGGTGACCGACCCTGTTGAGAGTTCAGAGGGAGATGTTGTAACTGATGTTTTGAGAAACATGCCTGCCAGAAGCAAAAGACATGCGGAATATATCCTGCACAAAATGGTTCAGAAACCACGGGTAATGGCTTGGAATGAACAGGGTGAATTTGTTTTTAAACTGATCAAAGGTTCACACGTTTGATTTGTTGAAGAGCGTCACTAGCACTAATAAGGTACCCGATAATCGCCGACCTGTAGGCTGGAATGCTTTCCTACATGCGATGGCCTGTCTGAACATGCCTCAGTCAACAGTTCCTAACCAGGAAATGCGACAAAAAATCTGTCTGTGTAAAGAGGTGGAGACTGATGTGACTCCGACATCTCATTACTCTGACCGTGCTGAGCGACTATCCTCAGGATCTAGCCACCGTTGGGAAGCTTATTAATCTCATGTTTTTATTTGTCCCCCCTGTAAATAATGACCCGACAAACAATTTTTTTAATTTTTTTTTCAAATGTTGTACATTTATTTATAACATAACCCATGCTTTGTATAAGAATTGTGTTAAATAAAAACAAAACTAATGATTCAAAGGCTGTTTTCATTATTTTTTCACCTTAACACGCATGACATCTTTTAAAATCCTCGCAAGAACACCCCATCTGTATACATGGTTGGCTAGGGCTGTAAGTCAATGTGTTATAAGGGGGGGTCCACAGTGTCCTGACAAACTCTGACACTTTTTTATCATTTTGTCCTAAATCCTCGCTGTACAAGGCCATAATATCGGGGTATGACCTTCCTTTAGATCTATGATATAAGAAAAACACACAGTGTTGACCACAAGTGAAGGTCTGTAGACTTTGTACTTGACGACCGCTGTAAATGGTTTCTTGACAGTTGTTGAGCAGAAAGTTCTTGATCTTCCAAGGGAAAGGTCTGAAATCTGGGGGGCTTCCATAGGAATCAAAAAATTAGCCACGGTGGTCCTCCCTTAGATAAATAGCCAGCCAATGTTCTCCGGGCATATTTTTAGGGTGTGTGTTGATTATGTACATTGCGGGTAAATTATTGATCTTAAATTTAGGCAGCTGGTCGCAGGCGTAGACTCCTTGAAACAGTTTCCGTGAGCAGGCCATAGCATTCATTATGTGGTTGAGCTCTCTGGTGTTCATTTTAATAATAATCATACAGAACGTTTCTCCTCTGGTTCACCTCAATAATGTTGTCAAACACAGCATACACAACCATATTTACAGTGCGTGGTAGAGGCTGCTTGAAACGCATCTCCAAACGCATATTTCCCGTCTTCACCAGCGAAAAATGTTGTCCACACTCTTCGTAAGGGTTCAGGTTGAAGCCGTACAGTGTGTAACCGCTGCAGTATTCCCGGCGATCGATCAGCAGAGGTTGATCCTTGAGATGGCGACCCGTAGCCAATACTAGACTGTAATATTCATGAACTGCATTGCTGTTTTCAAAGTCAGGTTGAAAAGGTCTGGATGGAACCTGCACCCCGCGTTATAATGTTTAAAGTTAAAGGGATTCTTGTTGTAAACCCCGGTAAATGCATCATTATCCACAAGCCCAATAATAACCTGTTTTGGGAGCTGTCCTAGAAACAGATTTTCCTGGTTCATCACCCGCGTCCCTGCGGGGATACTGTGGACTTTCATATAGACTCTTTCGATCGGGTACTTGGCATTTGCCGTCATTAACGCCTGCGCATGTCCTAGTTTAACCGCCAGGGAGACGGACACTTTTTTCACAAACAGCGAGGCCGATAATATGGTCAGTTTATATTTTTCTGTATCAGGGGTCATCAGACAAAAAGCATTTTTACTACGGATCATTTTAATTTTAATGTCTACCCCGTCGAGCATGAGTTTTTCTTGGAAAAATATGTCTGCATGAATATGCCCCATTAGCTCAAAGGTCCGCCCTTCTGTTGAAAAGGCCATTCTTTTTTGCAAACCCTGATTGAGTCCCTCTGGATCCTTGTCGTCCATAGCTCCCGGGGTGTCTTTGAAGAAAAGGCCGGGGCTGAACTGTTTGCTTAGGGTCTCCTCACTATAATTAAGGATACACTCCATCATGGCTCTATAGGGGTAAGTATTGCTGCTTTGACTAATTAGCCGATCTCCCAGGGTCACATCCACCTGTGAAAACATGGTGGCCACCGGGTAATTGATGACCCCTACGTTGGACGTCTTCTCGATTGCATCGCCATCCTCATCAGCCACTTTACAATTCATTAAAATAAATGTGTTATTCAAATCAATATAATCCTCGCCATTGCCTGCTATGAAAAACTCCAGAGGGGCCGTGTCTGAAATTGCTGAAATATACATATATGCTCTTCACCATACTCGTTTGAGTGTATGGAACTGTAAACAGATCCAGTTCTGATTTGACACATTCTTCCAATAGACTGTGGACAAAAGACATGTTTAAAAGATGTATCCTGAGGCTCTATTTGTCTTTCTTTGAGACTTTCTTTTTGCAGGTTTTTTCTTGGGCTGCTTCCTTCTCCGAGTGTTTGTCGCCCTGGTGGACACCTGTTTCTTCTTTTACCCCCACTCCTCACCATTACCATGAGACCCGAACCCTCCTGATGCTCATGGCTAGCTGCCCGGTTCATAACATTGGTGAACACGTCACTAACAATGTTTTTAGCCGCTGATTTCAAGTGGGGTCTGGCTATAGCAAAGCCTCTCTTAAGCAGGGGTACGGCCATTCTAAAGAGACCATGAAAGAGCCCTCCTAGACCGGATCCATACATTGTGGGGGCTCCTACAAAACCAGCCAAGCCGTTCCCTGCTTGCGTCTTATAATAATCCACATAGGCGCTAGGATCGACATAACCCCTCGAGGTATCCATCTTAATAATGTATGCACTGTTTCAGGGGTCGAAAATGTAGTTTGACAATAACTTTACCGAAGTGTAAAGGGTACGTTGATATTCTGATCCGATTTTACTTTGATCGTGATGTTGTCAAAGTGGGTCTTTGAGACTGGTACGTAGTGCGGCTTGTCATAAGTAATTGTGACCATGTCATTGCTTTTACCTTTAATAAGTACATTTCTCAAAAGGGGGACATAACTATCCCCGACCCTCTGGTGGGTTATAATATCCGTATACACATAAAGAGTGTAAAAGCCGCCCCTGATGTCGGCCGGGAAGGGGGCCACCACTTCTGAGAACATGCTCTCTGTGTCAGAATAGAACCCTAATATACGGCCCAGGCGGCCGCTGGTTTGAATGCTAACACTCGGTTTTGACACCTTGTACACTCTGTTTTTAATAGGGTTGTAATATAGCTTGAGGTCGGGGTTGACTTCTGAGAACTGTTTATTCATCTCATCTAATATTTTATCCACGTTGTCATAATAACCTCCTTGTATCGTGAATGTCCATTGACTCTTCTGGGTTCTGGGTTTTTTCAGCTAATATCTTTTCAACTCTGTATACACTGTCTTTTCCCACAATAATTTTTTGTAACTCGGCTTCGTAAAACGTTCCTTCTATATCCTCCCCGTCATAGTCTTTTAACCGGTACACGGGGGGGTCTCTAGCCAACTGCTCTGTAACTGTAAAATATTCGTCAGAAAATGTTTGTTCATAACCTTTGGCAAAAGTACTCCATAGCTTTGAAACGCGAACCACATCACCGATGTTGAACTTATAAGTAGTTTTTCCCTTCTTAATAAATGGTCCGTATACATTTTTATAGACCTTAAAAGAATTACTTTGATCAACATCTATAGGCTTCATTTTAAAACTGGTGTGATACCCTTGGTTGTAAGCCTCGATAAAATCCTGAACTTTATCAAAATACTTGAACGTGTTGACCGCTGTAAAATATCTCCACATTTTGGTCTTTATGGTGCGGTTAAACCTCTCCACCACCGATGCCGTAAGCTCATTACCGGTGGTGAAATGATGTATTTTGTGTCTCTTCAGTAGATTCTGAAATTCTCTGTTGAGAAACTCTTTTCCTTTATCAGTCTGCAGTTTTTTAGGACACCGACCCTGGTTTATTTTAAAGTTAATCCTGAGAGGCTTATGTAAGGTATAGGCGTCTTGTTCCCTTAACCATTCTGAAACAACCACATCATTAGCCTTCACTCCTGCCTCCGCGAGTCCTCTTTGAAAACCCTTCTTACCTGCCAAACCCCCAATCTTGGCTGGGTTGTAGTATAGTTCCTGCATTTGGGGAGTTTGCCAAGTCATTCTGTCAAATAACAACACAGACCAACACTATGCGCAACGTTTTTATACAAGGTTTTTTATTCAACTTCAGGAGAGCAGATACCCCTTTTTAGACATTTGAGAAAAGTATAACATACACAACAATTTTTTCTACGGTCCAGACAAAAAGAAATCAGATGATTGGTTACTTGATCTATATCAACAAATACCTGCTTCTTTATCTTGTAGGCACACACCTCAGTTACATAAGTAAATAAAACAACAATATGGGCTATTTTAAAAGTAAACAGAGGTGTATTAAACATGCTCAGTAAAAGGTCATACAGATGTTGATGAAATGGCCTAATATCATTCTTGGCCCCCTTGAGCGCTTCATCCTAGTGTTTGTACCCCCCAGTCTTTGTTACAGCAACCATTCACTTTTCTAGGTTTGAAAGTTGGTTAAATCTGTAGAGAAAAGGCTTGCGAAAAGGCTACTTTTTTGTCAAGCACATGGTGTAATAGAGCTCTCAGGTTAGCTGCAGAGTGTTGATGACAGAACCAGTTGCAGAAGCAGTCCAGAACATTCCCCATGTTCAAAGTCCCTTAGTTCAGGTCAGAGTCTGAATCAGTGGCGTAGATGTCGAATTCTTTGTTGCCGTTCTCAGATTTAACTTCTTTACGGAAGCGGTTTTTCTACTCGGCTCATCCAGGTCATTGAGCAGCTGACCAAGTTTCTCTATTATAAACGGCTCCTTTATCAGCTCCAGCAAAATCTCATCTATGATTTTCTGGACTTGCCCCGGGGTGACATGTAGGTGGGAGTAAGACAGCACCTTGATTAGCGCAGGTTTCAGCCACATTTTGTTCAGTCTTCTGTAAAACACGTCGAAATAGAAATGGATATAGTAGCGGTCTGGTTCAAACAAACAGCTGTGTCTCAACTGACTGGGGTGATTCACTTCACAACCCAGACAGACTTCTTTCAGAGCTTGGTCGATGAGAGCAATCAGAATATACACCAGGGTGCTTTTAACCACTCTGCTTACTTCGACACGTACCCCGGGCATAAATCCATCGTCTTCATCATGCCCTCGGGACAGTTCGATGCTCATTGGGTTGCCTGGTGGTTTGTGGGGTGTTTCTACATCCATTGGACCGACCCCCTCCTGAGATGCACAGACGGTAGACAGTTCAGCAAAATCGGGGCCCTCCAGGAGCTCCAGAGGCTGGGGCTCACCGAGACTCATTTGGACATCCATCGCACAGCAGGCTGTTTTGTCCTGAGGGACCAGGGATTGAGGGCTTGGAGGGTAGCCGCAGTCAGAGGGTTCCGGAGTGTATACAAAATCTGGGGAATAGAACCAGGGGAGATCCCGGGTTTGAAGAGGTCTGTAGAGCCTGTCGACGTCCACAGCTTTCGGGTAAGACATTCTCTTTAATTTTAAACCATGAATGAAGTGTTGCGCCTTTTATACTATCTCTTCACTACGTCACGACAGACCACCCTCTTAGAAGAGAGTAGCCCGTGAGGCGCCAGACCCCCCTCCAAACCCCCACAGGTCGTCTGTTTTATCATCGTTGTCGTCCTTCAAGGGGGATATGTAATCCATAATCCAGCATATTCTCCTTCTAACAGAATCCAGTTCCGAACATTTGATCAAGATGTCAAAACCGTCATTTATACAGGTTATGACCTCTTTCAAGAACGGCCAGTCCAAGCCTTCAAACATGATTTCGGTAACCTGTTTTTCTGGCTCCTCCACAACCCCTTCAATAGGGTTTGTAATCAGGGTCCTGCTAAACAAAACCTTGCGGTCGGTAGTTATCAATAGACTCCTCACCACTCTACCGTAAATCTGCAAGCTTTCCCATTCACACCTTTCAAAACCCTGAGTCGGAGAGCCCATTTCGGGTTCTCTTGGACCCTCTTGCAGCTCTTCTAGAGCCTTATCCACAAGACCCAGATCTCTCCAGACCATCACCTTCAACCAGTCCTCATAAGAGTATTCAATTACAGTCTCAAAAGGTTCCAACGTACCCTCCTTCTCTCCCAAAGCCAAAAGCTCCACTCCAACATAACCGGGCTCCCTTTTAAAGCGGTAACCCCGTTGAGCCCCACAGAACAGCACCCAGGTGCACTCAATCTTCAAATCGGTGAGTACAGGAACCCTTGCCCGGGCTTGCTTCTTGCGGGGTTTCACGTTGATGTCGCTGGCCATGTTGAAGAAGCTGGATGTTTCAGATGCTGAGAATTAAAGCGGTATTGCCTAAAAGCAGCGCAGGTTCTTAAATAGAGAGGAGAGTTTCGGGGGCGTTGCCTTCAGAGGATGGGGGGGTGGGGGGGGTTATGGGTGGCCTTGTTGTTCAGGGTTTTATGGGTGTACACTTTCTGACGGATATGACGTAGGACTATTAATAAGCTTAGGTCATACATCATAACAAAATAGGCCGCGCCCATAGGACCCTACTATCTACTGGCATGAGTCCTCAGGTTATGCCATATCCGAGGGAAGGTAGTTTTGAGGATCTTAATGTCAAGGAGATGCATTGTGTGATTTTTGAAGGTTGGGGAGACCTGGACTGGGATTATGATTATATGACAAAATGTTTTGAATGGGAAAGACTGAGACCATTGTGGCTTCATGAATGGGCACTTAAATCTAAGCTATCCACGGCCGACATGGCAAAAATTAACACTGCCCGACCAAAATTACCACGGGGACCACAAAAGCAGGTTGCTAAGGCTTTGCCGCCACCCTATTGTTCTGATTCAAGGGGTATAGCCACAGCACCAGCATCAAGCATGGGAATAAAAAAAGACAGAGTATGTGACACAAGGGAGAGAGAAAAAGGGGATCCTTTTCAGGGGATTTTTCAAGTAACTTCTCATGATGTGAGGGTGTTTCCTCCCACTCAGGATTTGTCACTTATAATTAAAACCCTGTCATCGCCTTTTCCTAATCCCACGCACTATGTGGACATGTTGATAAGATTAAGCCGGCACAGCAATCTTGTGGGTGCGGACTATCGCTTTATTTTGGCACAAACTCTGGGCGAACATTATGACGAAGATGAGGTGTTTCAAGACGTGGCCGTTTTGGACCCACTTTATGATAACCCTAAGGAGATAGAGGAGGATGATGAGGACGGGGAACCTAGTCTTAAGGTTGATACTGAGGACCCACCTGCAGCATTAGGAAAGAGAGGGAAAAGGGGTAAAGGAAAAAGTAAGATTAAATTTGCATGGAAAGAGCCTGAAACTATGGATGTATTGCGAAAGCAACTTTCCAAATACTTACTCAAGATAGCCGGTAAGAAACAAGATATTACAGGCGCTGTTGGCTGTAAACAAGGAACAGAGGAGCGCACTCCCCTGTTTTATGCCTGTTTTTATAAAACATGGACAGATGATAATCTCCCAATTGACGATGATCAGGCTAAAATGATATTCGTCAACACCTTTTTTGACAAATTGTAGACCACAAGTGGCCTCTGTCATCAGACTCCACATACAGGATAAATATACCAAGACTCAGAAGGAAAGGAAATTACGACTGTCGGAATTAGAGGACGCAGGGGCTTTTCTGATAGGGAAAGGCAAAACAGCATGTCAGATGTTTCAGCAAGCTGGAATACAGCGACAAACCGGGCAGAGTGGCGGCACTAGAAAGCCTGGAAAATGTTATTATTGTGGGAAAGATGGACATTGGTCGCGTGAGTGCAGGCAGAGACAAAGGGATCGGAAAAATTGTCAGAATAACCCAATGTACAGAGGACAAAACTCACAGAATAGAGCACAGGATGGGGTGCCAGGATATACTCCTCCTTTTGACCGGAGTACCCTTCCCCAATAGGGGTGCCCACAGAGCGTCGAGCTATCTTTATCTCTACTGCAACTGTCCATTCCTGTACAATCACACACAAACTCAGGACAACACAATGGTCCTGTCCACACTTCCTCCCACTTTGAAACACCCGCGGACGTCCAGTATGAAGCAGCCCAGTCCAGGGGGAATAGACGTTTTAAACGGCTGCAATGGCTGCAAAAGAAAAATCTGAATATTTGGTATTCTTTGTTAACGGAAGAATGGTAAAGTGGCCCCCCCTGAATTGAGGCTGGCCCCCCCAGCGCCCCCCACAAGAATGCCGTCGGGTCCCCCCTAGTGTGAGCGATACAGCCTAACCCCCCCTGCTTGTGTGGACGCAACACCGTCAGCACCGCCTGTGAGCGTGTGGAAGCTGAACATTGAAACGATACGTGTTTGTTCATTTGAATTATTATCATTATCATTTGACTTAATCTGTACTTGCTGTTAGAAAACTGCAGGATTGACCATTTAGAAAATTGTAGAAATTAGAAATAATTTAGTAGATTTGGACTGTTTAAAGGTAAGCTTGGACAATAACATATACATCACATCTATATATATAAAATGAAAACTGTCGTATATTTTAAAAGTAAATAGATATACACTACTCAAACGTTCTAGAACACCTACATTTTTCCAGATTTTATTGAAATGTACACAGTTTAATGTCTCAATGTACATAGAACAAATACACAATTGGAGATAAAAAATAAATCATGGAATCGTTTTGTTTAACAAATTGTAACCCCTTAAGCTGACATCCCCTCCGGTACCCTTAAAAGGGCACCAAATCCATGTGCTTCTCTTTAATCCCATGTGTACTCTTCACTGTTGTGTTGTTTGCCAAGTATGTGGTATCCCATGAAAGCTGAGACTGTCAGCTGACCCCCCCGCATTTACCCCCCCACCCCCCGCGCATTCTGAAATGGGGCAGTGGGGGGATACTTGGTCTGAGTAGGAATACAGAATCTCAGTATACATAATACAATACATAATTGAATCTGAACTTCTCTGTGTTTGATAGAACATCAAATCATATATACTGGATTAATCGTTAGGTTGTTCTGAACAAAACACGCCTATTTGCAAAGAAATCCAATCGCACCTGAGTGATCTGTGACTGTCTGAGTGAGACCCCCCACCGGAGCAGACTCTGACACGGAAACTGTAAATCGGATGTGTCTGAGAATGAAACGCGCTGGTAGCCAAGAGAATAAGCTTTCAAACAACGTGCGCATGATAGGAATACAGTGTAACTGCTGTGCACAGGAGCTGCCTGTAACACTGCCAAATAATGCTTAAGAGGGTATAGTAACACAGTATATAACTCTGAAATGTACATTGTTTTTCAGTTTTTGGTAATCTAAACTTTTTTTTTTAACCACTGGACTTGAACTGCTTACATTTCAAGAAAAACTGGAAAAATGTGGGTGTTCTAAAACCTTCGACTGGTAGTCTAAGATTTTGACATTTGTTTCTCTAAACACATCCAAGCTTACCTAGGCACTACATATTCTTTTCAATTACCCGTAATTCTGATCTGTATTTTGGCTTGTTAATAGAAGATATTGAAGTTGGACTCTTAATTCAAAATAACCAATATGTATCTCAATGTAATTTACTGACAGACATCACTCTTTATCGTTTTCATTTTTGAAGGAACTGCTTTGTATTCTGTGTATTGTTTTATTGTAGTGCTGCTGCCTTTCTTGGCCAGGTTTTACTTGGAAAAGTGATTTTAATCTCAATGTAAGCTCAAAGTCAAATAGTTTAAATAAAAAAACTATGTATTGAAATAAGAACCTGAATCATGAACCTGCGTAATTGTGCTGAAGGACCAATACTGATGGCAGAGAGAATTTTGTGTTTGGCATTGAATAGCCTTAAAGAAAACTATGCTGTTTTTGGGAACTTTCATATTTAAGTTGAATGAAGGCAAAAACATTCCAGTCACTCTTAAGAGAGAATACAGTTTACTGTGCGAATAAGTATCCCCTGAATTTAAGATAAAAATCAAATGTGCTGTTCGTAATTAGTTTACAGTTTTACTTCAGATGTCTTGTTTTTGCGTTCCAAATTGAGGAGTTGTGGCATATAATGTAAATGAAGTTACTTCACTAGTAGTATGATTTCTACGTTGTGTATGTGTGTTTGTATGTATAAACTCATACATTTTTAAAAGATTGTATTTGGATAACAAATTCAGGTATAGCACGTGTCCCCCTTTTGAATGGGTTCTATATATAACATTTTAAAACGAATGGTTCTGTATAGAACGCTATGTTTGGGGGTTCTTCTTGTAACCCCTTTGAAGGGGTTCTACATAGAACCATAAAGGGTTCCACCAGAGCGATTACTCGAGGAACCCTTTATGGTTCTGTGCAGAACAATTTCTTCTAAGAGTGTGGAGTGTTGCCACACAATTTCTCTCAGAGGGCTTTTGACCAATGGCAATCCAATCCTGAATGACATCACCACTATCCTGTTGTACTTCATGGGAGAGATGTATTAAGTAGTTTATAATAAGAAGAATAACAATAATCACCTGTTTTTCATAGTTGCCTATAGGTTTTGTATCCATTGTCTCCTTCATATTAGGAAAGGAAGTTGATCCATAGCCTACTCAGAGACAACTGAGAGTTGGTCTCTGAGCAGCAGCACAAAGGGGTCGAGTCTCTCAATGTCCGTGTGTTGGAGATATTCCACCATATTGGTCCCAGCCTTCAAAACAATGTTAAAGAAAGGTACTCACAGTCATTTTAAATATTACATCCTGTAGTGTTTCTTTTCAAAATATGATCTTAATTTGACTTGAACTAAATAAATCCTTTGACCCACTAATACCAAATTACAGTTAGGGGGGCCACAGGTGTGATTTGAAAATACGATCTTCCATGTCTTTCTGTTGTGTTTTGATCTGTGGATCTGTAATTGTCCAAGTGGCTACTGCACATGTACTTATTTAATATTAAATGTGTTATTTAATTAGGCTTGGTTCTTGTGAGCATGTACAAGACGTCAGCTTTTTAAATAACTGTGTGTATTGGATCATACACATTTTAGAAAAACTCTCTCAAACTTCCTGCATTGGTACCTCACCAGGGAGGTAGAAAACGAAGCAATAGCATTGAAAAAGTGTGATTGTAGTTCTGCTCTTCTGCAATATATTTCTACAAGATCAAGAACAGGCTCTGAAAACACTGAGGGTACAGGACGAGGACAGCGAAGCAACGAGCAACACTGGATACAGGATAAGAGCAACGGATACTTTTGGGGATGAACATTGGCAGGTCAGAACACGGATGGACTGGTCGATGTTGGACTGACGTCGTTTTGAACATCGGGCCAACGTGGGAACGATGAGCCCGATGAGCACAAAGACGACGTTGGCCCAACGCTGCTGTGCTTTCTGGGAATCAGTCGGGCCATCACATTAAGCTGGCCATACACAGCAACCCATCACAATGAACTCATGATGCCAGACCCAAGGGGGGGTTGTTTTTTTGTATGCAATAATATATACTATTTATCAGTGATGCATTCATGGATTCCACAAATTAAGATTATGTAACACAAAGTCGAAGAATGGAACCTCCACCAGAGGGCACTGTTGCTTCAGCGAGTCTAACTTCTCCCTGCACTCTGTCTACATTCCGCTCATTAGTCACTACTCACTCCCTGCCTATTATTCAATCACAGCACCTGTCCACTGTTACTTGATCATCTCCGCACTACATAGTTACACCAGTCTTCCCAAAAGTCATTGCAAATCTTGTTTCTCTTGTGTGACATTGCTGAGCATGTTCCTGGTTCTCTGAACTTTGACTGTCTCTTGTTTGCTGACTTTTGGTTTGTCTACCTTGCCTTGTTTGTCTGTTCCCTTGATCTCTTGCTGTTTCTTCTACCTCGATTCTGGATACCCTTATTGCTCTGTTTGCCGGCTCCTGACTCCTCGTTTGTTTTCTGACCTGTCGATCTGCTTTGAATTTCGCCCCGCACTTGGGTCCTAGACCCCTTGCTTCGAAGGGCTCTGATAGGACTCACACTGGTATATCAGGAATAATAATTTCAAGACAAATATCAGTTACAGACAGGAAAAAGCAGGTAGCTTTAAAATCTAACCAAACACATTTCCAAAAATAAATGTGTGGGTTAAGCATTCCTGGATATACAGTGTTTAATGCATTTTATCTACAGTATGTAATCTAATTAGATAAGATGGGTGTTATGCCCAAAAGCGTCATCCCCACGTCCACCAATAGATGCCGCCCCAGTCCCAGTTTTCCCTTCTATTCTCCTTGCCTTTGTCTCCATTATTGAATAATGACTTTCACCTGTCTCCTGTTTCCCTGCCCATCAACTCTGTCTATTTAAACCCCATCAAGCTACACCCTTAAATAATTGAATGAGATATGAGTTAGTTTAAAGTCTAATGTCATGAAACTTTGACTGTATGGAAATAGTCCTTTCACAAACAGTAATAATCTATCAATTAGGAAGGAAGTTCATAAATAAACCAGTGTAAGGGACTGAGATTAGGGAGCTGCCTTATGAGTAAATGCAAGTGTTCTACAACAAACGGTGCAACAGTGTCTATAAACTAATGTCCTGGGATATAAGGAATGGTTACATTACTAGACGCAACACCACTTTTGCAACAGGGCCTAACCATCCTCGCTGCTCCCTGGACAAGTCGGTGGCTCCCCCTGTCCAGTCCACGGGCCCCATCACCCCCTGCGTCTGGACCAGACGGACCCCCACTTCTACCATGTCTGGATATCGGAACTGGAATGTCGCCTCATCCTCAGTGATAATGTCCTGCTGGTCTATATGGGAGAGTAGCCAGTGGGCAGCGGTGGGGCACATCTACAGGGTAGGGGAAAAGATTTAACACTGGCAACAGAACCCTACCCTGGCATACCCACGTGATGGGCCGAGCCACCTGCCACTCTCGCTCCTCATCCCAAGCCTCGATCAGGACACAGTATTCCGCTTTGTGGGGGAACTCCGGCACCTGTGCCCACAGCACCATCTCACTGCAGGGCGGAATCTGGACCATGGACTGCCGTGTCAGCCTCGTTAACGTTAATGTTAACCCTCTTCTCGGTTTCTCTGTTTGCCGGTTTCCAGCTGCCCTGCCCACTGCACGGAGGAATACCCAAGCAACACAGCCCCCAGGTTAGTAGGTCCAGTATGTAAACAGACACTATAATGTTCAATGTCTTTCCTCGATCGCTTATAATCCAAGGAGGGGAGAGGGGTGGGCACAGCAGGAAATCACTCGCAGCTTGGCGTCTTAAACTTCTCTACATTTCCACACTCCATGGAAATCTGCGAAACCAAAGGTGCACTCACTGTAGCCTCCAGAGGAATCCATCTCTCTCTGCTTCTGTCCTAGTGATGGGAATTCTGGCTGGTTTTAGTGAGCCAGACCATTTGGCTCAGCTCAGCAATAAGAGCCGGTTCTTTCAGCTCCCAAACGGCTCTTAATTTAGTACCACTTCTGGCTTTTATAATTCAGCCAAATTTAGCAATGTTTGGACCTATGATTGGTATGTGTGCACATACATCACTAATTCAATGTAATTATACTTAATCTTATCATTTCCAGAATACCATAATTTTGCATGTTTTGTATTAAAAAAAAACGTAAATAATGTGAAAACATCAAACACTATTACACATGTGTATGGAACGTTTTATTTATATTGAACTATCCAAAACACAAACCATTCCAAGCAAACCACACTCAAAATGGAACCATATAACAAATAAAAAATGAATTACAATGTGCAAAACAGCAGCATCCAATAGTTCTAGTTGTATTTATTACCAGTGAAACATTATAACCTTGTCTTTAGGGTAGACTGGCATTAGTGCACTGTGGCACTGTGCCTCAGCTTAGAGTGGCTGATCCGGTTTCTGTTATTATCTGCCCTGTTTTGGAGAAGATTCTTCCTGAAGGGACTGATGTCGCTACGATGCACAGTCTCCCTGCCATCACCTTGACCAGTCGTGGGTAGACTGAAGCCTCGGTCTCCCACCAGCTCAGCGGGTCTGCGGCTCTTTGGATAAGGGTCTCCTCAAGATAGGATCTTATTTCCAGTATAGCATCTGCTGTGGGATTCCTTCTTGCAGTGTCTCCTGTTGCTCTTTCATCAAAGAACCTCCAAAGAGCAGACGTTTGTGGCTCCACTTCTAGTGCCCCTGCTCCCTCTTCTCCCTCTTGGCCTCCTGGTGGTGTAGCCGGCTGGCTGCTGGGGCTGCATCTTGCTTTTGCTGTTACTCTTTGAAGTGCCTCATCAACAGCTCTGTTGACATTGAAGGACAGCTGTTTGAACCTCGGGTCCAGTACGGTGGTTTCTGAGAGAACAGTATTGTATTCCATTCTGTGGAACTTTCTTTCCATAGATGCACAGAGAGCAGTCACCAACTCTCTCTCTTTCCCTTTGGTTACTGTTCCTCCTGTCTGGTGGTGGGCTGTTATTCTCTGCAGACCCGCGCACAGGAGTAGCATTTTGGAGGCTGTCACGTAGCTGAAAAAAAAAGAGAAAACTCAGAATTATGCTTTGCTTTATTATGTGTTATATGGACTTTGTTCAGTTTATTCTTGTCTATTATTACTGCCATTCCCCTCTAATATGCACCTCTAATATGCAATTATATAATACTAATGTAAAAACAGTTGTCCACTGTACCTGTCTGCACTGATCTCCACAGTGACTGCTCAAAGGGTTCCAGAACAGTGCATGTCTCTCGCACTTCCTCCCATTCTTCTTGGCTCAGAGCATCAACAGGTGCTTTGATAATGGCCAAGGTAGAGATGACTGCATCCTTGGACTCCAGAACCCATTTCAGCATATGAAATGTTGAATTCCACCTTGTAACACATTCTTGTTTGGACCTCAGCTCAGGCATACCCATCTGGCTTTGAGAAGACTTCAGCTTCTCTGTGGCTCGTATGCTCTTATGGAAGAATTCCCGCATCGCCTTCACTTTGTTCACAGTGGGCTTCATCACCTTCAGGGCATCTCTTACAACCAGGTTGATTGTGTGCGCGAGACATGGGTGGTGGTTCCATTTCAAGTTAATAGCTTTGGTGATGTTAGCTGCGTTGTCAGTAGCACAGCAAACCATTTTGTTTTCTACTTGGCACTCTTTTACCACTCTTAGCAGTCCCTCTGCCAAGTTCTCTGAAGTGTGTCTGCCACTAAACTCAAAACAGTCCAGAAGATTGGACACCATTTTATAATTTTCAATTAAGTGACATGTAGCAGACATGAAGGAAGTGGTGGCTCTGGATGTCCAGCAGTCAGTTGTCAGGCAAACTGCTGTAGCCTTTTTAACCCTTTCTTGCAGTGAAGCACATTGTCTGTCATACAGTCTTGGAATAGTTGTTTGGGAGAGTGTTTTCCTGCTTGGAAGAACATGCATTGGATTGAGAGCATGGGTGTAGCTTCTAAATCCCTTGTCCTCCACGACTGAGAATGGTTGGAAATCCCTTGCAATCATTCTTCTAACTGCACTGATGGATTTATAATTCTAATATGTCTGTGAAGGTTGTTAGTAGACCCTGCTCGATATAATACTTTACAAATTTTACATTCTGCCTTTGTTGTTAATGTTATCAAAATGCATCCAAATGATGATCTTTTCGCCACACTGCTCGGCCGTGCCACTCGCCACTGAATGTTGTGTTGAGGTGTGTGTTCTGCACCAAATGGGAGCACCGGGACAATGTCATCATACACAGCACAGCACAACTTTTATTCTGTCTTGTATTCATTTATAAGAAATAAAAACATAAGAACAGACATCCTTTCTCAGACGGGACCCGGCTCATTTGCGAACGACATCACTATTCTGTCCCTCTGGGTTGATCTGGGTCCTGCTCCCCGGTCTGCCACCTCCCCTCCTGTCTGCTGTAGTCCACTTTCCAATGTGGGAGGTCTCTGCGGCTCGTATCAGACGCTCCCTCCTCTCCTCTCCCAGGGCAGGGTGATTAAGTGGGGACGTGTGTGAAGAGTGCAGGTGGTCCCAGGTGAGTTGTGTGGCGGTGATTGGCTCAAAGAAACACAAATAATAAGGCATGTGTGCAAACAATCAAAATAATACTAAGTGAATAACAAATTAAACAATAAAGTGAAAGATAATCAACACACAAAATAATGGCAATATAGAACCAAACAAAATACACAAGTCATATTGCATAAAGTGAAGTGAAATATAAATATAATAAGAAATGGTGATTAAGGAGCTTATTAACACCGTCCTTGACATTTACATTGGTTGGGTGTGTGGATACCAGTAATTATTTTTGTTTTTTTGAAATACAAAATAATTCGATTTTTCCGAAGTGCTGAACTTTAATACAGTCTAGAAAGATTAATATTTTTTGTCTTGGGCTATATTATTAACATAGTTTTTCTATTGTATTATTATCTTGGAGTAGAGGCATCTCACCTGTCATGTAAGATTTGGGAGGGTAGGAATAGTGTAGTTATTTTCTGTTTACTTGTTGTGTGCCTCATTACTGTTAGTTCAGGTAGCCACTGTGAATTTAAATCCTGGACCCTACTTTGCCAAATAAGGTCACAGCTATACTTTGGTATGTAAAAAAAAGAAAAAATTAGAAAACGCACATACCTCAAATTTGGCACATACCCCCTGTGGCCCCCCTAACTGGCACCGTGGACAAAACACTGTCAGCACCACCCCCCCCCCCCCACTAACATCATGGAAAATACACCCCCCTGATGATGGCCCCCCTACGATTGCAGCTGGCCCCAGCCATGCCCCCTGAGATGAAAGGGGCTAAAACCACCACTGAATGGCTTGTTAGTGAGTTTGACTTATGATTATGTTTTTAGTTGTTTAATATCTGCAATATGAATAGCCTACAATCATTACTCATAATGTGAAGGCTTTGTTATACAGCAACCCCTCCCCCTTGGGCAGTGCTTCCGACTTGAAAGATAACGATAGGTTGTGTATGCAACCCCGGTTATCTGAAAAAGGAAGCACTGCCCAAGGGTTGCAAGGTCGCGTGGAAGTCCTGGCTCCCAGCAAAAGAGGATGAACCTGCGCTGACATCACATTTTGTAGATCGGGAAGTGAGAAGGGACCTGTTCTGAGTGACAAGCACAGGGGCCAATGGCAACTTTGATAGAGTGACGTTTCGATCGGGTTCCTACGGAAGTACGCAGAAACCCCTCCCCCTTGGGCAGTGCTTCATTTTTAAGATAACCGGGGTTGCATACGCAACCTATCGAATACTTAGATAGATAGGTAATATTTAAATATCTACAGTGAGGGAAAAAAGTACTTGATCCCCTGCTAATTCTGTATGTTTGCCCACTGACAAAGAAATGATCAGTCTATATTAATGGTAGGTGTATTTTAACAGTGAGAGACACAATAACAACAAAAAAATCCAGAATAACGCATTTCAAAAAAGTTATAAATTGATTTGCATGTGTAGCATTATGATGGGTGTATTTTGATAAGAGCATTTTAGCTCTGAGCTGAAGGACTGATCTAAGGAAGACCTCTCCCCCCCAAAGTTATCAGATTTCCTTAAAGCGTGGGACTGGTTTACATCAAAGTGACAGTTGTGGGAGGATGGCACCGAGAATAGGCCAAATAGTTTGGAGATGTGTGGAGAAGGGGGCCTGTAGGTAATAAAAACTCTTTGAGATGGATGAGAGCCGAAATCCCGACACAGAGCAACAAACCCAGGCCAACCGGCATTTCCAAAAGATGGCATGGATTGACATCAGTCATAAATCAAGCCCCCCTCCAATAGGACACGGGGGGCTGAAACCGAAATCCAATCTCACAAACTCAAGAACCAATCATCTATTGATCTGCCTCTCTCTCTCTCTCTCTCTCTCTCTCTCTCTCTCACCTGAACCAGTAACTCGCTGCCACAGCTCAACCTGTAGCTCTGTTGCCCGAACCGGAACCAGAAACCAACTAAGTCTTTGCCGGTAACAGAAGAGTTCAACTGGGAGAAGGAGATTGAGCCGTACGAATAATTCTTTTAAATGACTTTATTAAATAAAGAACTTTACAGACTGCGCTGCCCACCTGTACCCACCTGATCAGTGGAGTTTTACAGCTGGACAATTGACTAAGTCGGCTGAATACGAAAGTGTCAGTCATTTAAATAGCTATTGAGTCTTAAGAAACTTGACCCTTGGAACGAACAGGGCCCTGCTTTCCTCAAAGACTTTGTCTTCAAGTAACTACGGTGGAACCCTGCTTACAAAGAAGATTTTGTGCACAACCTTGGAGCCTTCAAACCAGTGGAAAATCTGTTTGGAAAAGACTCTACATTCGCGAAACCCCAACTTCCAGGTGCATCGACTGAGTGGAAGTTCTTGGACAAAGCCGAACCGCACTGCCTTTGATCCAAACCACACGGACCTCGTGCCGTGTGCTGTTATCTGAGCCTGAAGCCAGAGAGGCCTCTCTGCGACGAAGTTCAGATAAGTTTAACAGTTTGGTGTTTGTGATTCGTGACATTTGAGAAATCAATTAGAAATGTTAATCTGTGATTCATAACTCTAGAATGTGTAATATCATTTAGTTTTCATAAATATAAATGTGTGTTGCATTAAACTGTTTTGTTGATAATTTTAGAAATAAAATCTGTCAACGCTGAGAAATATCTTCTCATTCCTGTTTAACTGTTTAGTCTGAAATTGACAGTTAATAGAGTTAAAAGTTAATAGACACCAGATTATAGGTTGCCCTGCCTATCTTTAATCATTGAATAATAATCAGTTAAGGGAAATTGTGGTAACAAGTAATGTTAGGATCTATCTCGGCACCTAAACGTAAATGAGACTATATATATATATATATATATATATATATAACGAGAAGTTACCTGACATAAATACTAACCTGCGTAGTTATTTAATGTCTGACTAACAATACTAATGAGAGACTCACCTTCGTCTTACTAACCGGTATTGTAGTCAATGTGTTTATAACCTTTTTTGTTTAACGATTTGTGTGTTATCATATGCGATCCCATGGTCTTTGATTTGGTCACGGAAGTGATTTGTCTTTGATTTGTTGATCTAGAGTTGAATTTTAATTAGTTTTTCACTTTTGTATAATTAGTGTAGTGCTACATTTAGTCTTTGTTTTTGAATAAATTTGACAATTTATATCTTTGGAATTGGGGTCTGCTTCAAATTATTACAGAAATTGAGTTCTACAAGATTCCAGGATTCGTGATAAGGTGATACTATAAATTCACTTCTCTAATTGAAATTTATAAGTGTACCTTACGCTACACATGTCAATGAGGGAAATAAGTATTTGATCCCCTATCAATCAGCAAGATTTCTGGCTCCCAGGTGTCTTTTATACAAGTAACGAGCTGAGATCAGGAGCATCAAGGGAGTGCTCCTAATCTCAGCTCGTTACCTGTATAAAAGGCATCTGTCCACAGAAGCAATCAATCAATCAGATTTCAAACTCTCCACCATGGCCAAGACCAAAGAGCTGTCCAAGGATGTCAGGGACAAGATTGTAGACCTACACAAGGCTGGAATGGGCTACAAGACCATCGCCAAGCAGCTTGGTGAGAAGGTGACAACAGTTGGTGCGATTATTCGCAAATGGAAGAAACACAAAATAACTGTCAGTGTCCCTCGATCTGGGGCTCCATGCAAGATCTCACCCCGTGGAGTTTCAATGATCATGAGAACGGTGAGGAATCAGCCCAGAACTACACGGGAGGATCTTGTTAATGATCTCAAGGCAGCTGGGACCATAGTCACCAAGAAAACAATTGGTAACACACTACGCCGTGAAGGACTGAAATCCTGCAGCGCCCGCAAGGCCCCCCTGCTCAAGAAAGCACATGTACAGGCCCGTCTGAAGTTTGCCAATGAACATCTGAATGATTCAGAGGAGAACTGGGTGAAAGTGTTGTGGTCAGATGAGACCAAAATCGAGCTCTTTGGCAACTCAACGCGCCGTGTTTGGAGGAGGAGGAATGCTGCCTATGACCCCAAGAACACCATCCCCACCGTCAAACATGGAGGTGGAAACATTATGGTTTGGGGGTGTTTTTCTGCTAAGGGGACAGGACAACTGCACCGCATCAAAGGGACGATGGATGGGGCCATGTACCGTCAAATCTTGGGTGAGAACCTCCTTCCCTCAGCCAGGGCATTGAAAATGAGTCATGGATGGGTATTCCAGCATGACAATGACCCAAAACACACAGCCAAGGCAACAAAGGAGTGGCTCAAGAAGAAGCACATTAAGGTCCTGGAGTGGCCTATCCAGTCTCCAGATCATAATCCCATAGAAAATCTGTGGAGGGAGCTGAAGGTTTGAGTTGCCAAACGTCAGCCTTGAAACCTTAATGACTTGGAGAGGATCTGCAAAGAGGAGTGGGACAAAATCCCTCCTGAGATGTGTGCAAACCTGGTGGCCAACTACAAGAAACATCTGACCTCTCTGATTGCCAACAAGGGTTTTGCCACTAAGTACTAAGTCAAAGGGGTCAAATACTTATTTCCCTCATTAACATGCAAATCAATTTATAACTTTTTTGAAATGCATTTTTCTGGATTTTTTTGTCTCTCACTGTTAAAATACACCTACCATTAGAATTATAGACTGATCATTTCTTTGTCAGTGGGCAAACGTATAGAATCAGCAGGGGATCAAATACTTTTTTCCCTCACTGTATATTTTATATAGCAGCCATTTTTTATAAAACTGATAGATGTGAAAACAAGTTGGAAGATGTCTCTGCTATGTTAATGAATACAGCTATTTTTAAACCTATACTGGATCTTTTTGGACATCAGTAACATACAAGTCCTCACATGTTTAATCAATGTAATCCTTCAGCAATTCATGTTTATTTCGGCACTGGGAGTTTTGGCAGAGTGGGAGGCACACGTTATTTTTCTATGTTAGTCGGAGAGATTATAGTTTTTTCTGATTGCTGAGGAACTCTCTTTGAAACTATAGGCTGTTTTTGAAAAACTCTACACACTAAACACAAAACCTTACACCAAACCAGCAAAATATTATACATCTCTTGCAAAAGCAAACAATTCTAGCAAAACTCTTCAAACTCTTTAAACAAATTGTGTTTTTGCATCAATACAGTACACACAAACCATCATTTGAATAAGCACACAAAGCGCCAACTAAGCATGCATGATAGTATAAATGAAAAACACTTGTGGCTTTTGCGTTTTCATGTACAGGGCATAGCAGTTTGCAATAAAGTTTATTCATACATACACACAGGCATCCAAATGTGTAAAGTATGCTTCCAACAATCTCCGCTTTCGCCTCCCACCACTCTCTGGATTTCCTCGCTCTCACTGAGACATGGATCTCCCCGGAGAACTCATCCACCCCTGCTGCCTTATCCTCTGTGTTTGTCCTGTCCCACTCCCCCCATCTTAGATCCTGCTCTCCCCTTCTCTCCTCTTCTCTGTGCCCCCCCCCCTCTCTCCTCTATCGCCACCAACAGCTTTGAATTCCATGCAGTGGAACTCACCTCTGTCTCTCACCTCTTCCTTCTAGTTCTCTACTGCCCTCCTGGTCCACTCGCCTCCTTCCTGGATGAACTCGACTTTCTTCTCTCCTCCCTCCCCTTGCTGTCCTCACCTACCATCCTTTTGGGAGACTTTAACATCCACCTCTCCAACCCCTCCCACTCTGCCGGATTTCTTCCTCTCTTTCACTCCTTTAACCTCTCTCTCTCCATCTCCCCCCACTCACAGGGCAGGCTGCCAGTTACACCTCATCTTCTCTAGAGGCTGTTCTCCTTCACAACTCTCCGTGACACCCCTGGACATCTCAGACCACCATTTCATCTCCTTCTCTCTTTCCCTCCCCTCCCTCCCCACCCCCACCCTCTGTCACCTTCCGCAGTAATCTCCGCTCCGTCTCCCCCTCCACCCTTGCTTCCACTGCCCTCACTCTCTTACGTTCCATTGACTGTTTTTCCCATCTATCTGTCAACTGTGCTACCTCCTCTTTGTTCTCCTCCCTCACCTACTCCCTTGATTCTCTCTGTCCTCTCACGTCTCGTCCTGTCCGTCCCTCCCCTCCTCGGCCTTGGATCTCTTCCGTTCTCCGCTCAACCTGAACTAGTCTGCGTGCCACTGAAAAGAAGTGGAAAAGGACCAAACTCCCAGCTGCCCTCACCTCAGCCAAAATGTCACTCTTTGAATCCACTGTCAGCAACCCCCACAGACTCTACTTCACCTTCTCCTGCCTCTTTCCTCCTCCTCCTCCTCCCTCGTCTCTCACTGCAGATGATTTTGCCTCCTTCTTCTCCTCCAAGATCGCAGACATCCGCAAGCTCTTCAACAGTCCCCCCTCCTCTCCCATCACACCCAAACCTCCCACCGACCAAGCTTCCTTTTCTTAATTCTCGCCTCTATCGGACACTGAACTATTATCTCTCCTTCTACGTCACAAACCTACAACGTGCGCCCTGGACCCTCTCCCTTCTCGCCTCCTCCAAGCAGCCACTCCTGATCTCCTTCCTCCTCAACTCCTCACTCCTCTCTGACTGTTTCCCCTCTGCATTTAAACAAGCTGCTGTCATCCCACTCCTCAAGAAACCAACCTCTCCTCAGAACTACCGCCCTGTCTCCCTACTCCCCTTCCTCTCAAAGACTCTCGAGCGGGCGGTCCAACGTCAGCTCTCTGCCTTTCTGTCCCATCATTCACTCCTGGATCTTCTGCAATCCGGCTTCCACACAGCTCACTCCACTGAGACAGCTCTCCTGGCAGTCACTGACTCCCCCAGCTGTGCTCGGGCGGACTCCCTCTCCTCAGTCCTCATCCTCCTTGATCTCTCTGCAGCATTTGACACTGTCGATCACTCCATCCTCCTCTCCTGCCTCGCTGACCTCGGTATCTCTGGAACTGCTCTCACCTGGATCTCCTCCTACCTCAACGACTGGACCTACCAAGTGCCATGGCAAGGTTCCTCATCCACCCCCAACCTCTCCTCATAGACGTACCCCAAGGCTCCGTCCTGGGCCCACTCCTGTTCTCTCTCTACACTCGCTCCATGGGCCCCCTCATCGCATCCCATGGTTTCTCCTACCACTTCTACGCAGATGATGCCCAGATCTTCCTGTCTTTTCCCTCTTCTGACCCTCTCATCCCCTCTCACATATCTTCCTGTTTGTCTGCTATCTCCGCCTGGATGCAGTTGCACCACCTCAAGCTCAACCTCTCCAAATCGGATCTCCTCTTTTTTCCCCACTCTTCCTCACCTTCTGCTGATCTCCCCATCTCAATCCCCTTGGAATCCACCACACTTTCTCCTTCTTCTTCCGCAAAAAATCTAGGAGTCATCCTTGATCCTGCGCTCTCCTACACCCAGCACATCACCACGCTGAAACGCACCTGCAGATTCTTCCTGAGCAACATACGCCGAATCCGTCCCTTCCGCACCAACTACTTGACTCAGCTTCTCGTCCAGTCACTGGTCCTCTTCCACCTGGACTACTGCAACTCCCTCCTGGCTGGCCTGCCTGCAACTACTGCCGCTCCAGCTCATCCAGAACTCTGCGGCTCGTCTGGTAATCTCTTTCCCTCGCACACGCTACTCCACTGCTCCGCTCCCGCCACTGGCTCCCGATACAGACACAATATTATTATTATTATTTTTATTTCTTGGTAGACGCCCTTATCAAGGGCGACTTACAAAATAAGTGCAATACAAAGTGTTGAAGACACCAATTCCAAAGATATAAATTGTCAAATTTATTCAAAAACAAAGACTAAATGTAGCACTACACTAATTATACAAAAGGGAAAAACTAATTAAAATTCAACTCTAGATCAACAAAACAAAGACAAATCACTTCCGTGACCAAATCAAAGACCATGGGATCGCATATGATAACACACAAATTGTTAAACAAAAAAGGTTATAAACACATTGACTACAATGCCGGTTAGTAAGACGAAGGTGAGTCTCTCATTAGTATTGTTAGTCAGACATTAAATAACTACGCAGGTTAGTATTCATGTCAGGTAACTTCTCGTTATATATATATCAGTCTCATTTACGTTTAGGTGCCGAGAAAGATCCTAACATTACTTGTTACCACAATTTCCCTTAACTGATTATTATTCAATGATTAAAGATAGGCAGGGCAACCTATAATCTGGTGTCTATTAACTTTTAACTCTATTAACTGTCAATTTCAGACTAAACAGTTAAACAGGAATGAGAAGATATCTCTCGGCGTTGACAGATTTTATTTCTAAAATTATCAACAAAACAGTTTAATGCAACACACATTTATAATTAAGAAAACTAAATGATATTACACATTCTAGAGTTATGAATCACAGATTAACATTTCTAATTGATTTCTCAAATGTCATGAATCACAAACTCCAAACTGTTAATCTTATCTGAACTTCGTCGCAGAGAAGCCTCTCGTGCTCAGATAACAGCACACGGCACGAGGTCCGTGTGGTTTGGAACAAAGGCAGTCCGGTTCGGCTTTGTCCAAGAACTTCCACTCAGTCGATGCACCTGGAAGTTAGGGTTTCGCGAATGTAGAGTCTTTTCCAAACAGATTGTCCACTGGTTTGAAGGCTCCAAGGTTGTGCACAAAATCTTCTTTGTAAGCAGGGTTCCACCGTAGTTACTTGAAGACAAAGTCTTTGAGGAAAGCAGGGCCCTGTTTGTTCCAAGGGTCAAGTTTCTTAAGACTCAAATAGCTATTATCAACCCTTCCGGATCCAAAACCAGGAGTCAGACACCCTTTTCGGTGGACTCGCTGTTGACTTCTCACAAGCACCATCCGCCTTCACAGAGGCAGCGCTAGCAGTGGAAAGAACAAAGAACTGCAGGAGAAACGCCGGGGCTATTTAGAGCCCGATTATTCATCGCAGAGGGGGGAAACCAAAGCCAAATGAGACTTAGAGGAACAGGAGACATCCAACAACAGTACACAACGGTACAGTACACAATCAATACATAACAATAAACAGGCCCTTAATTCACTCTTTACAGTCCTTTCTCTTATCTCCCAGCAGCCCCTACGGAGATGGCCGCATATTAATCGAGAGGGGCGGTGCTGCCTCTCCATCTCCGTTACAGTATCAAAAAATTAAGCCTACCTAAAGGGCAAGAACAAACACATTGAATAATATTGATAAAATCGATTTCGTTCACCAGTCCAACTTAGAACAAGGACAAGCAGAGTGCAAGATGAAAAGGAATTCACCATCTGTCCCTTTAATCAATTGCCTTTCAGTACCACTGATAGCACTGCGACTCAGTGTAGGTGTGCGTTCAGTCCGGCAAACACAACATTTCAGTTATGAAACGCTTTCTACAGGTGATGTATGAATGTAACATTTTCACAACTTTGAATAAGTTTGATTTGATACAAGATTTATGAAGTTGACCCAAAAAAATGACATCATATTTTTGAGGGGATAAAAATCTCACGACACAATTGGGTAGTCCTCACGGCACACGGGTTGAAAACCACTGAGCCAAGCCACGGTGCTTCTTGGCTTTGCACGGCCACTGAGACTGCCAGGGGAAGGCGGTGAGGAGCTTCCTTTCGGTAGCTCAGTTGGTAGAGCGGAGGACTGTAGGTTTCAGGCAGCGGGCACCCTTAGGGCGCTGGTTCAATTCCGTCTCGAAGGAAGCCGTGCTTATGGTTTGGCGTCGGTTTTGGACGAGCTCCCAAATGTCAAGCCATTGGAATTGCATGAGGACAAGGAGAAAACCCCGGCAATTCGGATTTGTTGTCAAGAACTCGCATTGCCCAAACATCTCGTATGTGACCCTTTTCACCCTGAGCCCAGTTTTCTAAACCGGCCAGAAAGCGGTCTGGAACAATCATGAAGCCAACATATTGTGAAGCACTTCACTGAAGCCCGGGTAGCTCAGCAGGTAGAGCATCAGACTTTTAATCTGAGGGTCCAGGGTTCAAGTCCCTGTTCGGGCGCAGTGTTGAGACCTTGTTGACCGAGGGCCATGATGGTGAAAAGCCTGGACGGCCTTCCTCGGGACAATGAGATACGGAGTTGCGTCTAGGCAAGGTGTCCTGTCCTCTTTGCTTCCTTCGGCAAATATTCAGCCTTGCAAGTGTTGTCTTCCAGAGGCAAGTCAAGCCAGGAACTCTGAGAGATGTTTTTGCAGTTGACGACGTGTCACTTTAGAACAGGACAACATGCATCTCTACTTGACTTGGCACAATCTGTGAGGGTTGGGCCAACACAACCTACTCAATGTGTCCACACATTTGCTGGCGTCTTGAAATACTTGGAATGACTTGTGGCCCCATACCATGCAGAAGTCCACAGCTATGCGTGTCAGCATGCACTGCTCCTCATCCCCAATGTGCCACTTGTAAGAACTGTGTAAAAAGCGACAGAGAACGTGATCAGCAAAGAAACACAATTCCCCTGAGAACGACAATCATCGTGCCGATCGTAATCTCAGTGCATACCTGGATGCCCAACAAGCCAAGCCAGTGGTTCCCAAGCGTTTTAATGCCACGGCACACTTTGCTGAGACCAAAAACCTTTGCGGCGCACCAACATGGAAAAAAAAAAAGGATTTACTAGGTATTGTCTCACCTGAATGGCAACAGGCTGCTAAAACTTTTATCACACGCACATTGCATGTTAAAGTATGTCAGTAAGGGAGTAATTAAAAGGGCAAATGTGTGAAGTGCAAGGAGTGGCCTTTAGTGGTTAGGTAAAAAAGTAGACAGACAAACTAAATAATTACTTGATGCAAATCATTTATTTAGTGCAGACAGACCAAGACCAGACACAATAAACTATTCGCAGTAAATATAAATTCACAGCAAAATAGGTTCAGTTCACAATATCCTATAACAAGCTCTATTCAACACAGTGGTTAAACGTTACAAAGGGCATTACAATTGTTGAAAAACAATAGCACACGGATCAAACATGCTATCCCCGCCGTTTTATTCAATTTGATTAGACGTTTCGCGACCGAAACGTTTTGTGTGCGGACTGAACGCACACCTGAGCCGAGCACAATCACAATACATATCCACAGTTAATCTAAGTGGTATCGTATTGTAACAGTTTCGGTTTGTTATCAACCCTTCCGGATCCAAAACCAGGAGTCAGACACCCTTTTCGGTGGACACGCTGTTGACTTCTCACAAGCACCATCCGCCTTCACAGAGGCAGCGCTAGCAGTGGAAAGAACGAAGAACTGCAGGAGAAACGCCGGGGCTATTTAGAGCCCGATTATTCATCGCAGAGGGGGGAAACCAAAGCCAAATGAGACTTAGAGGAACATGAGACATCCAACAACAGTACTTAACGGTACAGTACACAATCAATACATAACAATGAACAGGCCCTTAATTCACTCTTTACAGTCCTTTCTCTTATCTCCCAGCAGCCCCTACGGAGATGGCCGCATATTAATCGAGAGGGGCGGTGCTGCCTCTCCATCTCCGTTACAGTATCAAAAAATTAAGCCTACCTAAAGGGCAAGAACAAACACATTGAATAATATTGATAAAATCGATTTCGTTCACCAGTCCAACTTAGAACAAGGACAAGCAGAGTGCAAGATGAAAAGGAATTCACCATCTGTCCCTTTAATCAATTGCCTTTCAGTACCACTGATAGCACTGCGACTCAGTGTAGGTGTGCGTTCAGTCCGGCAAACACAACATTTCAGTTATGAAACGCTTTCTACAGGTGATGTATGAATGTAACATTTTCACAAATTTGAATAAGTTTGATTTGATACAAGATTTATGAAGTTGACCCAAAAAAATGACATCATATTTTTGAGGGGATAAAAATCTCACGACACAATTGGGTAGTCCTCACGGCACACGGGTTGAAAACCACTGAGCCAAGCCACGGTGCTTCTTGGCTTTGCACGGCCACTGAGACTGCCAGGGGAAGGCGGTGAGAAGCTTCCCTTTGGTAGCTCAGTTGGTAGAGCGGAGGACTGTAGGTTTCAGGCAGCGGGCACCCTTAGGGCGCTGGTTCAATTCTGTCTCGAAGGAAGCCGTGCTTATGGTTTGGCGTCGTTTTTGGACGAGCTCCCAAATGTCAAGCCATTGGAATTGCATGAGGACAAGGAGAAAACCCGGGCAATTCGGATTTGTTGTCGAGAACTCGCATTGCCCAAACATCTCGTATTGCATGTGACCCTTTTCACCCTGAGCCCAGTTTTCTAAACCAGCCAGAAAGCGGTCTGGAACAATCATGAAGCCAACATATTGTGAAGCACTTCACTGAAGCCTGGGTAGCTCAGCCGGTAGAGCATCAGACTTTTAATCTGAGGGTCCAGGGTTCAAGTCCCTGTTCGGGCGCAGTGTTGAGACCTTGTTGACCGAGGGCCATGATGGTGAAAAGCCTGGACGGCCTTCCTCGGGACAATGAGATACGGAGTTGTGTCTAGGCAAGGTGTCCTGTCCTCTTTGCTTCATTCAGCAAATATCCAGCCTTGCAAGTGTTGTCTTCCAGAGGCAAGTCAAGCCAGGAGCTCTGAGAGATGTTTTTGCTGTTGACGACGTGTCACTTTAGAACAGGACAACATGCATCTCTACTTGACTTGGCACAATCTGTGAGGGTTGGGCCAACACAACCTACTCAATGTGTCCACACATTTGCTGGCGTCTTGAAATACTTGGAATGACCTGTGGCCCCATACCATGCAGAAGTCCACAGCTATGCGTGTCAGCATGCACTGCTCCTCATCCCCAATGTGCCACTTGTAAGAACTGTGTAAAAAGCGACAGAGAACGTGATCAGCAAAGAAACACAATTCCCCTGAGAACGACAATCATCGTGCCGATCGTAATCTCAGTGCATACCTGGATGCCCAACAAGCCAAGCCAGTGGTTCCCAAGCGTTTTAATGCCACGGCACACTTTGCTGAGACCAAAAACCTTTGCGGCGCACCAACATGGAAAAAAAAAAGGATTTACTAGGTATTGTCTCACCTGAATGGCAACAGGCTGCTAAAACTTTAATCACACGCACATTGCATGTTAAAGTATGTCAGTAAGGGAGTAATTAAAAGGGCAAATGTGTGAAGTGCAAGGAGTGGCCTTTAGTGGTTAGGTAAAAAAGTAGACAGACAAACTAAATAATTACTTGATGCAAATCATTTATTTAGTGCAGACAGACCAAGACCAGACACAATAAACTATTCGCAGTAAATATAAATTCACAGCAAAATAGGTTCAGTTCACAATATCCTATAACAAGCTCTATTCAACACAGTGGTTAAACGTTACAAAGGGCATTACAATTGTTGAAAAACAATAGCACACGGATCAAACATGCTATCCCCGCCGTTTTATTCGAATTGATTAGACGTTTCGCGACCGAAACGTTTTGTGTGCGGACTGAACGCACACCTGAGCCGAGCACGATCACAATACATATCCACAGTTAATCTAAGCGGTATCGTATTGTAACCGTTTCGGTTTGTTATCAACCCTTCCGGATCCAAAACCAGGAGTCAGACACCCTTTTCGGTGGACACGCTGTTGACTTCTCACAAGCACCATCCGCCTTCACAGAGGCAGCGCTAGCAGTGGAAAGAACGAAGAACTGCAGGAGAAACGCCGGGGCTATTTAGAGCCCGATTATTCATCGCAGAGGGGGGAAACCAAAGCCAAATGAGACTTAGAGGAACAGGAGACATCCAACAACAGTACACAACGGTACAGTACACAATCAATACATAACAATGAACAGGCCCTTAATTCACTCTTTACAGTCCTTTCTCTTATCTCCCAGCAGCCCCTACGGAGATGGCCGCATATTAATCGAGAGGGGCGGTGCTGCCTCTCCATCTCCGTTACAGTATCAAAAAATTAAGCCTACCAAAAGGGCAAGAACAAACACATTGAATAATATTGATAAAATCGATTTCGTTCACCAGTCCAACTTAGAACAAGGACAAGCAGAGTGCAAGATGAAAAGGAATTCACCATCTGTCCCTTTAATCAATTGCCTTTCAGTACCACTGATAGCACTGCGACTCAGTGTAGGTGTGCGTTCAGTCCGGCAAACACAACATTTCAGTTATGAAACGCTTTCTACAGGTGATGTATGAATGTAACATTTTCACAAATTTGAATAAGTTTGATTTGATACAAGATTTATGAAGTTGACCCAAAAAAATGACATCATATTTTTGAGGGGATAAAAATCTCACGACACAATTGGGTAGTCCTCACGGCACACGGGTTGAAAACCACTGAGCCAAGCCACGGTGCTTCTTGGATTTGCACGGCCACTGAGACTGCCAGGGGAAGGCGATGAGGAGCTTCCCTTCGGTAGCTCAGCTGGTAGAGCATCAGACTTTTAATCTGAGGGTCCAGGGTTCAAGTCCCTGTTCGGGCGCAGTGTTGAGACCTTGTTGACCGAGGGCCATGATGGTGAAAAGCCTGGACGGCCTTCCTCGGGACAATGAGATACAGAGTTGCGTCTAGGCAAGGTGTCCTGTCCTCTTTGCTTCCTTCGGCAAATATTCAGCCTTGCAAGTGTTGTCTTCCAGAGGCAAGTCAAGCCAGGAACTCTGAGAGATGTTTTTGCAGTTGACGACGTGTCACTTTAGAACAGGACAACATGCATCTCTACTTGACTTGGCACAATCTGTGAGGGTTGGGCCAACACAACCTACTCAATGTGTCCACACATTTGCTGGCGTCTTGAAATACTTGGAATGACTTGTGGCCCCATACCATGCAGAAGTCCACAGCTATGCGTGTCAGCATGCACTGCTCCTCATCCCCAATGTGCCACTTGTAAGAACTGTGTAAAAAGCGACAGAGAACGTGATCAGCAAAGAAACACAATTCCCCTGAGAACGACAATCATCGTGCCGATCGTAATCTCAGTGCATACCTGGATGCCCAACAAGCCAAGCCAGTGGTTCCCAAGCGTTTTAATGCCACGGCACACTTTGCTGAGACCAAAAACCTTTGCGGCGCACCAACATGGAAAAAAAAAAGGATTTACTAGGTATTGTCTCACCTGAATGGCAACAGGCTGCTAAAACTTTTATCACACGCACATTGCATGTTAAAGTATGTCAGTAAGGGAGTAATTAAAAGGGCAAATGTGTGAAGTGCAAGGAGTGGCCTTTAGTGGTTAGGTAAAAAAGTAGACAGACAAACTAAATAATTACTTGATGCAAATCATTTATTTAGTGCAGACAGACCAAGACCAGACACAATAAACTATTCGCAGTAAATATAAATTCACAGCAAAATAGGTTCAGTTCACAATATCCTATAACAAGCTCTATTCAACACAGTGGTTAAACGTTACAAAGGGCATTACAATTGTTGAAAAACAATAGCACACGGATCAAACATGCTATCCCCGCCGTTTTATTCAATTTGATTAGACGTTTCGCGACCGAAACGTTTTGTGTGCGGACTGAACGCACACCTGAGCCGAGCACAATCACAATACATATCCACAGTTAATCTAAGCGGTATCGTATTGTAACAGTTTCGGTTTGTTATCAACCCTTCCGGATCCAAAACCAGGAGTCAGACACCCTTTTCGGTGGACACGCTGTTGACTTCTCACAAGCACCATCCGCCTTCACAGAGGCAGCGCTAGCAGTGGAAAGAACGAAGAACTGCAGGAGAAACGCCGGGGCTATTTAGAGCCCGATTATTCATCGCAGAGGGGGGAAACCAAAGCCAAATGAGACTTAGAGGAACATGAGACATCCAACAACAGTACACAACGGTACAGTACACAATCAATACATAACAATGAACAGGCCCTTAATTCACTCTTTACAGTCCTTTCTCTTATCTCCCAGCAGCCCCTACGGAGATGGCCGCATATTAATCGAGAGGGGCGGTGCTGCCTCTCCATCTCCGTTACAGTATCAAAAAATTAAGCCTACCTAAAGGGCAAGAACAAACACATTGAATAATATTGATAAAATCGATTTCGTTCACCAGTCCAACTTAGAACAAGGACAAGCAGAGTGCAAGATGAAAAGGAATTCACCATCTGTCCCTTTAATCAATTGCCTTTCAGTACCACTGATAGCACTGCGACTCAGTGTAGGTGTGCGTTCAGTCCGGCAAACACAACATTTCAGTTATGAAACGCTTTCTACAGGTGATGTATGAATGTAACATTTTCACAAATTTGAATAAGTTTGATTTGATACAAGATTTATGAAGTTGACCCAAAAAAATGACATCATATTTTTGAGGGGATAAAAATCTCACGACACAATTGGGTAGTCCTCACGGCACACGGGTTGAAAACCACTGAGCCAAGCCACGGTGCTTCTTGGCTTTGCACGGCCACTGAGACTGCCAGGGGAAGGCGGTGAGGAGCTTCCCTTTGGTAGCTCAGTTGGTAGAGCGGAGGACTGTAGGTTTCAGGCAAGCGGGCACCCTTAGGGCGCTGGTTCAATTCTGTCTCGAAGGAAGCCGTGCTTATGGTTTGGCGTCGTTTTTGGACGAGCTCCCAAATGTCAAGCCATTGGAATTGCATGAGGACAAGGAGAAAACCCGGGCAATTCGGATTTGTTGTCGAGAACTCGCATTGCCCAAACATCTCGTATTGCATGTGACCCTTTTCACCCTGAGCCCAGTTTTCTAAACCAGCCAGAAAGCGGTCTGGAACAATCATGAAGCCAACATATTGTGAAGCACTTCACTGAAGCCTGGGTAGCTCAGCCGGTAGAGCATCAGACTTTTAATCTGAGGGTCCAGGGTTCAAGTCCCTGTTCGGGCGCAGTGTTGAGACCTTGTTGACCGAGGGCCATGATGGTGAAAAGCCTGGACGGCCTTCCTCGGGACAATGAGATACGGAGTTGTGTCTAGGCAAGGTGTCCTGTCCTCTTTGCTTCATTCAGCAAATATCCAGCCTTGCAAGTGTTGTCTTCCAGAGGCAAGTCAAGCCAGGAGCTCTGAGAGATGTTTTTGCTGTTGACGACGTGTCACTTTAGAACAGGACAACATGCATCTCTACTTGACTTGGCACAATCTGTGAGGGTTGGGCCAACACAACCTACTCAATGTGTCCACACATTTGCTGGCGTCTTGAAATACTTGGAATGACCTGTGGCCCCATACCATGCAGAAGTCCACAGCTATGCGTGTCAGCATGCACTGCTCCTCATCCCCAATGTGCCACTTGTAAGAACTGTGTAAAAAGCGACAGAGAACGTGATCAGCAAAGAAACACAATTCCCCTGAGAACGACAATCATCGTGCCGATCGTAATCTCAGTGCATACCTGGATGCCCAACAAGCCAAGCCAGTGGTTCCCAAGCGTTTTAATGCCACGGCACACTTTGCTGAGACCAAAAACCTTTGCGGCGCACCAACATGGAAAAAAAAAAGGATTTACTAGGTATTGTCTCACCTGAATGGCAACAGGCTGCTAAAACTTTAATCACACGCACATTGCATGTTAAAGTATGTCAGTAAGGGAGTAATTAAAAGGGCAAATGTGTGAAGTGCAAGGAGTGGCCTTTAGTGGTTAGGTAAAAAAGTAGACAGACAAACTAAATAATTACTTGATGCAAATCATTTATTTAGTGCAGACAGACCAAGACCAGACACAATAAACTATTCGCAGTAAATATAAATTCACAGCAAAATAGGTTCAGTTCACAATATCCTATAACAAGCTCTATTCAACACAGTGGTTAAACGTTACAAAGGGCATTACAATTGTTGAAAAACAATAGCACACGGATCAAACATGCTATCCCCGCCGTTTTATTCGAATTGATTAGACGTTTCGCGACCGAAACGTTTTGTGTGCGGACTGAACGCACACCTGAGCCGAGCACGATCACAATACATATCCACAGTTAATCTAAGCGGTATCGTATTGTAACCGTTTCGGTTTGTTATCAACCCTTCCGGATCCAAAACCAGGAGTCAGACACCCTTTTCGGTGGACACGCTGTTGACTTCTCACAAGCACCATCCGCCTTCACAGAGGCAGCGCTAGCAGTGGAAAGAACGAAGAACTGCAGGAGAAACGCCGGGGCTATTTAGAGCCCGATTATTCATCGCAGAGGGGGGAAACCAAAGCCAAATGAGACTTAGAGGAACAGGAGACATCCAACAACAGTACACAACGGTACAGTACACAATCAATACATAACAATGAACAGGCCCTTAATTCACTCTTTACAGTCCTTTCTCTTATCTCCCAGATAAAAATTAAAAAATTATCAAAAAATTAAGCCTACCAAAAGGGCAAGAACAAACACATTGAATAATATTGATAAAATCGATTTCGTTCACCAGTCCAACTTAGAACAAGGACAAGCAGAGTGCAAGATGAAAAGGAATTCACCATCTGTCCCTTTAATCAATTGCCTTTCAGTACCACTGATAGCACTGCGACTCAGTGTAGGTGTGCGTTCAGTCCGGCAAACACAACATTTCAGTTATGAAACGCTTTCTACAGGTGATGTATGAATGTAACATTTTCACAAATTTGAATAAGTTTGATTTGATACAAGATTTATGAAGTTGACCCAAAAAAATGACATCATATTTTTGAGGGGATAAAAATCTCACGACACAATTGGGTAGTCCTCACGGCACACGGGTTGAAAACCACTGAGCCAAGCCACGGTGCTTCTTGGCTTTGCACGGCCACTGAGACTGCCAGGGGAAGGCGATGAGGAGCTTCCCTTCGGTAGCTCAGTTGGTAGAGCGGAGGACTGTAGGTTTCAGGTAGCGGGCACCCTTAGGGCGCTGGTTCAATTCCGTCTCGAAGGAAGCCGTGCTTATGGTTTGGCGTCGGTTTTGGACGAGCTCCCAAATGTCAAGCCATTGGAATTGCATGAGGACAAGGAGAAAACCCCGGCAATTCGGATTTGTTGTCGAGAACTCGCATTGCCCAAACATCTCATATTGCATGTGACCCTTTTCACCCTGAGCCCAGTTTTCTAAACTGGCCAGAAAGCGGTCTGGAACAATCATGAAGCCAACACATTGTGAAGCACTTCACTGAAGCCCGGGTTGTTGACCGAGGGCCATGATGGTGAAAATCCTCTGCGACGCAGGAGACGAATATGAGTATGTGCCTGTAAGTAGTGACTGTGAGGTGTGAAGGATGCTTCCTAACACAGATCTCTTACCTGGTTGCAGGTGCATGGTGGGCGAGAACACTGGGCCAGCCCAGTGGCCGGACACGAGCCGTTTGGTAGAGGCCATCTGCGCCCAGCTGTGCCTCATTCACCCGTCCCCCACCCAGACCGGAATGAAGCGCCTGTAATAGCCGGTGAGGCCAAGAAACGCACGTACCCGTTTCTTTGTCCGGGGGTTGAGGCCAAGGTTGAACAGCTGCCACTTTGTTCTCCTGGGGTTTGATAAGACCTCTGCCTATGGTGGAGCCTAAATATTGTGCTTCACTGACTGCAAGAGTAAATTTTTTTGGGTTAGCTGTGAGGCCAGCAAGTCAGAGGGCGTTGACAACTGCTCAAAGATGAGACAGGTGATCGTCCCAGGTGTGACTGTGGATTATGACATCGAGATAGGCTGCAGCATAGGCTTGGTGGGGTCTGAGAATGCGGTCCATCATGCGTTCAAAAGTAGCTGGGGCCCCATGGAGTCCAAACGGAAGCACAGTATACTGATACAAGCCCTCCGGCGTGGCAGATGCAGTCTTTTCCTTGGCTGCTTGTGTCAATGGAAACTGCCAATAACCCTTTGTGAGATCTAGGGTGCTGATGAAGTGAGCTGTACCCAGTCGCTCAATCATCTCATCAATGCGGGGCATGGGGTAGGCATCAAAGTTGGATAGCTCGTTCAACTTTCTGAAGTCGTTGCAAAAACGAAGAGTCCCATCTGGTTTCGGGACGATCACTATTGGGCTGGACCAAACACTATGGGATTCTTCAATGACACCAAGCTCAAGCATTTTCCTTACCTCCTCTGTGATAGCGACCTTCCCTGGGCAGGGTTGCTGTTCCCAGTTTTCTTTTGTGATGTCGAGGAGGCCTCGCGGTCTGTGGGAAATAAAAAGCTTGGGGTACTTCCCAGATGGTGAATATGAGAAAAGGGAGCAGTTGATCCCAGTTACGCCCATCCCTTTCCATCGTCCTCCTCAGCATGCTTTTTAACGTTTTGTTAAACCGCTCCACTAGCCCGTCCGTCTGTTGATGGTAAACAGAAGTGTGAAGACTTTTAATTCGGAGAAGATGGCACACATCTTTCATTACCTTGGACATGAATGGTGTACCTTGGTCTGTCAAAATTTCTATTAATATAGATTAGAAAAAGCACAGGCCCTAGTACTGATCACAGTGGAACTGAACTAACAACCTCACTCCAGTTAGAAGCAACTCCTCTAATCGACACCCTCTGCTTCCTATACATCAACCAGTTCATAATCCATCTACTTACATTACCCTGAATGCCTACAGCTTCCAATTTGAGGCTCAGTCTTTGGTGTGGAACCTTATCAAATGCTTTTTGAAAATCTAAGTATATCATATCATATGCTTTCATGTGATCTACAGCTGCAGTTGCATGTTCAAAAAATTCTAATAAACTAGTATAACATGATCTGCCTCATCTAAACCCATGTTGACTATCTCCAAGAATATGGTTTTCATTAAGATGCTCCTCTATTTTCTGTCTAATCATTTTTTCCAATATTTTACAGGTGATGCAGGTGAGACTGATTGGTCTGTAATTTCCTGGCTCAGTTTTGTCCCCTTTTTTGTGGATTGGTATGACATTTGCTGTCTTCCAGTCAGTTGGCACATCCCCTGTTCTAAGTGTCATTTGGAATATTTGAGTTAGAGGCCTATAAATAATTTCCCTAATTTCTTTAAGTACTGTTGGAAATATATCATCTGGCCCAGGTGATTTGTTTGTTTTTAATTCTGCTAGTCCCTTTAGTACCTCCTCATCCTTTACCCTAATCTCTCTTAGGATTTGACTGGACTGGTTGTTAACCTGTGGCATGTTATCTGTTTTTTTTTCTTTGTAAAATCCTCCAAAAAACATTTGCCACATCTTATTCATTTTCCAAGATACTTCATTTTTTGCCCTTTATCTGTTTCACTTCCTACTTTATTGACCTCTTGCTGTGTTAGTATTGAAAAGCTCTTTGCATTAGTTTTAGTTCCAAGAGCTATGTTTCTTTCTATTTCCCTCTTTGCTTTCCTGACCCGTTTCTTAAGGTCTCCTTGCAGCTCAACATATTCTATGTATTTTGTTTAATCTCCGTCCCTTTTGTATGCGCTATACAACATTGTTTTTCTCTTGATATTTTTTTGCATACCTCTATTAAACCATTTTGACCAATGTTTTTAGGTCCTCAATTTGCTAAGTTTTGGTACATAGACTCGTTCAACTTCCTAACCATTAAATTGAGCGGCCACTTTTTTAACATGGTCGAAACACAGAATTATAGAGGACCCTACCCAGCACCCAGTTATTACGGGGTTGAAACCAAGCAATCAATTAATCAGATTCCAAACTCTCCACCATGGCCAAGACCAAAGAGCTGTCCAAGGATGTCAGGGACAAGATTGTAGACCTACACAAGGCTGGAATGGGCTACAAGACCATCGCCAAGCAGATTGGTGAGAAGGTGACAACAGTTGGTGCGATTATTCGCAAATGGAAGAAACACAAAATAACTGTCAGTCTCCCTCGGTCTGGGGCTCCATGCAAGATCTCACCTCGTGGAGTTTCAATGATCATGAGAACGGTGAGGAATCAGCCCAGAACTACACAGGAGGATCTTGTTAATGATCTCAAGGCAGCTGGGGCCATAGTCACCAAGAAAACAATTGGTAACACACTATGCCGTGAAGGACTGAAATCCTGCAGCGCCCGCAAGGTCCCCCTGCTCAAGAAAGCACATGTACAGGCCCGTCTGAAGTTTGCCAACATCTGAATGATTCAGAGGAGAACTGGGTGAAAGTGTTGTGGTCAGATGAGACCAAAATAGAGGTCTTTGGCATCAACTCAACTCGCTGTGTTTGGAGGAGGAGGAATGACCCCAAGAACACCATCCCCACTGTCAAACATGGAGGTGAAAACATTATGCTTTGGGGGTGTTTTTCTGCTAAGGGGACAGGACAACTGCAGTGCATCAAAGGGACGATGGACGGGGCCATGTACCATCAAATCTTGGGTGAGAACCTCCTTCCCTCAGCCAGGGCATTGAAAATGGGTCTTGGATGGGTATTCCAGCATGACAATGACCCAAAACACACAGCCAAGGCAACACAGGAGTGGCTCAAGAAGAAGCACATTAAGGTCCTGGAGTGCCCTAGCCAGTCTCCAGACCTTAATCCCACAGAAAATCTGTGGAGGGAGCTGAAGGTTCGAGTTGCCAAACGTCAGCCTCAAAACCTTAATGACTTGGAGAGGATCTGCAAAGAGGAGTGGGACAAAATCCCTCCTGAGATGTGTGCAAACCTGGTGGCCAACTACAAGAAACGTCTGACCTCTGTGATTGCCAACAAGGGTTTTGCCACCAAGTCGAAGGGGTCAAATACTTATTTCCCTCATTAACATGCAAATCAAATTATAACTTTTTTGAAATGCGTTTTTCTGGATTTTTTTGTTGTTATTCTGTCTCTCACTGTTAAAATACACCTACCATTAAAATTATAGACTGATCATTTCTTTGTCAGTGGGCAAACGTACAAAATCAGCAGGGGATCAAATTCTTTTTTCCCCCACTGTATCTTTTGAATTGTACGTGTGAGCAGAGGCCTCAGTGGGAGTTGACGTTATTCTCGTCTGTGTGGTAGCTGCTCAGTTCCATGTCTCTTGTTCGTTCAGCCAGTTTCCTTTCTCTTGCAGTGGTTCACACCTGAAGGCTTCCGGTCACTCTTTGCCTTAGTGGGAGCAAACGGCCAAGGCATCGGGACCAGGTAAAGACAGGAGAATATCTGCTTTTGTTTTTCCCCCTCCACACAGTCCATTCTACCAGTGCCATATATGTAAATGTGCAAACTAAATACCTCATTTGACTGTAAGACTTTTGCAAATTAGCAATGGGGGTGCATCTAGTGTAAAGGAGAGAACAAAATGTATCTGTCTTAATTAGGTCTTTGTTACTCATTAATCAGTATTTAATCAAATGGAACTGCTAATATGCCTTCTGTGTTGAGTAGCAAGGATGCTGATTATTGATGATGTTGAGCTGACAGACGACAAAATTAATATACTCTGATAATACACAGGACGTGACTGATGTCTGTGAAGAAAGACAACCTGCTTTTTTGGAATAGGCTTTAAGAGTTATTAATGGAGAGACCGCTGTACTAATTAAAATCCGTTCTTTGATTGAGAAGATGGTGCTTCAATCCTAGAGTGAATGCATGACTTTGTGAAATGTATGACTCATCTGAAAGTTTGCCGTCTTGGTTTCTCAGTTCTCTCAGTCAGTGGGTCCATGGCTGTGATGCACTGGAGCTGCCTGCCCAGCAGAGGGAGCAGTTGGATGCCTTCATTGACCAGCTATACAAGGACATAGAGAGAGGACAGGATGCCTGCCAACCCACAGGCAAGCAAACAAACCCGCAGCTTAATACAGTAAAGATTCACAGGCTGACCTTTGACCTTTATGATCAAATAATAAAGTGCCTTGTATTTTGAGCAGACCTTGAACTGGTGTTTATGAAGTGTAGAACTAACCTCCTACCTGTAAGCCTTGGTTGGCCATATATTTCTAGAGTAGTTTGAGCTCTAAATTAAGCTACTCCTTTTCACCTTATAAAAACAAACACGATCTGTTTACAGGGAATGTTATCCTGTTGAGCGGCCAGACCCACAGGAAGCATGTAGTACATAGAGGAACATAAATGAAGTACAGATAATTACCGGTTCAATCTTTAAAGATTCCTGTTTGCCATTAAAAGCAGCATCATTAATGTGAAGAGTAGTGCATGGAGAAATGGGCTCTTTTGGGGCTAATGGTTGATTTAGTTGAATGGGCTGTTGTTTCGGAGGGGGTCTCACAACTGTTGCACTTTTGGTCTTTTCCAGAGATGGGTGATTTCCTGAACTGTGAGGGTTCTGGCCTGTTCCTTCTGCAAAGCCCTTGTAAGTGACCCTGTAATGGATACTCCCGAGGTCAGCAAGTGTGACTCGGACAATCTGCTTCCGAGCTTGGCCTTCTCTCCTTGTGTATCCCCCCCGTCTCGCATTGAACTTGGAAATCCACTTCTTTCTCCCTCGTCTAGAGTTTGACTTAGCAGGAACCTCAGATGCCCTGGTTTTTGTGGGCTTCATAATTTGGACCTGGATCAAACATTTGGGCTGACTACATGTATTTTTCTTTGAGTCACCTGCTACTTACCTTGTGTTGACTGTACAACGTACATTTTATTATTGGTTTTGACTGCTGCTTTGGAGGAGCCTGCTATTATCAATATCGGTGCACAAATCATAGTGCCTTGTCTCTGAGTCCTGTAAGTCAAGGGCCCATTAAGCAGAGATAAAAGGCTTCTGCACAGACATTTTCTCTTTGGGATTACAGTGTTTGGTAGAAAGTGAGATATAAGTATGTCTTCTTCAAGGCACAGAATTTTGTCTCCTAGCCTTGATGTTCAAAGTAGACAGAATAGGATGGTGGTTGGAGCTGTGTGCTGTCCAAAATGGTTCTTCTGGGAGTGTCATGTTTAGCCAAGGCCTTTTGTTTATAAAACTATACTATACATTTCAGACCGGTCACAACTACATTATGGTTTGACCTGACCAATGAATTACTTCTAGTCTGTACGATAGGTGTAAGAAAGTCTATACAAGAGATTTATACAAGAACCCTGCATGATTTGAAGAATATGTGAATCCAAGAACCTCACCAAGGTGCCAACAACATTGCTTGTAAGTCTGTAGCCTGTTTAGGTTGTCCCTCAAATATATAGTCTTTGTTTACCCTGCCTTGTTGTGCACATTTCAGTTAAGAATCTACACACTGCATCGACAGCCAATGGCTTGAACAGAGGTCTGCTCGTTTCTTCCCCGATGGAGTCATCTCAAAGGCTGCTCAGCCGTGGCTTTTGCTCCCACCTCATGTGTTTTTGTGAATTGTCTTGTCTAGGCAACCACAGCTGCCTGCCCAATGCCGAGGCCTCATTCCCTGACAACAACTACCTGTTGCACATGACTGCCCTCTCTGATATCGCCCCTGGGAAGGTAAAGCCATCAGAATAATTGTGTGTGCGCGTGTATGTGGGGCAGTTCATAGTCTGTATATAAACAAGTATATGTCTGTGTGTGTCAATGCTTTTGTAAGGACCTGCAAGCACAGCTAGATTGATGTGCTGTTCCATAATTTCTCCTAGTATAGAAAAATAAGTTCAAAGTGTAATAATTGGGGGTTTTCAGGAAATCTCCATCACCTAGATTGCTGTCAAAGAGACTGGAGTAGGCACAGCCGCCACAAGATTCTCAGGTACGTAGAGAGCCCAGAGACCGAGACTGAAGCCCCATTTACAGTGTCTGCTGCTACTTCACTGAAAGGCATTAGTGTCGAGGCACTGTTGGACTTTGTTTTTGGAAGCACAGTAAAGTCTAACACAGTGAAGTGTTAAGGATTTCTCTCTAACCCACTGTTGTTCTCTTTTGTTGTCAGGGAGAACTACCTGTTTGCCTGCTCCTGTCCCAAGGGTCTCTCCCAGGCTGGATGTGACCTCTGAGGAAGAGGAGGAGGAAGGCAAAGGGGAGGGCGAGACTGAGGGCGACGACCTGGAGGATGAGATGACAGACGTGTGACGGGCGGGTCGGCACACCAGCGCACACCACTGAAACGGCACTGAGTTTTGATGTTAGAACAGTGGAGGACAGCAGTGCCGGCAGTGGGTCAGCTCTTCGCATCCACAGAGCACACACGGGCTCACTCCACCTGCCTCATCCCTGACTGTCCTCTACAGCCTCTCACCGAATAAAACATTCATTAAAACTAGAACACATTTCACATCAGATTTTTTTTTTTTAACTGTCGAATTTCTGTCCCTGTTATGTTTCTGCATATGAGATTCCAAAGAAAGAAGACCACTTTTTAAACAGATTTAAAATAAATAACACTCATTCATGGCATTTGTATTAACTTTCCACTCCTGGTGCTTTCAGGAAGTGTTCTTCAGTGGGCATGACACAAGTTAGAAATGATGCATTTCTCAAAAATGTTTGTCTACCTACCTTTGATTTCAGTTAAAACTTGAATGCATGACATGAAAACTTATCCTGCAAGTTGTATGCCAATAGTTTTTTTTTTATTATTTTTTCTTTACAGATTCTAGGTAAGTCAAGTGATCTTGTCCCAAAGTCCAGTCTATTAACATCTTATCAAGACTTACTTGCAGAGCATTTTCTATTAGACTGCTATTGTGTAAGCTAACCAGAATAATTCCTAAACTCCCTGTTACATTTCAGTCCAGTACTACACTCACCTAAAGGATTATTAGGAACACCTGTTCAATTTCTCATTAATGCAATTATCTAACCAACCAATCACATGGCAGTTGCTTCAATGCATTTAGGGGTGTGGTCCTGGTCAAGACAATCTCCTGAACTCCAAACTGAATGTCTGAATGGGAAAGAAAGGTGATTTAAGCAATTTTGAGCGTGGCATGGTTGTTGGTGCCAGACGGGCCGGTCTGAGTATTTCACAATCTGCTCAGTTACTGGGATTTTCACGCACAACCATTTCTAGGGTTTACAAAGAATGGTGTGAAAAGGGAAAAACATCCAGTATGTGGCAGTCCTGTGGGCGAAAATGCCTTGTTGATGCTAGAGGTCAGAGGAGAATGGGCCGACTGATTCAAGCTGATAGAAGAGCAACTTTGACTGAAATAAACACTCGTTACAACCGTAACGTTACCTGAGCATTGTTTCTGACCATGTCCATCCCTTTATGACCACCATGTACCCATCCTCTGATGGCTACTTCCAGCAGGATAATGCACCATGTCACAAAGGTCGAATCATTTCAAATTGGTTTCTTGAACATGACAATGAGTTCACTGTACTAAACTGGCCCCCACAGTCACCAGATCTCAACCCAATAGAGCATCTTTGGGATGTGGTGGAACGGGAGCTTCGTGCCCTGGATGTGCATCCCACAAATCTCCATCAACTGCAAGATGCTATCCTATCAATAGGGGCCAACATTTCTAAAGAATGCTTTCAGCACCTTGTTGAATCAATGCCACGTAGAATTAAGGCAGTTCTGAAGGCGAAAGGGGGTCAAACACAGTATTAGTATGGTGTTCCTAATAATCCTTTAGGTGAGTGTATATGCAGATTGTTTAACAAATGTCTTGGCACTGTGTTCAACTTAATGACTATTAGATCTGTCTGTCATTTCAATAGTTACAGGCAATAACTAAATAGCTGTTACTTTAAGAGACTGGGACCATTCACAGTGTAAATATGCCAGCTGTTCATAGGACTGCCTGCAGTATCTATCATTGCCAGTAACTCTTGACATAAAACAATTACTGTTTTACAAGTTGCATCCTCACAAGCTGAGAGTGCTGTAGTGCAGCAGTATGAATAGCACAGATGTCATATTTACTGGGGATATGAAGGCAGCTTTGTTTTCACGACACTAGGTGGCATTGCTGTAAAAGAGCGATCGACTTGCAGAGCTTCCGTAGTGTTCTTAGTTTTTTGTTTTTTTTTTTTAACTTCAAAGATCAGTAACAGTATGGAAATGCACATATGGTATATTTATACTTTTAAGACAGATCAATAACCCTTCCTAAAGGAGAATGACTGTTCACTCTCCCCTTTCCCAGAGAGATCTACCACTTTCTAAACACAAGGAATGGCCTGTAATATTTACTCTTACTACTTAATATATATATATACACACTTTTTTTCTTATTAAGATGCCAGCTACCATTTTCCTAAATGGGATGTATAATCAAAGACCTATAACCAGACAGGTCATTCAAATACCCTTCATTCTTCCTCAGAGTGCATGCATGTCATTCAACCCAAATCAGAAACATCCATTCCTCGAAGGATAACGGTAGTTTGTGACCCTCGCGTGGCAGTCCTTGCTTCGTATGTTGGGAATGTTTCCACTCGCATGCAGACACAAGTGCGGAGTTAAATAAGTACACCATACTGTTTCGCACTTGCAAAATTAGTGTTCCCCTGTAATTAGATTGCATGGTGGAAAGTGAGTACCAGTATTTTTAAGCCTGAATTAATAAGTTCTAAATAGGTAATATTTTGACAGTGATTCTAGGTGTTACACAGTTAAAGATTTAAAAACTACCAGGCTGACTCTCCTGGCAGTTTGTCCTGTTATGTATATGTGGAATATGGTGAGGATATGACATCTAATTATCACAAATTTATGGTCCTATCACACATAGATTCAACTGGATGTGTTTTGCTTGTAATGTTTGACTAATGGTGGGTTCTCTGGGGAACCCAGACTTGTGGCTGCGTTGTAGTTGTGCATGTCTGATAGGTACAAGATACAGAGTGTTTTCAGCTCTTTGGTCTTAAAATGTCCTGTAAAATAGCCACTTTGGTACCACAATCCTCTGTGGAGTCTTGATCTGAATCTTGAGGGAAATTCAGTCACCCGAATCCTTAATCCAAGTTTTAAAAGACTTTATTGATTAATAAACTATCATGAGGTTGTGCGTTTTCATATTACATACAGGTTAGCATGGGAAATGTTCCAAGTGATTCTTTTGTAAATCAGTTAGGTTCCAAAATGTTTGAGCAATAGCCCACTAATGTCATTTGGTAATCTCCAATAAAATATCACTGGATTAAGTTGTCTGAGGCCTGTCTGTCTGTTTCCCTCTGACCAATCACTCACTCACTCGCTCGCTGAAGACCTGGCTTAACCAATGGCAGAGTGTCTGGAGATAAATCCTGATGGAGAACGCTAGAATATCATTTAGATGTCACCAGGGGCAGAAAGACAGATGCCCCTCCCCAACAGGCACTCAAGTTATAGCTTTTCTATAGTGAGAAAAACAAAGCAAAATTACTTTTCAGACTTGTGCTGGTATGTAGCCTATAGTATTGATTTTGTTTGTAGCTCTTAAACATATGCACATAACTATAAGGCACCTCGACAAACTGATAATGACACGCATCACTTCAATCCTTCAGTATTCCTCCCAGCAATAAACAAAGACAAAATATCTTGAATGGATTTTCAAGAACTTAAATCCACCTTAAACTATTACGTAAACACCTCCAGTCCAGGAAAATTAATTTCTTCCCATTCTGTAGGGCAGGATCGCAACCTTCGATTTAAGAAGAGCAGTATCTGTATAGATAGGATTTGAAGCACATAACAGACACACACGTACAGATGCATAAATACAGATCTGTGTAAGTACATATGTATGTGTTATATTTCCATTTCTACAGAAAACAAACATCTGAAGAGTTAAACATACTTTCAGGAAAGAGAAGATCTCAATTCCTCAATCTTATGCCAGCAAGACTGAAGAGACACTCATTAATACTTATATGTTATATGGGCTATTCAGTTGATTTATGAACAATAAGCTATTCTGGATTCATATTAATTTGGGGCTCTTAGTGGTCATCTTTTATCTGATCAACAACATATGTTACCAGAATATCTTCCAAATTCATTGGAAGTAAAAGAAAAAATGAAGTATAGTTCCTGTGGTATGCACTAAGAATTGATGTCAATTTGTGACCATTTAGAGGAGGTACGCACGCCCAAGGGCTCTCTGGCCCGCAGAGAGTTGACGGTTGGCCCAAAAGTGAATCCGGGTTAGACTGGCACAACAGTAAAATGTCTGATACATGTTGGGCACCCTGTTGGCCTGGGACAGCCAGAATTCATTTTACGCCACCACCATGGCCGCCAATGAGCCGAAGCACGGGAGCTCGACCACAAGGTCTGTTGTAAGATGGTCCAGGAGGGTGTGGGTCGCAAGGTGGGCGCAAATATGCCAGGAGGCAGGGTCCTCAGGATGTGCATGATGTGTGCTTTATAGCTCACAGATCTGGAGAGGAGTATCCACAATTGTGAATTGTGAATTAAGAGATAGAGTTACTGTATGTCACAGTAGTGTTGAAGAACAATCATCTTCAATCAGGTTGGAACGTGTTGCAATGCCTTTAATACACGCAGCTTGGAGAGGAACAGTGAATCAAGAAGATCCCAAAGTCGCTCTGCCTTCATTTTAACAGTCAATGCTTTTATACACAAAAATCAAAGAGCTGGTTATAATCAGAAAGTCATTACTATGGTATCTTAAAAGTTAGCTAAGCAGAATATATATAATTATAGGACAGAGTTCATAGGTCAACACATGGATTAGGGAGCAGGCACTTAAATCATACTGTTTGACATTGTCTCCAAGATTCTCATCGTAAATAACAAACAGAAATCAAGCTACCTTCTGGCCTGACTTTCTTAAATATACAAGAGAGATAAACAGGTATTAGAGAAAGAATTTCTAACTTTCCTTCCACAGTAGATAAAGCAAGCAGGGGAGGGCTGGCCTGAGTGACAGTATAGTAACCTATAGCCAATGGAAAGGACGTTACTGTCTGTCATCATCCCTAGAGATTATATATTTTTTACCCAACCATAGACCATGGCTCTATGAATATCTAGCCAATCCAATTAAATACTTTTAATGATGTGCAGAAACCCAGAGAAGGGAGTAGCAGTGAAGAGGAATATGAGTATGAAGAGCAATAATGCGTCACCTTATAACACCCCTTCTCATGTGTTAGTGTTTATACAGATCCCCATTAGCTGCCATGTTATTACATATGTGATTGATTAATTTGAAGAAGATGCTCCCACACACTGTCTCTACTAGCAAGTGTTATAATTCAATAGACTGCAATGTTTTGATCAAAGATCTTATAACACTTGCAAGTAGCATGTTTTTTCTATCCAGATCCTTTTCCCTCATACACACCTGTCTAGTCAATACATGTGTGCAATTAGCTTTTGTTATGGTGATTGATTAATTACCCAAATAAATGCCATGTTTTAACATGTTCACCACACATTTACGCACCCTCATGTATTTCTGGTGATGTTTGCCTTTGGCTGGTAAAAATACCAAATGGCTGGTAAGTTTTTTCCTTCTACCAGACACTGTGGCTAGTGGCCAAAAAAAGGTAATTTTATCCCCTAATCCCCTGTGTTCCAATGGCACGTTGTGTTTGCTAATCAAGTTTATCATTTTAAAAGGCTAACTGATCATTAGAAAACCCTTTTGCAATTATGTTAGCACGGCTGAAAACTGTTGTGCTGATTAAAGAAGCAATTAAACTGGCCTTCTTTAGACTAGTTGAGTATCTGGAGCATCAGCAATTGTGGGTTTGATTACAGGCTCAAAATGGCAAGAAACAGAGAACTTTCTTCTGAAACTTGTCAGTCTATTCTTGTTCTGAGAAATGAAGGCTATTCCATCAGAGAAATTACCAAGAAACTGAAGTACAACTTCGTACAACTCTGTGTACTACTCCCTTCACAGAACAGTGCAAAATGGCTCTAACCAGAACAGAAAGAGGAGTGGGAGGCCCTGGTGCACAACTGAGCAATAGGACAAATACATTAGAGTGTCTAGTTTGCAAAATGGATGCCTCACAGTTCCCCAACTGGCAGCTTCATTAAATAGTACCCGCAAAACACCAGTCTCACCGTCAACAGTGAAGAGGCGACTCCGGGATGCTGGTCTTCTAGGCAGAGTTGCAAAGAAAAAGCCATATCTTAGACTGGAGAATAAAAATAAAAATGTAAGAACACAGACACTGGACAGAGGCAGATTGGAAAAAAGTGTTATGGACAGATGAATCTAAGTTTGAGGTGTTCGGATCACAAAGAAGAACATTCGTCAGATGCAGAGCAAATGAAAAGATGCTGGAGGAGTGCTTGATGCCATCTGTCAAGCATGGTGGAGGCAATGTGATGCTCTGGGAGTGCTTTGGTGGTGGTAAAGTGGGAGATTTGCACAGGGTAAAATAGGGATGCACCGATAAGAAAATTATTGGCCGATACCGATAGCCGATGTTCATATAACATAATCGGCCGATGCCGATACTGATGTTATGACATTTCTGTAACTTTCTACCCTGTCATAAATTAAATAATGTTGTTTCTGATGAGGCTTCTAATATCAGCTCATTTTAAATATACAAGTTATTTTTCCATATATTTGAATAAGAAAAGACTTATACCCCATTCAGACATAGGATAAAAGGCCACCAACACCGACATATGGTGTATTTTTTGGAAATGAAAGGTACGCAAAGGGAGACCCATCTTCAAAGCCGATACATGTCTTTTGTGCAACAGAGGTAGTCTATTTTACCTCGGATTTGTATGAATGGGGTACAAGCATTAGTGGCACAAGTAATCGCCATTTTAAAGTAGTCGGCCGATACCGATTATTACATTTTTGGCCTGTAACCTGCCAATACCGATTGCTGGCCGATTAATCGGTGCATCCCTAGGATAAAGGTATCTTGAAGAAGGAAGGCCATCACTCCATTTTGCAACGCCATGCCATACCCTGTGGATGGCGCTTGACTGGAGCCAGTTTCCTCCTGCACAGGACAATGACCCAAAAGTACAGCTCCAAACTATGCAAGAACTACTTAGGGAAGAAGCAGTCAGCTGGTATTCTGTATATAATGGAGTGGCCAGCACAGTCACCGGATCGCAACCCTACTGAGCGGTTATGGGAGCAGCTTGACCGTATGGTACGTAAGAAGTGCCCATCAAGCCAATCCAACTTGTGGGAAGTGCTTCAGGAAGCATGGGGTGAAATCTCTTCAGATTACCTCAACAAATTGACAACTAGAATGACAAAGGTCTGCAAGGCTGTAATTGCTGCAAATGGAGGATTATTTGATGAAAGCAAAGTCTGAAGGACACAATTATTGTCAATGACTATATTTCCATTTTGCTATATTTCCTATTCAAACTCATTTCATGTATGTTTTCATGGAAAACAATGACATTTCTAAGTGACCCCAAACTTTTGAACGGTCGTGTACATTCACAGTGGTACCATGGTAATGACATAGGCCCCTTCCCCATTGGGCAGTATCCTCGATTTTAAAGATAAGTGGGATTTGAAGATCAAGCACGCAAGAAGTATACAGAGAAAACCCCTTACATGGTCAAATAAAATAATGTTCTCATTTGTATCAATTATTAAGCAGGTCAAGAAAAAAATACATAATAGTTATACATCAATCTCAAGGACGACAACTCTGTAGATTACAACAAATCTATGACCTTGTAAAGCACATCAATACATGCATCATGAAAGCCTGATTCTAGAGATTAAATTGAGAAACAAGCACTAGAACATCTGTGCTGAACGATTTTAAATGCAATAGAATCTAAGGAATGCTGAATTCCACCAAGAAGGCAGGTCATTGTATCCAAATATTCCACTTGAAACCTAAATACTGGGTGAATATCCATAGAAGCATAATGTTAATGTAGAATAATTTGGACATGTTCTGATTATTACTCAAATTTCCTGGTGGTATTTGTACATTGCATATTACCATTTAAAATCCATTATATTTAATTAATTGGATGGGATTGGGGATTGTTGTGGGCAAGGGTACTCCACATTATAATTTCCCCTAGGCTACAAAGAAATACAAAGTCCCACACTGCTTCGAGAGAAAAAACAAGAGGAACAGAGAACATATTTTACAGTCCATTACCACTCAGACCCGGGGGCTTAGCTGTTGTAGTGCTATGCATTAACAGTGTATTTTCTCTGTCTATGGGAGAATATTGAGTACATCTCACATGTATTTGTCAGTATATATGATGGCCAAAATATTGAGGCTCCTAAAAATCTAATTTAAATTTCGAATTTAATTGCTTCTTCATTTAGCTTATATTCAAGTTATTTAATTTGACGGGCTTGGAATGCAAAGAGACATACATTTAATGTAGGCTAATGTCTTTATTTCATGAACAATAGCAAGGCTATTTGTTTTATTTAATTGTTGTAGCCTATATGCTTGTGAAGAGTTCATTCTGCTGACTACTTTAAATAAAATACATTTGTTGGATCATAGTGTTTATTGCTGTTTAAATGTATGCTATTATATGGCTATTTAAAACATATGTCCGATAGTTGTTCTATATGGCCGGAATTCTGGAATGTTAACGGCCATGTTGCCCATAAAAAAAAAAAAAAGGCTAGCGCAAACTCTGCCTAGATCATGGTATTCAGATATGAATTCTGTGAGGGAAATTGCAAGAAAACTAATAGTTTTACCTAATGGAATACAATCCTCAATTAATAGATGCAGAGAAAGTGTTAGCTGTGTAAACATTGCGGCAGAGGCAGAAAAAGGAACATGCATTACAACACCTTGAAGATCAAAGTACATTTATAAAGATACATGAAATGCATTCCATTTTCAGCTCTTTCGAAGAAACAGTATTTGAGATGAAAATCAAATCAGACTTTTACAGTGCCATTAGTAAACGCCAGCAGAACAGCTATTCATCGGGTAAATGAGATCAGCAATGCTGGACTTCAAGATTGTAGTGTGTTCTTATATATTCTGATGGCTCTTCTCAGTCTAGTGGCGAGAGAGAAAAAGATAAATTGAGCAAGAGATGCTGACAATTCAAGTCAAGCAGAAGGTAAAAGACAACACTTTAGGTAGTGGAACAGTGCTCATTATGTAGGCTACACAAACCTGTTACTGAGCTTGTGTTACCTTAGACTTGAAAGAGCAGTCAACCTCGAACCAGGAGCCGGGCCTTTTGGATAATTATTTTGGATTCTTAACTTACTGACTGTGGCCCATTCATCTTTGGGATTCCCTTCATTGTCGTACACAGACCCTGTGCTAGTCTTTACACTGACAGGATGAGCACCACATGCCTGCTTTAAGCTGCAAACAGCATTTCAAGCAGTTTTAACACCCCATTATGAGGCCTCATATTAACAGTTCCTGAGAGGGGACAGCCTTGCAAACTGAAGTGTGTCTTAAGCACATGGACTTGTCGGGCTCAACAGTGTGGCAGGGTTTAATTGATTGTGCATGACAGTGATTAATGCATTAAATGGGCCAAACAATCTTGCAATAATAATTTTGCTCTTGGGACTTCTTTGCATCTTTGGTTTGGAACAACGCAAGACCGAGTTCTCGAATTGCACATTTCTTAATCTCTTAGTAGCTCATTCTTATGTGAGGTGGGATTGCATTGCACAATAATAATATCCCCTCTCAAACTCATTAGATAAGTATTTTCTGATTTACCATGCACAACGGAAGCTTCCCTGGAGACTCATTAGCCTGTCTCATTTATTTATTTATTTTCTACATTTTATTCCCCCCAGTTTCTTAACTATGTAGCAAAAATGACATTTTACAGCCACGAGGGGATCTTTGCTGTTTTTCTAAGATGTCCCATGAGATCTGGAAGGCTCAACTGGCTGATTGGTGCAGTTGTCAATTATTTTCTTTGGAATTAATGCATCAGGTTTTCACATTGGGAAACTTGACTTGCAACCTTTGTATTCTTTATTTAACAATTTATTGCGAAAGCATTGTAAAGTTTTAGCAGTCATTATTATTTAGTTACTTTATCTTCATATGTCTTTTCAATGGTATTTTATTTTAAATCGGAATGCAAATATGATTAGTTTTGGTTTCTCTTGTTTGTAGAACTTAACTGTTATGGTCAGATGGAAAATGCAATTAAAATCCTAAAAAACAGCTTTGGTAAGCTTTGGTCCTGTCTTTTAGGTTAGCTTGTATGTACTGCTTAATAAATATTATAACAAACACAAAGTAAAAACTGCTTTACTGGTCAGACATGTTCCTTTTAGTTATTTATTGATTCCTACCAGTGAAGATTAAAGGAGTATTGTACTTGAACCATAACAATGCCATTTTCTGTACTGTTTCTTCAAGGGCAGGGAAGTTAAGATGGGCAGAATGTCAGCTAGATTAAAACGCTCCTTCTTTCAGAGGAGGGCAAGGACACTAAGAAGAGGGTGTATAATTGCAGTGCGACTACTAGTTCCTTATCATCTTCCTGTGTATTTGACATCTAATAGCTGCCCTCGTCTCCCCTCTACAGTGTGTCAGGGACTAGGGATTAGTGGCAGGGACTAGATTAATGGATGACTGATTTCTGCAGAAGGATAACATTGCTGCAAAGGTAACTAGAAATATGAATAAATAAACTATATCCACGCATGCTCATTTCCCACTCCCTTCCCAGTAGGTATTCTTACACAAATGTCTATATAAATAGTTTAAATTAATCCTGGACTTCAATGATTCTCCATTTAAACTGCTATAATCAAACAGGGCAGACTGTAACATTATTGTGGCTGTGAGGCTGAAACCATTTTATTAGAATTGCTTTGTGCAGCTGCTTACCTTGTTGACTGACCATTCACAATTTATAACACTTCACATATGAGGTCCTCCAAAAACATAACTCAATAACTATAATATAATCCTGATTAAAAAATTCAGGAGATTCAGGTGAAGTCTGAATTTCTAAAAAACAATGTTTTATATAGAGATGACAAAAGAAAAGGTAAGTATTGCATGTAGCACAAAAGTTATTTTAAATATTTAAATAGAAAGGTCAGTCTTTCAAACAGCAAACACAAAATTGTTCTTTCTAGCTTGTCACAGTGTATCAGTGAACAGATACAATCTGCTCAACACAGTCAACAAAATCATTTCAGATTCTCAGACACAGAAAAATGTACATAAAAGCAACCCAAAAAAGAAGCTACTGCAGCTACTTCTATTCATTAGAAAGAAATGCCCAGAATCTAAAAAAGGATGCACACTTTGTCTGATCAGTGACAGGAATCATGAGTACCGGTTTGTAAGTTTGTTTCCGGTTAAGGGGAACGTTGCAATCCTGTCCGGTCTCAAAGTTGCCTGGTGACTATTATTGTTATTATTTATTAGTTGACACCATTTCCCAAGGTGAATAACAGTCACCAAATATACAGCTTTAAAAACAGAGCAAGAGCTATGAAATTACAATTTATTTCTTAGGCAGGGCAACTTAAAAAATGTGACAATATATCACATTATGTTTTACATACAATTACCCATTTAAACATGTTATTTTTCTACTGGAACAATCTAGGTGAGGTACCTTGCTGAAGGGAACAATGGCAGTGTCCCGAACCTAGGAATGATCCCACAACCTTCCACCCAGGAGGGAGCCCTGACCACTACTCCATTAGTAATATATTACTTCACTCCCAATAAGAGTAAAATTAACTTGGGGCAGATTAGCGGTAGTTTATCATGCCATATTATCATGCCATCTTTAAAGGCACACCGACCAATTGTAAAAAACCCACTGGGAGCATTGAATTGGTCTCAGACCCCAGGACTACATGTTACAGGCTATATGATTAACCCTGCTTTCCTTGTGTGGATTTTAGCCGCATAAGCCAGGGTGCAGGATCCTGGTCCTCTAGGGCTGTATTGGCTTAAGGTATTATTTGTACGTCAACTCCTAACTGCCTAGTTCAACTGATCATTGGCTTAATTGGACAAATTTGACCACTTTCCTCATTATTAAATTATGGGTGATTGAAGGAAACCTATAAAACCTGCTGGACTGCAGCCTTCCAGGACCAGACATCAGCCAATTAGGAGTCGGTTCTTTGATATTTTGTTAATGTATATTATATTTTCATCTAAGGTGCTGGTGGCAGGTTTTATATTAGAATGGTAGAAAAGTAAGTATTCAAATTCACAATTATCCCAAGTCTGCCATAGTTAGAAAAGGATCTGCACATTCCTGTCAAGCTGAATGTTAACAGGAGATGCCTACACTCACCTAAAGGATTATTAGGAACACCTGTTCAATTTCTCATTAATGCAATTATCTAACCAACCAATCACATGGCAGTTGCTTCAATGCATTTAGGGGTGTGGTCCTGGTCAAGACAATCTCCTGAACTCCAAACTGAATGTCTGAATGGGAAAGAAAGGTGATTTAAGCAATTTTGAGCGTGGCATGGTTGTTGGTGCCAGACGGGCCGGTCTGAGTATTTCACAATCTGCTCAGTTACTGGGATTTTCACGCACAACCATTTCTAGGGTTTACAAAGAATGGTGTGAAAAGGGAAAAACATCCAGTATGCGGCAGTCCTGTGGGCAAAAATGCCTTGTTGATGCTAGAGGTCAGAGGAGAATGGGCCGACTGATTCAAGCTGATAGAAGAGCAACTTTGACTGAAATAACCACTCGTTACAACCGTGGTATGCAGCAAAGCATTTGTGAAGCCACAACACGTACAACCTTGAGGCGGATGGGCTACAACAGCAGAAGACCCAACCGGGTACCACTCATCTCCACTACAAATAGGAAAAAGAGGCTACAATTTGCACAAGCTCACCAAAATTGGACAGTTGAAGACTGGAAAAAAGTTGCCTGGTCTGATGAGTCTCGATTTCTGTTGAGACATTCAGATGGTAGAGTCAGAATTTGGTGTAAACAGAATGAGAACATGGATCCATCATGCCTTGTTACCACTGTGCAGGCTGGTGGTGGTGGTGTAATGGTGTGGGGGATGTTTTCTTGGCACACTTTAGGCCCCTTAGTGCCAATTGGGCATCGTTTAAATGCCACGGCCTACCTGAGCATTGTTTCTTACCATGTCCATCCCTTTATGACCACCATGTACCCATCCTCTGATAGCTACTTCCAACAGGATAATGCACCATGTCACAAAGGTCGAATCATTTCAAATTGGTTTCTTGAGCATGACAATGAGTTCACTGTACTAAACTGGCCCCCACAGTCACCAGATCTCAACCCAATAGAGCAACTTTGGGATGTGGTGGAATGGGAGCTTCGTGCCCTGGATGTACATCCCACAAATCTCCATCAACTGCAAGATGCTATCCTATCAATATGGGCCAACATTTCTAAAGAATGCTTTCAGCACCTTGTTGAATCAATGCCACGTAGAATTAAGGCAGTTCTGAAGGCGAAAGGGAGTCAAACACAGTATTAGTATGGTGTTCCTAATAATCCTTTAGGTGAGTGTATACTGCAGTAGGGCTGCGTTTTTTCATGAGAGCATGGATTCCATTTAAAGTCTTTCTCATGCAAACATTTATTTCAGTCGAAAACTTTAGGGCTTTAATAGCCTTCTTCATCTTCAATGACACCACAGCCAGCTAGAAGTGAACTGGGAATTTCGTGAAAAAGGACAATTATAGTACCCAAAGAAGTGCTTCCTTGCTGTGCTACTCTGCAGAAGAAAGTAGCAGTCCCTCTATCTGGAGAACTGCTAATGAAATGGCCCAAGAAGAGAAAACATCAAGCTTTATGTAAGGTACTCCTCCAGACTGCTGGAGTGTGTCTGAAGAAAGCTGGAGAACTGCCACAATAGCCACTCCTAGAGCTGTTGAACCTCTGATAGAAGAAGCAACAGTAATTAACACTTCTCCATAGGAAATCTCTCAACGTAGGGAATTAATCTATGTCTCACTCCAAGTAAATTAGGATTCTTGTCAAGTCTTGTTTGGCAGCCCTAATTTATTCTCCTTGAGTTGTCTGTGATAACAGGCAAAATCTAAGCCTGTTCTCCTCATTCAAGAACTGCAAATACGCACAATCAGTGTTTAGCATCTAGAGTCCATTTCACACTAGCATCCTCAACCCGTGTCAACCTGGTCACATGACAAAGACCACACCGACATCACTGTGAATTCTATTACAGTGATGACAATAAAAGTGCATGCCAACAGTAACAGCACCAGTCCTACAAAGAGCATCCCTGTCACAACGTATTACAGACCCAGCTACTTTATTTAAGCCTACTCTTTATTATTGGATAATATTGATAATAATACATTCTTGTTGAATTTGTGTCATGTTAGATGCTGTTTGTTTTGTTTTACAGAAGCTGCTTTTAACCCTCAGGCTAGATTTTATCTATAACTTATCATGTTCTCTATGAAGGCATCTTTTCTGCACACTTTTTCAATAAAGGCCTCCATAGGCGCAATTGTTGTTCATTGCCATTTTCATTTCTAGTTACCGGATCCTCAGATTGGTTAAACCAATAACTGCTCAGGTGAAACAAACCTTTTTAAAAAGTAAAGAAAAAGAGTGCAATCAATATAACTCGCTTACACGTTCTGTGCATTCCTATATACATTTATATCGAGATTTTATACTGCCCCTCAAATAAATAAATAGATAGATACAAACAGCCAGACACTAATCACCACTACATTGATCCAAAGTGTATGATACTGAAGTAAATAGAAAAAAGCCACATCTTGTTCATTAAACAATCCTTATACATTTCTTTAATTTACTTGTATTCTTCCCGAAATAGAAAAAAAAAAAACACATTACTTCTGGGGCAAAGACGAGAGAATTATAAGAAGTTTGTTTGGTGAATAATTATCCAGCTGCTACAACCACTTGTGTTTCGATATGACAGTAAAAAGAAGCTGCACTGAAATTAATTGAGCGATTTTTTAAATGTAATTTTTCAAGCATTATAATACTTTTTAATTTTAAAGTGAGCACTGAGCTTTATATATATATATTTATATACATGCCCTGCATATATATTTATATTTAAAAACTGTGATTACTGCTAACAAGTGTATATGAATATAAAAGGTTTGTTTCAACCAAGCTGTAATTAGTTTAACTGATCTGAGGATCAACTGAGATTTGCATTTCACTCGGCAAAGAGATTGAAAAAGCTATTTAAAGACTAACAATCCAAAGTATAACATGGCTGAATAGGAATTTATTATTATTATTATTCAATAAAAATGAAAATATCGAGTTCTTGGGTCTTAAAGGGGTTAATGCAGTGTAATGGTTGGCGCAGGGATGGAGCTCTTAATTGGATAGGTGCTATGTGTTGCTAATTTACCCAGCTGGACTTTAAGCTTGCTTTGAGATACAGAAAAAGCCAGACTTCTGTCAAGTTATCCTGAAAGGTATCTGGTTAACTGGCAGATCGGAAGACTAAGGGCCGAATTAAAATCAAAACTCTGACCCACCCGCTAATAACAAACTACAAACCTGTACATCATAGCGGTTACATCTGAAAATGAAGCGGCAACTGAGTACAGCTGTAGTTTTCTATTAGCGGATGGGTCAAAGTTTTGATTTAATCCGGCCCTAAGTTAATAACGTACATTGTATAAAAATGTACCAGATTAATTAATCAGTCTTATTAAACAGTAAGAGAAATCTAGTTTTAGTTAGCTAAGGTTAGCAAACTTAGATATCAGTACTGTTATATTAACTATAGCTTCTTACTAAATAATGTTAGTCTTCTGCCTTGAGTGATTCAGCATGTTATTCGTATGATGTATAAGTTATTTAAATGTAGCCTAAGTTATTTAAAGGTTGGTGTACTGGTGCCTCCATGCAATTTTAAGTTATTCAAATCTAAATTAATTTTAAATTGTCAATGGCTTGGTGTTGCCACAATATACATCTATACGTTTTTAGTACATTTTCTTGTTATTTTCATTATTACTGTATCATAATCTTATTTTTTATTGGATGGGTTTGCGACACACACACAAATATGGAAATTAATCTTTCTCCACTTGGTTTTCACTTAAACTGAATTAAGGATGTCTGCAAAGAAATAAATAATAATAGCAATGATAATACTGTATGAGAGTCTCTGGTTTGCTCAGTCCTGGAATTGTTTACCTCAGTGAGTGAGTGACATCTACATTCGCCATCAATAAGAGCACAGTCCCATCAAGCTCCAGGCCTGGACATGGCAGTTCTAACCACTGGTACAGCTGTGACTGTGATGATGTTTCATATGGATTGAGTAACAGGAGGGGTTGGTTGACTCATATGAAAAAATAAAAGGGGAGAAAATATTCCCAGTTTTTTTCAAAATACAGGAGACTAGTAATCCAAGGAAGAATTATACCATTATCTACAATTCTACAGACAATGTTGGAAATGGGTTGCAAATCCAAGGGTAATTTGTGTGAAATTCTGCTACCTGATGTTTTACAGCCAATTGTTCTCATGTTAGATGGTATGTTTGCAAATCAGGCAAAGCTTTATTGTAAACATGTTTTGTTCAAGAATTAATCCAATACACAATGAAGTCATATATGAAAGAAAAAAAAACACTTATCATTGATTTGATTATGGCAGTGGTGGGTAACCTAAATTAAGCAATGGGCCGCAAGTCCAGGTGTCAAATAACTGCCTGTGCAACAAGACCCCTTTACCACAATTACAAGCCACAAATGCTACATTTAAAAAATAAAATAGCAATATCATGCGAAAAATTAATATCAACAATCTATTAAAGAAGTAAAACTGATACAAAATAAACAGTTGTCATAAATATACTACTTTATTCTTAATTTATTTTTTGGGAGGTGGAAGTGGATGTACTTTGGGCTACATTAGGCCTGCAAACCACAGAGGGACATGGGGGGTTCAAAGTGGGGGGAGGTTATCAGTGCATGCAGGTGGCAGGAGGGTGGATGCAGGGGTTCCATCTGTCCATAGTGTTTTGGATTATTCTGTATTGTAGATTGTGATTTGTTTTGTTGGCATGTTTGCTTAATTACCACAAAAAATAAATATAAATATTGTTTAAAGAAATTGCTGTTTAATCCCGAATTTATCATTGGCACCCTTGGCACAAACCAGACTATGGGCACTCCAGCCTAACAAAGGTTCGCCATCCCTGCTCTAGAACTGAGCTTCTGGCCACGTGATTCAATTATGACCATCTAAGGCCTGATGCCCTGCCTTTTCCTTCAATTATGACATTAGCAGCAGCTTTAATCAGTGGATGATTAACAGCTTGAGTGCTGCCTCCGGTCCCAGTTATGACATCATAAGCGGCAGACGCGTCACATCCCCACATGCTACAGGGTCAGGACACACTTGCAAGTGCAACAGCGCCAGCGGATGCAAATCCTGAGCTCGGTGTATCATCCTTCCAGTTGTTTTCATTTGTATCACCCATCTCAGCGTGTAGAGGAGCGACTGGAGTAGCTAGCAGTCAGTGAAGAGTAGTCAGTGACATTTTCATTCAGTATGATTGCGAACTGTGGCAAATGGGTGAAACGGTTGCGCCAGCCGGCAAGGAAAGTGACCTTAGTGATGCTGGGTCTGGACAAAGCTGGGAAAACAGCGACTCTGAAAGGAATTTTGGGAGAAAATCCAGAAGACGTGGCCCCCACCGTGGGCTTCTCCAAAATCGACCTGAAGCAGGGGGACTCCGAGGTGGCCATTTTTGACTTGGGTGGGGGCAAGTCGATCCGGGGCATCTGGCAAAATTACTACGCCGAGTCGCACGGCGTGGTGTTCCTGGTGGACTCCAGCGTTGTGGAGCGCATGCGTGAGAGCAGGGACACCCTGGCCGAGGTCCTGAGACACCCGCGCATCACCGGGAAGCCCATGCTTGTCCTGGGCAACAAGCAGGACCGCGACGGGGCCTTGTATGAGGGAGAACTCGTCCAGTCTCGTCCAGTCTCTCTCCCTGGATAAGCTAGTGAACAAGTACAAGTGTCGCTGTACAATCGAGACGTGCTGCGCTGTGATGGACAACAGCATGAATCGGGAGCACCCCGTCAAGAGGGGGCTGGGCTGGCTGCTCCGCATCATCCACTGCGAATACGCGGCCTTGAACGGGCGCGTAGAGAAGGACACGGCCGAGCAGAGGGCCCTGGAGGAGCAGGACAAGCGCGACAGAGCGGAGCGAGTGCGCCAGGTCCGAGAGGAGCGGGAGCAGAGAGAGAGGGAGGAGGCCGCGCGAGAGGGGAGGGCCGCGCCGGAGGAGCAGGCGGAGGACGAGGACGGCATCATGTCCAATCCTTTCCAGCCCATCGCTGATGTCATCACTGGCAACGAGGCCAAGCAGAGGACGGAGGCCAAGGAGAGGAAACGGTGCAGGTGACGGCAGTTCACCTGGATCCCGGGCCGGCGGACGACGGGGGTGGAGGAGGGGAGCCGTGAGAAGGAGGACAAGCGGAGGAGAGAGGAGGAGAGGGAGAGGAAGCCGAGGCGGTTCCCCTGGCGCTGGGGCTGGCGCAGGACATGCCCAATGACGACGGGCGAGGCGGAGGAGAGCAGCCCCTGGGAGGCTGACAGCGCTGTGTACAGTAACCCCACTCTGGGTAGCTGACCTACACCGACCACACACAGGTGGAGTAAACACTCCCAGAGAAGTGATCTGACATGTTACACTGCGAGAGATGCTCAAATCCGCTACAAACCCCATAGATTTGACTTCAGCAACACGCACCTAAACCAGACCCTGCGGCTGTACATTCAGGAACATCATAGCATGCAATTATTACACATCAACATAAAGTCTGGAGCTCCGGTTCTGCACAAACTTGAGAAACAAACCCGGTTTTCACACAGCCGGCGTCTTACTCACGCAGGCGATGTCCAAACGTTCCTGCTGTTGTTTTGGGAGCCGCACGGATCCTGTTCACAGCGCTTCTGAATCCATGTGTAAAGTATAGTGCCAGTTCATGCGCGTTTCCCCACGACGTTTCCTTCTCGCTCTCCATCTTCCCCCTCACTTCCTGCTCTTGCTGCCACTTCCCGCCAACAAAACCTCACATGTCTCTCTAGCTCCGCCGCCCGCCCTTTCACCCGCCAGGTGCTCCGATATATATATCAGCATCAATTAAATAACACTTCCCACAGTGCTTCATTTAGTTAGAGCCCATCTGGACCAACACTAGTCCAATTATGATTGCCAGGCTCCCCTACATTACCCCCTGGAAAATAAAACTGCAATCAAGTCCCGAAAAAACATCATTATACATAGTTTTAAGTGTAATATGGATTTAGTGTTATTGGATTTAATAATATTCAGATTTACAAAGAGTATAACCAAAGTGCACATCCATCGCTTCCCTTTTGTATGCCAATATAATTATAATATGCAACAAATCGTGCATATGTGTATGTGTATCATATATGCAAGTTAATGTGTGTGTGTATATTATATATATATATATATATATATATATATATATATATATATATATATATATATATATTACACAGTGTAAATAAGCATAGAGTGTGTTGTCAGTACTGAAGTGTTTTAGACTTGGAACAATCCCTTCAAGTGTTGTCAGATCCAGATTTAAACACAGAATGCATTGTATCGATTTCACGATTTTTATATCACTGTTAAAAGATACCTACATTACTATGTCCAAACAGAGGGGAATGTAGAGCAGAGTAGATTTTATTTAGATTGTTTTTGACATGCCCGGGTTAATTGCTGCATACAGTCTAGTCTTTCTACCACCGACCAATACATCTAACTTCTGTACATTGTGTGTTTTGTTTTTGTTCTATGAAAAGTAGGTAGCCAATCTGGACATACAATCCCCGGATCGAGCACCGTTACATCAGTGGCCCCAGGCAGCCCCTCCTCCGCCTCCCCATCAGCAGATTGCCGTATCTCTGCTCATGCATCTCGGGCTCAGTCTACTGCGCAATCTCGTGGTAGTGGAACCACAGTGACCTCCGGCACAGAGGTTACAGCTGAGTCGTGGGAGCTTGCAGATGTGGTCGTGCTGCTCCAGCTGTATAGTGAAGAGAGCAGACAGAGGGAAGAGGAAAGGCAAAGGAAGGAGGATGAGAAATTTGAAAGGCTGCTGGCAGTGTTGCAAAGGCAGCATGACAAGAAGATGGAGTTAATGAAAGCATGTCTTAGACATTTTAAATAATAATAAGTAGTACACATTTATCCATTTGGTCATATATATTGCAGGTAACCAAGCGTACAATTTTATTGGGGAGATGCACCACTTTTTTTTTTTTTTAATCTTAATTCTGTTAGCTGTATATATTGTTTTAAATTGAAAACCTTTCCACCCTGTTTCTGATGAAGAGATTAAGGTTTTCATGGCCATTCAAATCCTCGTGGGCATTAAACAAATCCCCATCATATCACGATCACTGGTCTTCCCATGAAGAGTGGAGAGAAAAATAGCGCAGGCTGCTCTGGCACTTTGCTGATGTCCCCATTGTCAATGCAAAATCCTGTTCAACCAGCAATTTCCACATGATAAAATGACACTGAGGGATTTCTGTTGTGCTGTCTTGACAGGCTTGGTCAAGGCCAAAGTCCAAAAGATTGGGAAGAGAAGACTGTCTGGTGAGAGATGAGCAAGCCAGTCTCAGGCCCTGCAGTATAAACCTTATTTAGCAGTTGAAAAATGCATGTTTAGGGTCATATTGGTTAGGGTCAAGGTCAAAGGTCAGTTCTGAGGTGGTTTCTCATTGTTACCACTGTGAATTAATGGGCAATCACAGCACCATAATCTGTGCTGATCATTTTATCAGTTACTTCCATAAATTCTTCAGCTCTTTTTCATTTTTTGTGATGGAGAAAAAAGCTGATCAGCACAGATTATGGTGCTGTGATTGCCATATTGCCATTGCCATTGCAACAAAGCTATAACACGTTTGGAGCTGAAAATGTGTTAAAGGCCTTATTTATCGCCTACTGTTTTCAATGTAATACTTTTATTTCATCATTGTAATGTGTGTTGGGGCAGATATTGCTCAGGCCTAGTATTATTATTTATTTTGTCTTATTTATTTCTTGGCCGATGCCCTTATCCAGTATTGTGTAAAGACCAAAAGCCAGCTGTTTCCTACAAAAAACTAGTTGGAGAGTATCAGAATGCCTCATTATAACGGACAGGAAACAGTATTGTTACTACCCAATAGGATCTGGCATGGTTGAGGCTACTACCAGCATGGCCAATCTTTGCCATCCTACTCTAAATATAAATGCAGCTAGAACACCGACTAAGACAAACAAATAAATGATACACAATAACAAATACCGAGATACAGACAGAACAAGAACTAAAAAAGAACTGTTCTGAACATTTACAACGTGTTTATTTCCTTTCAGTCTTTCCTCTCAGTTGGACAGATTCCTTTCTAAGACCTACAGTCATGTGTGGCTCTACACACACAAGTTCATGTACATACAAATTACCTGGCTCTCAGTACAAGACCTGAAGATATCAATCTGGCCCCTCAGTCAAAACTGATATGTAGATAATTATTAATTAGACCCTAATAAAACACATAAGTGATGTGTCTAATGTAAAATGCAAATATGCTCAACAGACCCTGAAAGGGACTCATGGATCTGATGAGGCTGTATCATTGAAATGAATAAAAAATTCTGTAGTTGTTGAATTTTACTTTAAAGCTTTTACAGCTGATCCCAAAATTATGACATTGCTAATACCTTTTGTTTTAATATTAATATGAATTAATATTCCACTTAGGCAATTAGTTAGGCAATGTACCCTGATTATATTAAAAAACAATATTTAATTTCTTACTGGCTGTTAGATATCACCTGTTGCAGGGCAGTACCACTCATCCCATTGGGATGGCTAATGGGAAAGAATGAGTTACAGTGGCAGTTTTAGGGTTAAATGTTAAATTATGGGATAATATCGAAATGCCCTTATAGCATATACCTGCATTTAAAATAACAAAACTGTTTTTATGTTCTGGTATGATTTGTATTTTGTATTACAGCTATTTAGAAATAAACAAATACATTTTGTCTCCAGGGGTGGGGACCTGGGTGGTCCACAGAAATGTTTGTACTGTATTTGGAAAACACTTAGTAGAATGGAATTGGCAGGAAATAGGTCACAAACGCTGTCATGTTCCTTAAATAACTGTAACAATACATATTATTGAATGTTATAGTATCCTGTATTAAAGTTTGTGTTGGAATTCTGGTATGTTCTATGTGAATTTGAGGGAAAACATACAGTAGATTATATCAGTTGATCCTTCAGGGTGGAAGAAAATCAGGACAATAATTTCTTCTTGTGTACAAGACACTCAATTTGTAAGTTGAGTATTACATGTACACTTTCATGAATACTCACACATATAGGCCAGTGTGTTCCTAATCCATTTTCCATGTTGATCGTATTTGATGGGCATAAATCATGCAGAATGGTTTTATTAAATTACCCATAAATCTCCCTTATTATACCTCATGTTGCCCTTGCACAAAGGTGTGTTTTGTGTTGCAATGTTCAGGAATACTTACAAGCATCTGTCTAGAGAACTACAGTCAAGCATTGTAGTAAGTTTGAATTAATAATGACTTGTAAAATGCCTAGTGTCACTTCTGCTGTGTCCTTGGTGTTCATGTAAGAGAGACAATTGTGCATTTCAAAAGGAACCCTTCTTTCAGGATAGTTGGTGTTGGTAGTTGTGTGTCGTTTGTGCTTTCCCTGCCCCTGTGTTCTCTGATTAGGGAGAGATGTGTTTTAGCACACTGCCAACACTGAGATCAGCTGCAGCTAGCCAGCCCATATCAGCATTTCCAGTTGCTATATGTAAGTCTGTTTCAAGGCCCTCCAAGCAATGCAGTGGGAACAAACATGCAGAAGCGACTCCTTTACCAGAGACATTTCCTCTTGAATAAGTCACGGAAATCTGAAAAACCCTGTTGTGTAATACTAAGGCATAGAGCTGTGAATTTCAGCAGCCCTACACCCCCCTTCCACAGGCTCTCTCTTTGGTGGTAACAGTAAATAATTGACCATGAAAAACAAAACAAAAAAATCCCCCATTACATTTTTCAGGAGAAAACATATGTTGCATTGTGTGTATTTTGTTGTTCTCCGTGTGAACCTCTCTGGTAGTTTATTTTAAGGCTATTTTAAGTGACATTTCTCCCAAGTCAAACGTGCTCCTGAAAAGTATCTCGCAAAACCTTAATGATAAGAAAGAGAGTAATGTAGTGCATACTAATGAGCGTCATGACACTGGACTGTAATAACTTGCTTCCAATGCCATTAGTAACCAAGTTAAAAATAACAAGAGATACATATTGATCAGCGACACATACAGCAGAGATTGAACAGGCTATGTAATGGAAATAAATGAAGTATAAAAACCCAAGGAAAACAGAGATGAGATGAATCACACATTAAACTTCAATTTGCAAATAACTGAGACCCAGCGAAGGGCAGTGGTCATGGATGATCAACACTCTTGAGCAAACACAAAGCAAAAAGATCAATATGACTTCTTCTCTGTGCATCTCTAGGTAGGATTAGACTTGTATTTTATAAAGGCAAATGCTGATGTTGTTGTTGGAGTATAAATACATAATTGTATGCTCTGGGTCAACATTGACAGCTCTAGAATATGTTATATGTAAGACCCATGCATTTCACTGCTCCTTTGAACTGTAGTTCAATTTATAAACTTTCAATCCAGTTAAATCAATCTTATTATTAATTCAGCAAAGCAAGACATTACATTCTGTGATATTAGAAAATACCTCTCAATTATTAGAAAAGTTTTTATGCTGTTATTATCCAGATCCAGATTAAAACTTTCTCAGCAATACAAATTGCTCATGAAACAAACAGAAAATTTGAAGAATTAAATGCCCAAGCTGCCAAAAGTCCAACAGTCAACTGTACACAAGTATAAAGTAGTAAAGGTAAGCTCCACTTTTTAGGTAAAAAATCAAAATACAGCTTACACAGAAGGTAGTACAAACACATTCCACCTCCAAAGCGTCTTAGTAACAGAAAATTTTCATATCCTCGAACTAGGGTCTACTAAGGAAGAACAAGAGCAAAGAGAGGAGAGGTGGGTACACACTTAACACTATGAAACTGAAACAGTTTTTTTGTGCTTTATAATTCAGTATGTTATGTATATACACAATTGTATACATCCTATGATAACATCTCAATCAACATACAAAGATTTATGATAAACACATTCAAGTTACACCTAGATATAAGCGAGAATGTGACCCAATGCATCAGCTACAGAATGTCATTACAGCCACCCACCCACATAATTTACAACTATTTGTCATATATATTGCACACATGCAGTACTGTGCAAAAGTTTTAGGCATCTCTGAAAAAATGCTGTAAAGTAAGAATGCTTTCAAAAAAAGACATTAATACAGACATGCTCAAATTTGTTGGTATTACAGCTCATTGAAATAATGCTTAATTCCTCCTGAAAAGTGATGAAATTAAAAGCTATTGCATCATGTATGCTTGCATGCCTTTGGTATGTCATAGAATAAAGCAAAGAAGCTGTGAAAAGAGATAAATTATTGCTCATTCTACAAAGATATTCTAAAATGGCCTGGACACATTTGTTGGTACCCCTAAGAAAAGATCATAAATAATTGGATTATAGTGATATTCCAAACTAATTCATTTTTTTAATTAGTATCACACATGTCTCCAATCTTGTAATCAGTCATTCAGTCTAGTTAAATGGAGGAAAGTAGTCACTGTGCCGTTTGGTATCATTGTGTGCACCACACTGAACATGGACTAGAGAAAGCAAAGGAGAGAGTTGTCTGAGGAGATCAGAAAGAAAATAACAGACAAGCATGGTAAAGGTAAAGGTTACAAGACCATCTCCAAGCAGCTTCATATTCCTGTGACAACAGTTGCAAATATTATTCAGAAGTTCAAGGTCCATGGAACTGAGCCAACCTCCCTGGGCACGGCAGCAAGAGAAACATCAACCCCAGATTGAACAAAAGGATAGTGCGAATGGCACCCATCAAACCTGAGGCTTTTGAGTAACTTTCCGTAGGTTCCAACCATGAAAAATGTAAACCGACTATATATATATTTAGAAAATATATAGAAAGTAAATGCTTATTTCACAGTAAAATTTTACCTTAGTCTCAGACAAACTCCAATAGTACAAGAGAAAAGTGTCTGCATTTGTACCTGTGAAAATAAAATTGAACATGCATAAGACAATGTATTGCAGTAGATATGACATTTTTAAATGCAAGCAGGCTTGTCATGGTTATAAATTAAATTATAAACTTGAATAACTGATTGAGAACCCAAAGGTGCAACTGCCTGATACTGGCAGGAAACTAAATGTGTTTAATTTAGTGTATGTGTTACATGTTCCTGTGTGCTGCTTAGTGCTGTGCCAATACAACGATTTAATGTAGAATCGCGTTTGTTTTTTTCACAATATTGTATCGATATTCTGATCTCTAGAATTTATGTTTATTTATTTTTTATGCCGGTAATATGCGAGAAATAAGGTTTGCAGTTGAAGTAACACCAATGTAGTATTAAGCACAATCCTATAGATGACAGTAAGCAGGGGAGCCGCTTGGAGTTCTGGTCCCCCTTACCCCCCTTACCCAGGAACACTCATATATGTAGCAGTTTTTTCAGTATCTAGTTTACTTGTTTTAATTTCTCTAAATAATTATAATACAGTGCTTAAAGTTGCTCTATGCAACAATTTAGCATAGCGTAAGCTTTCAAAATTACACACTACTGCCCTTAAGTTATTTTAATGTAGCTTTTATTTATTAAAATAATTATATTAAGTTGCTTAAGGTTTCTCTAATAATGTATTTTTCAGAATTGTACACTGCTAAAGTCTTTGTGTTGACTGGTTTAACTGTCCTGAAGGTCAATCCTTAATATTAAATTTAGAAAATAGTAATTTAGTAATTTCAAATTGAGTGGTTGTTTTATTAGGGGTTGCTAATGGGGATTAGATAAAGATTGTCCTTTGAAGTATAGCCTAATATTATTTGAGGTTTTATTTAGCACTTCAGTAAGTATCGTGATTTGGTTGTAATATCACATGTGTATCACAAGGTACCCACCCCTAGTGCAGCTACAGTACAACTGTTTAAGTAATTGTTACAACCCCAGTTGGGACAGTATGGAAAATGCTAATAAAAACAAAGAGGAGTGATTTGTAAATGTACTTTGACGTACAACAAGTTATTTGATGTTTTACCTAATCAACTGCATAGTTTTCTGAAGGTAAATGTTTATCTGAAATTGATGCATGCAACACGTTCCAAAAAAGTTGAGACGGGCAATTTAGGACTAATAGGGATGTGACAAGTTGAAATAAGAAGGTGATGTGAGGCAATCGTGTAATCATAGTATATAAGGAGCCTCCAAAAAAGGCCTAGTCCTTCAAGAGCAAGGATGGATTGAGGCTCGCCAATCTGCCAACAGATGCGTCAGCGAATAAACCAACATTTTGAGAACAACTATCCCCAAAGACAAAATTGGTAGGATTTTGGGCATTTCACCTTCTGCAGTGCACAATATAATTAAAAGATTCAAGGGATCCGGTCAAATCTCGGTGCGTAAAGGGCAAGGCCGAAAACCACTTCTGAATGCGCGTGATCCCATCCCTCAGACGTCACTGTCTTAAAACCGTCATGAGTCTGTAATGGATATCTTGACATGGGCTCGGGAATACTTTGGTAAAACTTTGTCAGTCAACACCATTCGCCGCTGCATCCACAGATGCAAGTTAAGGCTTTACTATGCAAAGCAGAAGTCATACATCAACACTGTCCAGAAGCGCCGCCGACTTCTCTGGGCTCGGTCTCATCTGAGATGGACAGTAGCACAGTGGAATCGTGTTTTGTGGTCCGACAAGTCAACATTTCAAATAGTTTTTGGACAAAACAGCCGTTGTGTTCTCCGGGCCAAAGAGGAATAGGACCGTCCAAGCTGTTATCAGCATCAGGTCCAATAGCCAGCATCTGGCATGGGTAACTTGCACATCTGTGAGGGCACCATTAATGCAGAAAGATACGCACACATTTTGGAGCAACATATGCTGCAATCCAGACGTCGTCTTTTCCAGGGATGTCCCTGCATTTTCCAGCAGGACAACGCCAAACCACATTCTGCCCAGATTACTAGCGCATGGTTGCGTAAGCAGAGAGTGCGGGTGCTAGCATGGCCTGCCTGCAGTCCTGACCTGTCTTTGATTGAGAATTTGTGCTTCATAATGCGCCACACAATAAGGCAACGAAGGCCCTGTACAGTTGCACAGCTGAAGAAATGCATAATGGATGAATGGGGGAAAATTCCGCTTGCTAAACTTAACCTTTACTTTACTATGTAAGACCAATATAGTGCACTATTCTCTACAACCTTGTTATTCACAGTGTATTTTTAACAGTGTAACATAATCATTTCCAATTCAGTGCAAATAAGTGTAGCTTCACAACTTTAAATTCGTTTATTTTCACAAATATGAGAACACTGTAAAACTGCACACACACATATGAGATATAGATATATAGATATAGATAGTAGACTGAGTAGACTCTGCTCTCTCTTTTACATTTTACAGGCCTATGAGACTCAACTTTACCTGGATCACAATAAAAAGCAACCTGTAAGGCTATGACATGGAAACATATTTTGACTGAAACAATGTAGACTTTTTCCATGACAAAACATGCAGTCTTATTTTATATTCTTTTCATCCTATTCCCTTTCCATTGTGGTCTTTGTATGTTTACTATTCTATTATTACTATACTATTAATGATAAAAAGCATAATAGGTCACTAATATGTGGGTATAAATATTGGTGACATTGGAACTAATATATCTAGTCATGTTAGATTGTTCAGTGAACAATGTTCACACACTGTGGTACAATAGCTCTACCTTCCACAGCAGGGATCCTTCTGGGCACATTACTGGGTCCTGGCACTGTCTCTAACACTAAATCAAATTTTAAAAATTAAATTGTTATAATTTAAGCCCCCCCTCCCTACAAAACAAAAGTATTCGTCTTTAACATTTAGCAGTCCTACCTGCCCACTCTGGAGTTATGGGCTCATGGCTGGCGTTTGGTACTGCCTCTTCCTCAACGCCAGCAGCAAACTGGTCTACTGGCTGCTGCTTACTAGAGACTACAATAGACAAGTCTCCCACATGCGTCGTGACATACCAGTGTAGCGTAAGGTACACTTATACATTTCAATTAAAGAAATTAAATTCAATCACGAATCCTGGAATCTTGTAGAACTCAATTTCCGTAATAATTGGACGCAGACACCAATTCTAAAGATATAAATTGTCAAATTTATTAAAAACAAAGACTAAATGTAGCACTACACTAATCATACAAAAAGGGAAAAACTAATAAAAATTCAATTCTAGATCAACAAATCAAAGACAAATCACTTCCGTGACCAAATCAAAGACCATGGGATCGCATATGATAACACACAAATCATTTAACAAAAAAGGTTATAAACACATTGACTACAATACCAGTTAGTAAGACGAAGGTGAGTCTCTCATTAGTATTGTTAGTCGGACATCAAATAACTACGCAGGATAGTATTTATGTCAGGTAACTTCTCGTTATATATATATCAGTCTCATTTACATTTAGGTGCCAAGAAAGATCCTATCATTACTTGTTACCACAATTTCCCTTAACTGATTATTATTCAATGATTAAGGATAGGCAGGGCCACCAATAATCTAATGTCTATTAACGTGTGTCAATTTCAGACTAAACAGTTAAACAGGAATGAGAAGATATTTCTCGGCGTTTACAGATTTTATTTCTAAAATTGTCAACAAAACAGTTTAATGCAACACACATTGATATTTAAGCAAAACTAAATTATATTACACATTCTAGAGTTATGAATCACAGATTAATATTTCTAATTGATTTCTCAAATGTCATGAATGATAAACTCCAAACTGTTAAACTTATCTGAACTTCGTCGCAGAGAGGCCTCTCTGTCTTCGGGCTCAGATAACAGCACACGGCACGAGGTCCGTGTGGTTTGGATCAAAGGCAGTCCGGTTCGGCTTTGTCCAAGAACTTCCACTCAGTCGATGCACCTGGAAGTTGGGGTTTCGTGAAAGTAGAGTCTTTTCCAAACAGATTTTCCACTGGTTTGAAGGCTCCAAGGTTGTGCACAGGATCTTCTTTGCAAGGAGGGTTTCCACCGTAGTTACTTGAAGACAAAATGTTTGAGGAAAGCAGGGCCCTGTTAGTTTCCAAGGGTCAAGTTTCTTAAGACTCAATAGCTATTTAAATGACTGACACTTTCATATTGCAGTCAAACTCTACTGATCAGATGGGTACAGGCGGGCATGCGCAGTTTATAAAGTTCTTTAATTATTAAAGTCCTTTAAAATAATTATTTGTAGGGATCAAACTCCTTCTGCCAATTTAACTCTTCTGTTGCCGGCAAAGACTTAGTTGGTTTCCTGATTCGGTTCTGGCAACAGATCTACAAGTTGAGCAGTGGCAGCGGGTTACTGGTTCAGGTGAGAGAGAGAGAGATGCCGTGCGCTAGCTTTTATGCCCCTTAAATCAAGAGGTGATTGGTTCTTGAGTTTGCGAGATTGGATTTCGGTTTCAGCCCCCAGTGTCCTATTGGAGGGGGCTCGATTTATGACTGATGTCAATCCATGCCATCCATGCCGTTTGGCCTAGGTTCCTAGGGATTTCGGCTCTCGTCCACTTCAAAGAATTTTATTTCCTCCACGCCATATTCCCCAGACATTTTCACAGCAGAGATTCCTAGCCATTTGCCCATTCTCAGTGCCAACCTCCCAAGACTGCCACTTTGATATAGAACAGTTCATGTGCCGATGAGCTCAAGAAATCTGGTAACTTTGGGGGAGAGGTCTTCTTCAGATCAGAGCTTCAGATCAGAGCTAGAATGCTCTTATCACAATACACCCCCCCTTAATGCTACAGCCCTAACACAGACTTTTTATTTAAATGCAAACTGTGTGAACATTGATGTGTAACGAACCAATTTTAAATAGAAATCAGAACTCAAAATTGTTTGCATTTCTAAACCTTGTATTCTTTTCACTAATTTAGCCTGTTTTTGGTGGTTTGCAGAGAGCACAGAGAGAAGCAAGATAATGTTTTACTTCTCATTGTGCTTGGGGTTTGTTTGCTGCTTTTCCAGAGGGTTCTTATACTTTTGTACTTTCAATTTTTTTCCCAGAATTTAACCACTTAACCTGCACCAAAAACAATGTTTCTGTGTAATACCAAGTGTACTGTCAACACTGTTGTGTTGTTTCGCCGAGTGTTTGGTATCCCATGAAAGCTGAGACTCTCAACTTTGAAATATTCTGAAACCAGACAGTTTACTGATAAAAACACTACCATCCAAGTTTTGGTAGAATCTTGTACCAAAGTATTGAACCAAGTATTATATACTTGATTACTCGTTAGGGTGTTCTGAACAAAACAAGTCTATTTGCAAAGAAATTTGATTGAATTTGAGGGATCTATGCCCATCTCTGTGGGTCCCCCCTCCTGCTGCGCCATGCCCCTATAGGCACAACGTAGCGACGTGTGACAAGAAAACACTGATTGTGATGTCAGTGACATTGGCACAGGCATGTAGCCAATAAACTAAGCTTTCAAACGATGTGCAGATTTGACGGTTAGCCAATAGCATCTCTGCACGAGAGGAATGTGTAAACCTGGATTAAATTATCAATGCCTGCCAGTACATTCACACACCGCTGGGAGGCCTTGTGGAAGGACTGGATCCTGCCGTGGATTTGCAAGTATTATTATTTGGATTTTTCTATTTCAGTTTGGCCACTTAGATACGTGTTTGGACAGCACCTAGACACCACTCACAAAAGGACCCCCTTTAGAGTGGGTTCTGCTCATCCTGTCAACACACAAATTGGTACAGTTGTTGTCAATATGCCACTTGTTATGGACCCAGGGTCAGGTGTTATCAAGCAGGGAACAAGTAGGACCAGATAGACAGTTCTCCAGAAGAAAGTAATTTAATTCAGTAGCTGAACAGAATGATTGTAGCAAATCTATCCCTCCACAAGAGACCACAAAAACTCCCGAGAGCAGGGAAAACAAGAGCTACCCTCTGCACTAGCCACCTCCATGTAGTAACCCAACCTTCCAACTGCCCCCTAGCAGTTCTCACAATTCCTCTTTATACCCCAAGGTCTAGAACTTCTCCCCCCAGAACAGATCATTAATAAAATATAAATGTCTCAATATCTAAAAGTATGGACACAAATACAGTATTTATATCATGAGTGGGTAATGTAAACAATTATGTCTAATACCATAAAAGTAGATAGTAGGGTTTTTTGGGCGCGGCCTATTTTGTTATGACGTATGCCCTAAGCTTATTAATATTCCTACGTCATAATTGGGGGGCGTGATTTTAGAGTTATTTCCTTAATTATTCCTACGTCATATCCGTCAGAAAGTGTACACCCCTAAAACCCTGAACAACAAGGCCACCCATAAAGACCCCCCCCCCCCCCTCCCTCTGAAGGCAACGCCCCGAAACTCTCCTCTCTATTTAAGACCCCGCGCTGCTTTTAGGCAATACCTCTTTAATTCTCAGCATCTGAAACATCCCGCTTCTTCAACATGTCCAGCGACATCAACATGAAACCCCGCAAGAAACAATCCCGGGCAAGGGTTCCTGTACTCACCAATTTGAAGATTGAACGCTCCTGGGTGTTGTTCTGGGGGGGTCGACGGGGTTACCGCTTTAAAAGGGATCCCAGCTATGTTGGAGTGGAGCTTTTTGCTTTGGGAGAGAAGGAGGGTACGTTGGAACCTTTTGAGACGGTGATTGAATACTCTTTTGAGGACTGGTTGAAGGTGATGGCATGGAGAGACCTGGGGCTTGTGGATAAGACTCTAGAAGGCTTGCAAGAGGGTCCAAGAGAAGGCGAAACTGAGTCTCCGTCTCAGAGTTTTGAAAGGTGTGAATGGGAAAGCTTGCAGAACTACGGTACAGTGGTGAAGAGTCTATCTCTAACTACTGATCGTAAGGTTTTGTTTAGCAGTACCCTGATTACAAACCCTATTGAAGGGGTTGTGGAGGATCCAGAAAAACAGGTTACTGAAATTATGTTTGACGCCGTGGACTGGCCGTTCTTGAAAGAGGTCATAAACTGTATAAATGATGGTTTTGACATCTTGACCAAATGTTCACAACTGGATTCTGTTAGAAGGAGAATATGCTGGATTATGGATTATATATCCCCCTTGAATGACGATGACGATGATAAAACAGACGACCTGTGGGGGGTTGGAGGGGGGTCTGACGGCTCAGGGTCTACTCTCTTCTAAGAGGGCGGTGTGTTGTGACGTAGTGAAGAGATAGGATAAAAGGCGCAACAATTCATTCATGGTTTAAAATTAAAGAGAATGTCTTACCCGAAAGCTGTGGACGTCGACAGGCTCTACAGGCCTCTTCAAACCCGGGATCACCCCTGGTTCTATTCCCCAGATTTTGTATACACTCCGGAACCCTCTGACTGCGGTTACCCTCCAAGACCTCAGACCCCGGTCCCTCAGGACGAAACAACATGCGGAGCGATGGATGTCCAAATGAGTCTCGGGGATCCCCAGCCTCTGGAGCTCATGGAGGGCCTCGATTTTGCCGAACTGTCTACCGTCTGTGCGTCTCAGGAGGGGGTCAGTCCAATGGATGTAGAAACACCCCACAAACCACCAGGCGACCCAATGAGCATCGGCCTGTCTCGGGGGCGTGATGAAGACGCAGGATTTATGCCCGGGGTAGGTGTCCAAGTAACCAGAGTGGTTAAAAGCACCCTGGTGTATATTCTGAGTGCTCTCATCGACCGAGCTCTGAAAGAAGTCTGTCGGGGGTGTGAAGTGAATCACCCCAGTCAGTTGAGACACAGTTGTTTGTTTGAACCAGACCGTTACTATTTCCTGTTCTATTTCAACGTGTTTTACAGAAGACTTTTATCGATGCTTACAACCAAGGGTATCACGCCAGTATTAAAATGAAGCCTATAGATGTTGATCAAAGTAATTCTTTTAAGGTCTATAAAAAATTATACGGCCCATTTATTAAGAAGGGGAAAACTACTTATAAGTTCAACATCGGCGATGTGGTTCGCGTTTCAAAGCTAAGGAGTACTTTTGCCAAAGGTTATGAACAAACATTTTCTGACGAATATTTTACAGTTACCGAACAGGTGGCTAGAGACCCCCCCGTGTACCGGTTAAAAGACTATGACGGGGAGGATATAGAAGGAACGTTTTACGAAGCCGAGTTACAAAAAATTATTGTGGGTAAAGACATTGTATACAGAGTTGAAAAGATATTAGCTGAGAAAACCCAGAACCGGAAAAAATATGTGTTGGTGAAATGGCTTGGATGGCCTGAAAAGTTCAATAGTTGGGTCCCGGAACAACAGGTTTGTGATATTCAAGCCTTATAACAACATGCCCGCTGGTGTGAGGGGGTCATTACATTCGATACTCAATATGGAATCAGGAGGCTTCTACGTGACTCTACCCAGTAACGCCTCTCTCGATATATACCCTAAAAATGAAATATCCAGTTACACGGTACAATTTGGAAAATCTATAGATCTAAGGGGGTCGTGGGAAGTGGGGTTGGCGGAAATACAGTATCCTTACACTTGGGCTGTTTTACAAGATAAGGATGCCACCTTCGCCATTTTTGACGATGTTAAAAAGAGTCAATGGACATTCACGATGCAAGGAGGTTATTATGACAATGTGGATACAATATTAGATGAGATGCATAAACAGTTCTCAGAAGGCACCCCTAACATCAAGCTATATTACAACCCTATTAAAAACAGAGTGTACAAGGTGTCAAAACCTGGTATTAGCATTCAAACCAAAGGACAACTGGGGCGTATATTAGGGTTCTATTCTGACACAGAGAGCAGGTTCTCAGAAGTGGTGGCACCCTTCCCGGCTGACATCAGGGGCGGCTTTTACACTCTTTATGTGTATACGGATATCATAACACACCAGAGGGTCGGGGATAGCTATGTCCCCCTTTTGAGAAATGTACTTATTAAAGGTAAAAGCAATGACATGGTCACAATTACTTATGACAAGCCACACTACGTACCAGTCTCAAAGACCCACTTTGACAACATCACGATCGAAGTAAAATCGGATCAGAATATCAACGTACCCTTCCGCTTCGGTAAAGTTATTGTCAAACTACATTTTCGACCCCTGAAACAGTGTGTACATTATTAAAATGGCTACCTCGAGGGGTTATGTAGATCCTAGCGCCTATGTGGATTATTACAAGATGCAAGCCGGGAACGGCTTGCCCGGTTTTGTAGGAGCCCCCACAATGTATGGAGCCGGTCTAGGAGGACTCTTTCGTGGTCTCTTTAGAATGGCCGTACCCCTGCTTAAGAGAGGCTTTGCTATAGCCAGACCCCACTTGAAATCAGCGGCTAAAAATATTGTTAGTGACGTGTTCACCAATGTTATGAACCGGGCAGCTAGCCATGAGCAGCAGGAGGGTTCGGGTCTCATTGTAATGGCGAGGAGGGGGGGTAAAAGAAGAAACAGTATGTGTCCACCAGGGTGACGAAGATCCGTGGCTAACAAAAAACGAAGAAGCTCTCATTCTCCAACATATCGTGGAAACACTCGGAGAAGGAAGCAGCACAAGAAAAAACCTGCAAAAAGAAAGTCTCAAAGAAAGACAAATAGAGCCTCAGGATACATCTTTTAAAAATGTCTTTTGTCCACAGTCTATCGGAAGAATGCGTCAAATCAGAACTGGATCTGTTTACAGTTCCATACACTCAAACGAGTATAGATAAGAGCATATATGTAGAGATACCCCCTCTTTCCGCAATTTCAGATACGGCCCCTCTGGAGTTTTTTATAGCTGGCAATGGCGAGGATTATATTGATTTGAATAACACATTTATTTTAATGAACTGTAAAGTGACTGATGAGGATGGCGATGCAATCGAGAAGACGGCCAACGCTGGGGTCATCAATTACCCGGTGGCCACCATGTTTTCACAGGTGGATGTGACCCTGGGAGATCGGCTCATTAGTCAAAGCAGCAATACTTACCCCTATAGGGCCATGATGGAGTGTATCCTTAATTATAGTGAGGAGACCCTAAGCAAACAGTTCAGCCCCGGCCTTTTCTTCAAAGACACCCCGGAAGCTATGGACGACCAGGATCCAGAGGGACTCAATAAGGGTTTGCAAAAAAGAACGGCCTTTTCAACAGAAGGGAGGACCTTTGAGCTAATGGGACATATTCATGCAGACATATTTTTCCAAGAAAAACTCATGCTCAACGGGGTAGACATTAAAATTAAAATGATCCGTAGTAAAAGTGCTTTTTGTCTGATGACCCCTGATACTGAAAAATATAAACTGACCATATTATCGGCCTCGCTGTTTGTGAAAAAAGTATCCGTCTCCCCGGCGGTTAAACTAGGACATGCGCAGGCTTTAATGACGGCAAACGCCAAGTACCCGATCGAAAGAGTCTATATGAAAGTCCACAGTATCCCCGCAGGGACACGGGTGATGAACCAGGAAAATCTGTTTCTAGGCCAGCTCCCAAAACAGGTTATTATAGGTCTCGTGGATAATGATGCATTTACCGGGGTTTACAACAAGAACCCCTTTAACTTTAAACATTATAACGCGGAATTTATAGCACTGTACGTCGATGGTGTGCAGGTTCCATCCAGACCTTTTCAACCTGACTTTGAAAACGGCAACGCGGTTCGTGAATATTACAGTCTAGTACTGGCTACGGGTCGCCATCTCAAGGATCAACCTCTGCTGATCGATCGCCGGGAATACTGCAGCGGTTACACCCTGTACGGTTTCAACCTGACCCCTGACGAAGAGTGTGGACAACATTTTTCACTGATGAAGACGGGAAATATGCGTTTGGAGATGCGTTTCAAGCAGCCTCTACCACGCACTGTAAATATGGTCGTGTATGCTGTGTTTGACAACATTATTGAGGTGAATCAGAGGAGAAACGTTCAGTATGATTATTATTAAAATGAACACCAGAGAGCTCAACCACATCATGAATGCCCTGGACGGCTCACGGAAAGTGTTTCAAGGAGTCTACGCCTGCGACCAGCTGCCTAAATTTAAGATCAAGAATTTACCTGCAATGTACATAATCAACACACACCCTAAAAATATGCCCGGAGAACATTGGCTGGCTATTTATCTAAGGGAGGACCGCCGTGGGGAATTTTTTGATTCCTATGGAAACCCCCCGGATTTCAGACCTTTCCCTCGGAAGATCAATAACTTTCTGCTCAACAACTGTCAAGAAACCATTTACAGCGGTCGTCAAGTACAAAGTCTTCAGACCTTCACTTGTGGTCAACACTGTGTGTTTTTCTTATATCATAGATCTAAAGGAAGGTCATACCCCGATATTATGTCCTTGTACAGTGAGGATTTAGGCCAAAATGATAAAAAAGTGGCAGAGTTTGTCAGGACACTGTGGACCCCCCCTTATAACACAATTACTTACGACCCTAGCCAGCCATGTATACAGATGGGGTGTTCTTGTGAGGATTTTAAAAGATGTCATGCGTGTTAAAGTGAAAAAATAATGAAAACAGCCTTTGAATCATTAGTTTTGTTTTTATTCAACACAAATCTTATACAAAGCAGGGTTATGTTATAAATAAATGTACAACATTTGAAAATAAAAATAAAAAATAAAAAAATGGTTTGTCGGTTCCTTATTTACAGGGGAGACAAATAAAAACATGAGATTAATAAGCTTCCCAACGATGGATAGATCCTGAGGAGGGTTGCTCAACACGGTCAGAGTAATGAGATATCGGCGTCAGATCAGTCACCACCTCTTTACACAGATGGATTTTTTGTCGCGTTTCCTGGTTAGGAACTGTTGATTGGGGCATGTTCAGACAGGCCATCGCCTGTAGGAAAGCATTCCAGCCTACAGGTCGGCGACTATCGGGTACCTTATTAGTGCTAGTGACACTCTTCAACAAATCAAACATGTGTGAACCTTTGATCAGTTGTCCTTTAAAAACAAATTCACCCTGTTCATTCCAAGTCGTTACCCGCGGTTTCTGAACCATTTTGTGCAGAATATATTCTGCATGTCTTTTGCTTCTGGCCGGCATGTTTCTCAAAACATCCGTTACAACATCTCCCTCTGAACTCTCAACAGGTTCGGTCACCGCAACATCTTTATCAACCGTACCCCCCGCATCAGTCCCAGAACCATTTTCTTGAGAGGCCATGGTTAAAGTTAAAATGTTTTGATCTTTTTCACCCTGTCTAACCAGACGGAGGTAGCGCTGTAACGTGTTGCTATACATCTGGGCTTTGGAATACTGATTTAAATCGGCCCTGGCCAGTATAGCTTTCATTTCAGAGTCCAGGTTGTTTTCGGCCGTTTGTCTAATGGGCTCTGGCCCGACAACATTTTTTCTCAGTTTCTCAAGCTGCTCCTGAGGGATCAAAAACATTTTCTGAGCATATTCCATTATTAACCCACTCTGGAAGCTAGAAGACTGGTTAGGAAAGGCACGGCTATGCTCAACAGCGGTCCTATAAAACCTCCGGTTTGATTAATCTTCTTTCTTTTTCTTTTAATAGAATACTTCTTATTAGCGATGATCTTGATAACCGCTTTTTGTTTTTTGAGTTTAGAATGTTGAGAAGGGGTTAGGGGTATATTACCGCGTAAGATGTTAAAAGCTATTTCACACAGGGTCTCGATCAAATCCGAGGGGGCCCCTGCCAGCACAGCTTTCCTATGGCGCGGGCTCCCCTCAAATAACATTTGCAAAAGCGGCAGATTTCTTTTAATCCGAACAGACATTCTTATTTATTTCCTTTTCTTTAGCACATACACTGCCGGCCAATCGGGCGGGCACAAACCTGTTCTGAGGCGAAAGTCTTCTGGGGTTTGTGCTTTTAAGTCCACAATCAAGTACCCGTAGGGTTTTTTGGTGGCATCCTCAAATGCCTCCAAAAAGAATTTGGTCTGGTTAGGGTACATTTGACGAGCCAAGACGGTGACCTGTAGTTTATCTCTGGGGTTTTTAAAAATAATTATATAATTGGCATTTAAATTAATAGTGCGGCTTTTTTTACCTTGAAAAAATAGATTTTGAACTAAATAAATAATACTTAAATTCCTATGATGAGTGTACTTTGTGAAAGCTTTTTCCACTTCACTGTTGTCACCGGCCTGCTCCATCAGGTCATCAAGGATCACTAGATTAGTTTGTCCGGGCGGGAACAGGTCATCGTCACACAACGAGGCGGGGAGACCTTGCACAAATTTCAGATTTTTTTTTTTTGACGCCAAATCATCGTAGAGAGGTTGCCAGCAAGAGTAACACCACACTATGTTGTCAAGAGCTTGGGACACGGTTGCGTCCACATCTTCTATGATGTTCTTTATAAGATAGCTCTTACCCGAATTGGAGGGACCGGCTATAATACAGGAGAAAGGGTGTTGAAGTCTGTTATCAAAACCACTGCTAATATCCATAAGGCAGAGTGGTATAATCAGTCTTCAACACTCTTTTATTGTACACCACCCTGAACCGTTTGTTTAGTGATCTATTTTCCAATGTGTACCCCTTTTTATTGCGATAGATCTGATTTCCGGATGTAATAATCTCGGGAGGAGGCGCGTCTTTCTCGGTTACAAAACTTTGTACCAGGGTCGTCAGAGACTTGATGTTAATGAGCTTGTTGTTACAATGGTTCAGAGTGAAACCCTTAACTTTCATACAGGTCTTACCCGCAGCCGTTCTGTATGCGTAAGTCTTAGGACCCCCTGAAACAAACTCCACTATGTGGTCCTGAGGATCTAGCTCGCTCGTTAACTCCCCAAGGTAGTCCCCGAGGGGAGGGACCCAATCCCCTGGCCTGGTGACAAAGATTACAGAGTCAGTATCATGATAGAGCGTGCGTTCCTGCAGCTGATCCATTAAGTTGTACAGTTCAATCCGGGCGTAAGCCGTGGTAAAAACCGCTATGAAAACATTAACGTTTCCCTGTTTGGTGGGGAAATCTTTAGGGGCCCTCCACTGGACCTGTGCCACGTGGTCATTTAAGAATTGAAAGTGTGATACTGCATGTTGTTTGGAAAACATAAATTCTATAAACTGTTCAGGGGTTTTAATCAAGGTTGTGTTTAGACGGTTATTTCTTTCCCCAAACTTACCCCACAGACTGTTTAAAATCAGTTTGGACATTTGTCTCTTGGCGGGGTTTACAGTTATGTTCCCCGGCTCTAGACGGATCCCTTCCTTTTCAAAATATTGCTGAACGTACCGCTCTTTGGCAGCGGAGTCAACAGACCATGAGGGATAGCCCGATGCCTCCTGTTTCCCTTTCAGATGGGTCATAATGTACTCAGCAAAAAGAGTATCAGATTTTTCAGAAAAATGCCAAACCTCATACACCTTACCGACTCTGTAACCTTTCTCCACCGCCTTGTCAAGCTCAATGCTACACCAGACACCCGTCAGCGCTCGCTCGTCATCACTGTGCAGACAAGAGGTATTTTGATTTTCAGTTTCCACACACGTTCTACACAGAGGGAACATCAATTTTCCCGAACACCTGTAAGGCAACACGGGTAGGAACAGCTCGCGAGGAGGGTACATGGTGACTTTGATCAAACCAAAGTACTGTCCGATTTCGAGAAAGTCACGATAAACAATGGTTGGATGCCCCACCGGGTACATTTTGGTCTTGTTGACATAAGGGTACAGACTGGTGAAATCATAGTAATCTACTCTCTCACCCTCCTTTACCTCATAATGTAAACAGAGGGCGTTGTTACGACCCCCAAATAACGCATCCCTGGGCTCTAGACGTTCAGGAAAGTCCAAGGTTTCCATAAACCGTTGTACCCCCACATCCTGTTGCTTCAGGGTCGTCCACGCGTGTTCCCAAATCACCAGTACATTCAAACCATAGGTGTTTTTTAAAGTTTCAATTCGTTCCTGGAAATCATAGTACATATCACCGCAGAGTTTTTGTGTTACGGGGTTAAAGGTGTTTGGGTCGAAGCACTGAGGACAGCCATGGTAAATACAACCAGCAAACTCATAAGCGGTACGCCGCCCGGACACGTCGCTAAAACCGTCTAAGTAGTAAGGACCCATTTTGACTTCCCCTTGATTTAAAGCATGTCTGATGAAGATGTTATCCCGGGCACTCAGATATTCCAGCCACTGTATGGAGACAGTCGAAAAGTTCTTTTGTCTAGCACGATAGTTGTCAGAAGTGGTGACCGCTATAGTGTTTTTCTGCAAGAAATTGGATCGATACATTTTCATGCAGAGAGACGCTATGGTCACACTTTGCAAAGGGTCGAGACCCGACGTGTTGATAACCTCGGTGCGGAAACGCAAACAGGCTTCTTTAAGGATCACCACATCATTTTTACAATAAGCGGCCATCTCTTCTCGGAAATCAAAAACACCCCCCTTAACCGTATTGTACCATTTAAAGAATTCCTCCCTCTCATGAGACATCATAGTATCAACCCCATAATAAGAGGCGGGCGGGTAGGACCCTCGATAATTTTGAGTGTCCTTAGTATTAAAAAAATGGCAGAACCAACCTTTCTTCTGAGCCTCAAAACCCAGAGCTTTAGGCAAAGCGCTCAATTTCATGGGGAGGAAATTTAACGAGTCTATGTAACGTTGGTTGAAAGCCTCGTCGGTGAAACACATGATCTTGCTACCCTGAGCTATTATTTTTGGGGTCACCCCATTTTCCACCAGATACTTCATCAATATGTAAGAATCATAACCCTTAGCATTGTGGGCAATAAATGTGTAATTGAGGTATTTTGGACCGCGATACCGCGTAAAGAAATCCCTGACACAACTCTCACCGCTAGCTGACCACTCACAATCCAACATGTCAATACAGTGTATATAATTAGCAACATGGACCCTGTTTTCTTGCTGGCATTCAAAATCAAAAAAGACATACCGGTTGTGCGGCGGCTCCTTTTTAACCGGCTGAATAAAGCACTGGTGTTCAGACCCCGGGGTTAAATCCGCATTACAGATCCTACATCTCGGTTCCAGACATTTGTGTGGTTTAACCTCATGAAAACGGTACTGGAGGCAACTGCGGGCAATATTTAGTTTGATCACAATAACTCAGTTTTTTAACCCCCTCAGCAGCGGCCCTCTGCACCTTATGTTCGGAAAAACAGAACGCGGAGAGACAAATCCTTAAGCAATCTTTACATCGGATGGTAGGGGCCAAACCCTTACGACATTGCGGATTGAAACAGACGTTACAGTAACCGTCACAGCGGTGCTTAAGCTTATCATTGAAGGCCTTATAACACCAATGACAAACATACGAACAACCCAAAAAAGCCGTCAAACTCTTTATTCCAAAGTAATGACTATCACTTAGGAAGAGAAACAGTGTCTGAGTATGGGTTTCAGGATGTGTCTGAAATTTCACAAATACTTCCTTTACCTCACAACGGTACCACACAACAATTTTTAAAGACAACAACTCCTCAAACATGGCAATGTCTGAAAAGGCAACCATCTGTTGAGAGTTTAAGCCGGCCCTCTGATGAAGCATTAAAGCCTCTTGCATAGCTTGGGGTTCAGGCATGTCGGGGGTGAGTAGTTTTATTAAACTGTAAGCAAAACAGAGCTTATTGTCCCCATTGGAACTCACCACTAATTGCCTGAGCTTGTTCCTAATTATGTCGTTCTTCAAGCATTTCGACAGTCTTCTAAGCGCCCCACCCTCAGGGTTACGAACCACATTCATTACCAGAGACAGACTTTCATCAGCTAAGATGGATGCGTTACTTTGCAATAACGCTTCGATTTTAGCCAGAAATTCATCAACATCTAAATTATCTCCACTCAGCATTACAGATAGGTTGCTAAACAAATCATCCCCTCTGAGTTCTAACTGTACAACATCTCGATAATATAATAGGGGCAGAATTTGGTCGGGGTAGCGTCTCCAAAGCCTCCACCATTTCAAACAAATCGGGGTGAACTAGGGGTTGAACCTCTATAAGCGCTACCGTTGGGAGGTGGTTATTTAGATCATTGACCATCTGTAACAGGTCGGGGTTCACCGGTAAGTCTGGTAATTCACATTCTATCGGTGGTGATTGGGGGTTATTTAAATCATTTATCATTTGTAATAGTTCCTGGTTCATTGGGACATCAGAGGAGTTCACAACAGGGCCGGGGGTGTTCTCTCGGGAAGGTCTTTTTGGGGCCCTAACTTGTTCATAATCCTTTAGTTTGTGAGTTCTTTTACCAAGTCTGGACATTTTTATTTTTTATTTTTCCAACAACCCACAATAGTAAGGCGTTTTGTATCTATTAAAACATTAAATACGGTACAATTCGTTAGTAAGGGTATTAATAAGGGTGTTTTGGCTCTCTATCACAAGGTTTTGCCCCACTAACACAAGTCTTTGATTTAGTAACAAGGTATGTAGCAACTCATGCCGACCTTCAGGAAGTAGCTCCGGGGGATGGTGTCCTGGCTCAGCTGCAAAGGATGGTCGCTCCGGTAAATCTCGGTCGAAGGAGGCAGGGAGCGAGCGTATACTCACGGACGGAGACCAAGAAGGCCTTTGCGGTGACACCCTGGCCAATCGCGGTGTACTGTTCAGCGTTTCTGTAGCCAAGAAACGGGGCTGGGGGGACGATGTTGAAACCAGTCCGTCGTTGGGTGGTGTGTCAACCCTGACTGACGGCGACCCCTGAGGTTGTTGGTTGCCTGTATTTGTTCCGCCCGACAATGCGGCGGGCTGAATCTGGATTGTTGAATTACCCCCAGAAGGCTGTGGCCTGAGTAGATGTTGGGGGGTCTCCAAGACCACCGTGGGGGATCCTCTCGGTGGTCTTTCCGGGGAAGATGTTTGATCCCACTTAGACGGGGTAATTGTCCTCAATAGCTCATCCACAGAATGACTATCCCAAGAGTCTTGGGAAGAATAAAAATATACATTACATTTACATCTTTAAACGGCGACAGAAATCAAACTTAAAACAACATGTCCAGGACCTTCAAAACCTTTAGCTTTTTTTAGACCTTTGAAAATAGGCTTAGACATTCACTACAACGCCTTATTATTTACAGACAATATATTTATTAGGACTTGATAATAAATGTAAAACAGAGAAGCCTCTGTAAATAAACTGTTTCTTAAATGTAATATTGTTAATAAAACACTTTTTATACACACACACACACACACACACCACATTTCATTTTTAAACGAACCTTCCAAGTGTAAACGCTTCCTGATCCCGGGACTTCCTGTTTCACAAACGTTTTCACGATCCGTTTAAATATTAAATACAATGAACACCTTCAAGCCTTTTCCTACAGCCACTTTAAAACAGAAGTATAATTGCGGGAGATAAGCCAAACAACTTACTAAAACCTTTCGGACAGCTTTACTTCCTAACCAGACGGTCGGGCAATCGGTCATTTCTAAACACATGCCCCAGAAACAAGCCTAGACCTGTCCGGACTTCTAAAGATCTTTCCCAGAACCCCCAAGACCTACAGGAAATGGACACCCCTCACTTAAATATTAGCCCTCAACGGGCAAACAAAACCCTTTTAAAAACATTAAAGTTTGAAAGATCTTACTTACCTCCAAAGAATAATCGTTTCTTATGTTTTTCATCTGGTTTAGCTTTTTGCACTTCTGTGAAGGTAAGAGACATGTTTAACCTTTAACCACCCCGCTTTATAAAAAGCTTTAACCTCTTACAAGCGGCAGATATATACTCACCGCTATCAGATACAGGGGCTGACGGCCTTTCAGATTCTTGAAAGGTTACGGTTCTCGAAGGTAAAACGAAACAAGCCCTCGATGTGGAAGGTCTTTCGTTGTCTCGAACCACGTTTCTTAATACTGTTAGAAAGGATATTTTTTAAAATTAACAAAACGGGCCTCAAACATCTTACAGAAACGTTATACAAACAAACAGGGGTTTAGTTCTTACCCGGTCGGCAGACAGCCTGTCTAGGGACAACCACTTCTCTTGGTTGATCCTCGGAGACATTAATCACAGGCCTTTCGATAGTTTCTGTGTAATTAAAGAGACCGCCATTAATATATATTAAAACGTTTTCATAACTCTAATGAGCCGCTTCAAAACCACACACACACCCATACATAAGAACCCATGAGCGCAAACACAAAAATCTTAACGTCGTTGTTCCAGATGATCTCCTCAGCGTTGGGAATTAACTCCTGTTGACTGGCTGAAAAATAATTTTACAGAACTTAAAACAGATGTTATAACCTTATTTACAATACATGCCCACAACCCGCTCTGAGTCAATGAAAATAATCTGAAGACTTACCTAAAAACTCGTTTAAATCGAAGTCGTTGATGTTGTTTCCGGACATTGTTGATCTTTAGGCTTAAATCGAAAGGTCAGTATGAGTCTGTCGAGCTGAAGACCAGACCTTCATACTTATACTGATGGCCGGATGCCGGATCTGCTTGTAAGGCATTGTTCTGGGCTGGCCTTTGTGCCGTCCTGTTACCAATTAACATATCAAAACCAACCAATAAAATGACCCTGCATCAATTTCAAATAGAAACCAAGATGGTGACGATCTCTCTCCTCTCTACTCTAAACTTTTATTAGAACCTTTTGGTCTCTCAAAAAAACATTTTTAAGCATCAAGACCTATAGTCAATAAACACTAAGAATATTTCAGGCCTTTATACGCGCTAAAAAACAACCTGAGCCAAGAAAATAACTATAAAGATCTAAAATAAGTAGCGCTTTTACAGTGATTTTTTTTTTTTTTTTTTTAATAGCGATGCTTTGTTTGGTATTAAACAAGTCACAAACTACTCAGAACAGCGTTTATCCCCACAAAAGAGATATTTGGGTTTATTTTACAAAGCTTATAAATTATATAGTTTAAAAGTATTCTGAATGTTTTGAGACCACACGCCATGCCTACGTTTGTCTGAGCCCACCCCCGTCCCCCGTGGTGTGAGTGATTTAGCCTTGAGTGTTGTGATCTATTTAGCATTGAGTGATCAGTTGTTTTTATTTTTTAAATGATTCCTTATCATCAGGGATTGAGCCTGCTAAAATACCTTAAAAACATATCCTTATCTTAAGTCTAACTCTTATGAGCTTTAAGACCCTAGAATGTATTTAAGTAAAACGAATGAACACATTATGTGTGAGATAAAATATAACCACAGCTTTTTTTTTTTTTTTACAAAAACAATTAATCTATACCCACAAGCACCCACACACACACACACACCCTCTTTTTTTTAATTTTATTTTTAATTAAATTTGAGGGGAGAGACAGAGCCATATACATTGGGGTTAACATAAGTACCCTATGCATAACAGGAATTGTTAGGACCTGTGACCATTACAGACAACAGAACTTGTTGATCTTATAAAATGATTGGGCGAGAGAGAGAGAGATATAGAGACAGACAGAGACAGAGCCAGTGTGAATATGATAAACGCACTATTCAAAATGGCATTGTTAAGACCTGGGACCATTACAGACAACAGAACTTGTTGATCTTATAAAATGCTTGGGCGAGAGAGACAGAGAGAGAGAGACAGACAGAGACAGAGACAGAGCCAGTGTGAATATGATAAACGCACTATTCAAAATGGCATTGTTAAGACCTGGGACCATTACAGACAACAGAACTTGTTGATCTTATAAAATGCTTGGGCGAGAGAGACAGAGAGAGAGAGACAGACAGAGACAGAGACAGAGACAGTGTGAATATGATAAACGCACTATTCAAAATGGCATTGTTAAGACCTGGGCCCCTTACATGTATATTTAAAAAAGACCCCCAACCACTACAGGAAGAGCCGACCCATTCACACTCTACAGTTGACCAACAAGAACAACAAGAACAACCGGTTATGGGTGGCCTTGTTGTTCAGGGTTTTAGGGGTGTACACTTTCTGACGGATATGACGTAGGAATAATTAAGGAAATAACTCTAAAATCACGCCCCCCAATTATGACGTAGGAATATTAATAAGCTTAGGGCATACGTCATAACAAAATAGGCCGCGCCCAAAAAACCCTACTATCTACTCATAAAGAAAAAAAAAACAACATTAGTACAAAGAAAATAAAACAAACATTATTGCAGACACCGCTTTCCTACAACCCCTTGAACCCTTCCCTTGTGGCCAGAGAACTAAGAGTGGCTACCTTAATACAATAAATATGGTAATGACCAAGCATATATTGCACTTCTCCTTCCTGGCCTCTGTAACCACTTTTACCCTTCACCAACATGGCCACCCACACACCAACTCCAACAACTCCAACAACTCCAGCCCAGCTCCCCCTTTCCCTCCACAACAGGTAAGTTCATAAGTGAGTTATTAATACCAACCATGCCCTTTTCTTAATACAACAAATTACCACCATTAGTAACTTAGTAAAAAACTTTTTAACTACAACACACTGCATCACACTAAACCAGCAACGAATAGTGTGGTTGTATTGGAGATGGGTTCACTCCATTACACCGCTAAATGGATATTTGGAGCTTCAGCCAGCTATACATATAGGTGCCTTCTTTATGTGTTGGGAAACCTAACTTTGCATTTTGAAGCAGAAAAAACTATTTTGTGTTATTTTTGTGTTATGTATTGTGTTACTCCAAGCTATGTCCTGAGCATTCAAGCAATTTCCTTTCAAATTATACCATCCATATGCATGTGATATTTTCAGAGCTATAGGTTTTTGAAATTGGGATGGTCCTTTTAGGAGGAAATTTAATGTCAGCTGAAGATAGGGGCGTAACAATTACAACCCCCCCAATATTTGTATCATGATCACATGAAAAATATGTAGAATTTATTTATTTTGTGGCAATATTTTTGTTCCTAATTGAATGTGAGTTTGTCATAATAAATCAGACAAAAATACTTAAGTCCCCCTCCATTGCACAAATTGGTAACACCCAATTTTCCTTTGCAAACGTTTATGCTTTCCTCAACACAGAGCTGAGCGCTTTGTCTGTAGATTGGGGAGCACAGGTAGCAGCTCTGAAAATGAAGAGATATACTTTTTATTTTAAAATAATTTCACAGCTATGACGTTAGAATTTAATAAAGTTATGCAGTCTGTAAGTTTTGAATGTTTTTATATCAGATTCAAGGTGAATATAACAGCATGGTAGAACAGTCAGAAGAGGGAGAGGAGAAACAGTTGATCAGGTAAAGTTGATGTTATTCAAATAATATACTATAATATATAATATACAATACTTATGTACATGTGCTTTTTTTGTTTTTTCTTTTTAATAAATTTGCAAAGATTTAAAACAAACTTCTTTGACGTTGTCATTATGGGGTATTGTCTGTAGAATTTTGAGGAAAATAATTAATTTAATCCATTTTGGAATAAGGCTGTAACATAACAAAATGTGGAAAAAGTGAAGCGCTGTGAAAACAGCCATTTCAGATGAGCAGGCAAGAATTAATCATATTTTATAGGGAATATTTTTTATATGATAAACTGTCAGTTTCAGGGTGAACCTAATGTTAGTGATCAGCTGAGCACAGGCAACAGGGACAGCGAAGGATTTAATGATTCAGAAATCATCACTTGCTTAAAGCCTGCACACCCTGATCCCAAGTTTATAGTACTACAGACTAGATCAAACTATGTATTACACTTTCAGATGTTCCCCTGGCTGCACTATAGTGCCACTTTAAAAGAAAACAATGCTTGGTTCTAAGTTAGATGCTGCCTTTGTGAGTACTGGCTTTAGGAACTGGAAAAAGGTAGTCGAAAAGTTTACAGCCCATGCTAAAAGTCACTCCCACTGCCATGCAACAACTGTGTATGCTCAGGAAACTAACAGCATAGCTTCACAACTCACCTCATCTGTTTCTAGACAATAGGAGGAAGCAAGAAATGCATTGCTAAAAATTGTAGGATGTATTCAGTATTTAGCTCGAAAAGGTATTGCACTGAGAGGTTATGATGAAGAGAGGGGAAATTTTTCCCAACTTCTAAAATGCAAGGCAGCAGATGATCCAGCCCTAACCATAATTAAAAAATCCTCAAATTCAAAATGACATACTCAGCATAATGAGCAATGACATCATCAGAGGAATAGCTGATACAATTCATTCACTTCCAGTCAGTCACTCAGTTGATGGAACACAAGATGTCTCAGGCACAGAGAAAGAGTCTGTTTGTCTTCATTATGTTGACCACGACTTGATTCCGCATGAGGAATTCATTGGTTGTTACGCAGTGACAGAAACTACAGGAGAGAGTCTTCCAAAAATGGCAATAGATGTAATCGAGACAATACATTTGCCATTAACTGCATTGTGTGGCCAGACATATGATGGTGCAGCCAATATGTCTGGCAAATACTCAGGAGCACAGGCTGTAATTAGAAAGAAACAGCCTTTATCTTTATATGTGCCCTGTGCAGCTCATTGTGTAAACCTAGTTACTCAAAAGGCATGCACAGCTTCAAAACAGCTGAGCGATTCTCTTGACTGGGTGCATCAGCTAGGAAATCTGTGTAGCCTGTCTGGTAAATTCAAAGAAAAGTTCAACCAGATTGCTACGGCAGATCATGTTATCTCAAGCACTCTAAAGCCTCTGTCAAACACGATGGACAGTACGACACCAAGCAATCTGTTCTCAAGCAGTATGATTCTGTACTCACTTCCTTAGAGGAAATGTCAAACAGCAATGCTCCTAGTGCAGCCACCGCCAATGGCTTGCACCAACAGTTTCTCAAAGGCAATACCTTACTGGGTCTTGTGTCGGCAGGAGCTGTGATTGGAGAGTTGGAATGTTTGAATACTTCTCTCCAAAGAAAAACACAAACTATCTCTGGCATGAAAAATGCTGTTTCTTGTGTTCAGTCTGTTTTGAAAGACAAAAGCCACTGACGAAGCCTTTCAAAGTCTTTTTGAGCAAGCCACTGTGATTGTGAATTCTCTAACTTAGAGGCTATCAAATTACCAAAACTAAGACAACCACCTAAGTGTTTTAGAATAGAAGCAAGCACATACTGCAAAAACAGCAACAGAGCATTACAGAGATGAGTTTTATCGGGTCCTTGATGTTGTTGAGGCAGAGCTCAATTAACGTTTTCAGCAGGAACAAATTGATTCAGTGTGTGGTGAGTATCCTGAAATCAACAGACAGTTACTTGCGGTTCAGTTACCCATGTTTAGAAATAACGACCAGTTTGGATCCAGTATGGAGGCAGCAAACATTCTTAAAGGTTTGTCAGTGGAAGTCTGTGGCCTTTTCAGTGAAGTGGAAACTCTGGTCAGGTTGCTCCTGGTTGTACCAGTCTCATCTTCTGAAGCAGAAAGGAGCTTTAGTGCCCTTAGAAGGTTGAAACCGGGCTACGCTCGAGTATGTCGCAAAAGAGACAAAATCATGTGACAGTTTGTCATGTCCACCAAGACAAGTTGGACCTCTTAGACAAGAAGTTGGTGTGCCAACAATTTGTTTGCTGGTTGTGAGAGACACAAGCAGATATTTGGTTCTTTCACTTGAACTGTTTAATCGTATTCACTGTTCTGTGAATAAGTGTTAGTGTATCCGAATCCCAAGTTTACAGTTGTGCAAGAGCTGACTACTGTATGTGTTTCCATTTCAAAAGGATTACAGTGCCTTACAGCGGCATGTAAAAATCTCAAAATACATTTGAATTTGTAATCAGTTACAGTGTGCATTCATTTATTCAAACAAACATTTCATCATAAATGTTTACAGATAGATAGATAAAGCAGATATAGATATTATCCAATAACACTGCACATATAACAAATATGATTTTTAAACTTATTTATTATTTTTCTTATAAAACAAATATCAGGAAGCATACCCACACTTCAACCCCCCCAATGATCAAACCAAATCTACGCCCTTGGCTGAAAAGGTTAAAGTATGACCAACCTCCAATTTTCTTGGCTGTTGTGAAAAAAGTTGACTGATGGTGAACTGCTTGTAGAGAGGGGTGGAGGTCCATGTGTCAACCCTGATTTTGATGGTCTATGGGTGGGTTTTCTCCTTAGACCTTCTGACTGAGTGTCTGTCTGCGGTTTTGCCAGACTTAATAATTGATTGGTTGTAGGTTTTCCATTTTCCCGGATAAACTTTTGTGGGATAAATACTTTGACTTTCTCTCTATTATATTATCATGATTGGCATGCAGTCCCACTTCCTGTTTGTATGAAAGGTGACGTGTATAAATAGAAGCAAATAGGTCAAAAGTTGCGATATAAATAAATCACATATACCTGTAAGCATGCGTAATGTGTAACTGGTTTGATTTCGTAGATTTGTTTAATTCCCGGGATGCATTTTGTTTAATGGAGGAAGAGACTAAGAAAAGGTTATAGGCAGTTAGAAGGGGGGAAGTGGAGAAAAGGAAAATCAAATAAAAGCTTCAGACATCAGATAAAAAAGATCTAGGACCCTTCTGTGAATGCCTGAGAATTCTGGGGAAACAAAATACAAATCCAGATTATCCCCGCAATGACACGGATCAGGATTCCAGGATCAATTTATTTTCTAGCATCCCAACAAAGCACAATGTATGTATAAGAATAATTTGCCGCGGTGGTTCTAATTAATGCAATATCAACACAACCAACATAACATCTCATCTTTTAGTCTCTATATACATAAATTAGAACCAGGAATGGAATACTGAAGCCCGGAGGATACATCTACTCAGACTGCAGCTCGCCAAGGCTTCCTCGTTCACCAAGAAATTACACCATCTTCTGGTATGAAACCCTATAATCAATGGAGATCTTTGTTGCCGCACAATGCCCTCTCACCCAGCCTCTTCAATCCTGTTGGTGACTGCTGGGCTGCTTATTACTGTAAATCATACAACCTTACTGTATTTTGGCAAATACATACAGAAATGCATATACCTTCCGAACAGAGAAATGTAGGCTTGTGGTAAAGGACTTCAGGAGACCGCTTTGAAGTTCTGTGTTTAATGACAGGCCTGTGCTCACCAAAGTACAGGTAACACGTCCATGCTGGAGACCCCCCAACTGACAAATGGGCTGCCATGCCTGTCTCCACAGACACCAGCACCACAATTGAAGATTTATTTTGTGAAACACAGACATTCATGGTACTTTATATATTCCATAGACCAGAGCAACAAACCCAAATACAAACTACATGCTGATAACAGAAGTGTTACCCAGCTTCTTCCCCAGTTTGATAACAAACAATAAAAGGTGACTTAATACTAACTTAATGACACTTAAGTAATTCTATCTCAGAACCAAAACATGCTCAAGCCATGCTTGGTCTTAAAAGAAAGACCATTAGCTAAAACAACCATTGGACCATTTATATCTCACATACAATGCACAATTAACATTTGGTAAGAGAAGTATTCACACATCCTAATTGATCCTCCACTGACATGGGCATCAGACCAGCCCCCCCCCCTGGAATTCCAAGAAGACTAAAATTTAACATTACTGAAAAAGAACACCTGGCTTGTTTGGTATCACCTGTGAGGTCATGCTTGAGGGACTTGAAAATGTAATTTATAGAACTAAAACTAGACAATATAGAGAATTAGAAACTCTAACATTCAGGGTTCTTGCACCATTTTTAAAGTCAAATTCAATGCTTTTTAAGACCTTTTTCTCTGACCTTACAATCTTGTTCAGCATCTGTTTTCCATTGCTGGAAACAAAATCTAATTCTGTTTCTTTTTTTACTTTATTGCACATTTTCCACTTACAGTATATATTATTTTAAGTACATAATACTTGCATAGCTGAAGCTGCTCTGAATCCATAGATACCACATATATAGCAGTAGCATCTATAATAGCTGAGATATGAGCTGAACGATATAAGCCCCCCCCCCCCCCTCTCTGGCGCTGCTCGGTCTGTAACCCCACACTGATCAGCTGCTGAGACAGGGTTTTTGTGATTGGCCAGTAATGGCAGATTTCCATGACACACATAGTAACATCCTCTCCATTGGGCAACTCCAGCCCCATGTGCTGCACTGCGTATTGAATTTCTAAAACCAGGAAGTGCGTGATGTAAACACACCGGATATGGCTCTTTTCAGCAGAATCTGATACGCAGCTAAAAACACTGCATGTCTTTATCTGAAATCGTTTATCAGATAATTAATACTTTGTCATCGATGCCGAATTTTGAGCGGATCCGCCTAAGTCGTCTTTTAATCAAACAAATACACACTAATTAGACGTTTTACCTACCGTGCCACTTTGCGTGACACATTTTCCCATCAGCCTTAAACCCACCATCCGCAAATTTAATACCTACAGCAAATGTACGGTACATTTAAGACAATTCATGACCTTAATTTCCCAGATTTTATTTTCACATTCCTCAAAGCCATCACACCCCTATACACATTCTATAGGAATCAAGGGAGAGGGATGGCAAAGACTGCTTTGATTCGAATTTCAATTCTATTACGCCAAAACAGACTAATCTGAAGTTTGGAAGGAAAGACAATCTATTTGTCTAAAATGTATAAAAACACAAAGCTAAAACTACCAATTCGGAGTGACACAACCTGGGAGAAGAAATCAAGGAGAGAAATACAGGAACAAGCAGTCAGACAGCCCTCCCTGCTATCGACCGTCTGCATAGCTGAATCTCAGTAAACCACACAGGTAGAATATTTTGTGTACTAGTCAAGAATTAGGCAAACCACAATTGCATAAAACCTAGTGGTGTATGAGATCTAAAGTTTAGGAACGGGCAGCATAATCATAATACTTGTTTGTTATTTTACATGTTTTGTGCCTCGAGTCAAAACTCGAGTATTGGACAGATCTCCTCTCAGTCTCACTTGAAATATTATCCACCTCTGTCATCTTTGCAAATACATGTTGTCTATTTGCATTTTTAATAAACCTATGTCTTGTATAAAACAGCCTCAAGGTTAATTCATGCAGATCAACCTCAGCGCTAATCTGAATTTGTATGAGTCAAGTATTGTGGTAACTTGCATATCAACCCGGTCTCGTTTTCTTGATTTATTCAGCAACTATTATTTCTTCTGATATTTGATCAAAACGAAGACTATAGTTTAAAGTCCTAGGCCAATCGAAATTACTTACTAATAAAACAATAACTGTAATGTAGGCATGCATGATGATATCGGCACGACATCGGTATCTGCCGATAAAAACTTAAGAAGCGAATTATCGGGATCAGCAGATATGAGCGTTTCTGCCGTCGCGCCTGGCCGATAAGGTGACGCGTTAACTGTGCGCACACATGACGCTAAATGTTCATTCTGAGCGCCAGCAGCTTCATCATGTCAGCTGTGTGGACGTGTTTCCAAGTATCTGAAACAGATAACAATTGCTATTTGCCAGGGTTGGGAGGGGTACTTTTAAAAAGTATTCCGTTACAGAATACTGATGACCTTGTTTTGAAAATAATCTGTAACCTAATCCAATACATTACTCAAGTCAATAACGTAGTCAGAATACTTTTAGATTACTTTTGGAATACTTTTTTTCCCTTTATTAAAAAAACAAAAGAAACAAAATGTACTACACATTCTAATATGGATGACGTATTGAAATTGTTTATTTGTATCCACAGTACAGACAATTAAAATGGTAATTAAGATTTGCATCTGTTAAATTTTCTTGCATATTGTACTTTGCATTTTGTAGTGTATGCATTTTGATAACCTCCGTGAAGTTGGCACCACATATAATTAAATAATCACCAAAACTATTCCATTCATTTATGCTGTGTTTGTGCTGATTTGTGCCGCAAAACTGAACATTTGTGCTGGTTTGGTCTTTGAGATATTAAGCATTATTTTTTGGGCTGTGTGACGTCATTCTCCACCCCATCTCGCTCAAATCGCTCCGAACCGGTGTCATTCGTTTGTGCTCGATTTGTGCCGGTTTGTGCCGTCAAAACAAACGCTGTAACTATTTCCTTTCCTTAGATATAGCAAGAATGTTTTCGGGAGCGGTGACGTCACACCCCACCCCATGTTGTCCAAATCGCTCCAAACCGGTGCCATTCGTTTGTGCTCGATATGTGCTGTTAAAAAAACCCTGTAACTATGATAGTTTCTTAAATATAACAGAACAACTTTTTTTAAGAACAGTGACGTCATTCTCCACCCCATGTCATCCGAATCGCTCCAAACCGGTGTCATTCGTTTGTGCTCGATTTGTGCCGGTTTGTGCTGTTAAAAGAAACAATCTACGTAATTCCCTTTACATAGAAATAACAAAATTATCTCCCGGATCTGTGACGTCAGTCATGCATTTACCCCATCTCGTCCAACGAACTCATTTTCTGACTCGTTCGTTTGTGCTCTCGATGCAGGTTTCTTACTGTCGCTGTCATTGTTTTTTTTGTTTTTTAATATTGACAGTTTGATCATTGACAGTAACTTCAAGGCTCAAATCCAAATCACATATGCCCTGTATCTGTGCTCGTGTAGCACTTGTTTGAATTCACCTCGTGTATATTGGTACTTAATATAATGTTGTTTGTGTTCTGGTCCATCGCTGAACCAAGTATTACATCTCGTTTATTACCATCATGTTTTAGGAGTTTATTCAAAGTAAAAGTAGGCTAACTTTGCCTCAGTGAATATATCGTTAAGTCATCTCTGCTTGCAGTTCTCAGAGAAAGCTGCATAAACAGTGAAGCAAGTACAGGTGAGGTGTGTGTTTTATTATGTTTCAAATATTTTACAGTGGAGACCGCTTATAGCGATCACGGTTATATTGATCAACCGCTTATATGGATCAAAAAGCTTGGGACGGAATCGTTCCTATACAAATGCTATTCAAATAATTTCTTATAGTGATCAAGTACTCCGCTTATAGTGTTCATTTGGGTCTTTTCATACATTTCAACATATGGAGAAAAATAAATAAAACGACGAACGTGATCGTTATAAGGGGTCTCCACGGTACTAAAAAAGTCTAAACATAGATGAGTCTTTATTTGATAGCTAGACAAATCTTATACAAGTTAGTAAAAAGTTAACTTGGTTTTGGACACAACCATGATCCAGGCATCAATTGACAAGTTTGTGAATTGACTTTTCCAGGCGGCCAAGAGCCGATATATAATACAGACATACAGCCGGCATTGATAGTCTACAGTTTATTTATTGTAAAACCACCGGCAAGCTGTGTCTTAGCCTAGTCTATTTGCACTACCGACGTATTTTGAAAGTATATCAAATTCAGGTAATAGCGAAGCTTTCAGTTTCATTACTTTATATTAATGTAATAAATATATAAATGTTAATTAAATGTTAATCTGCATGAGAAATAAATAAAAAAATAAGAAATCGGTTATAATGATCATCCGCTTATAGTGATCAATTTGACCCGGACTGAAGTTTAAGCAATTGGTCGGGAACCTGTCACCCTTGTGACTTGTACGTTTTGTTTATTTATTATTAATTGTTTTTCATTAATTCGTTTTGAGCACTTTATTTTGATTTGGACTACTTATTTACTTCACTATTATTTTCTTTTTTATTTGATTGCACGTATTCACGTTTTTAAAACCATTCGCTTTTATTGTATTTTCTATTTTTATTTTGAGCGCTGTTTTATAATGTATTTTGTTTCTCACGCCGCAACTCAGCCAAGGGCACAGTGAGACGGACGGTAATAGAGATTTCGGGTAGTCCCCTGTGTTCCTTGCGGTGGGAGCTGTTAAACCTTTTGTACTTCTTATATTTGTATGGATCTTCTACACGAGAGCAGCAGAACTTGAGGGGGAGCAGAGCAGCAATGAGCTCGGAGGCGCACAGTCGGGAGACGAGATAAGGACACCTGTCCCGAGTACCAGCCACGGAAGTGGAGGCTGGTGCTCCGCCGGCTGTGCTGTTGCAATTATTTAGGAGCTCCTCTTACTCGACTGGTTGTTTCTTTTTTTCTCTGTTCTCCTTCTGTTGTGTTTTTGAGGTATTGCGGATGAAGGCCGGATTTTTATCAAGAGGCTCGCCTACCGCTCGAGTGGAAGACTCGAGTGGGAGCTCTGGTGGACGAGTCCAGTAATTCATATGTTGTTTTAAATTCTTTTTAACCTTTGTATGAAACGTGGGAAGTAATTTTATTAAATTATTGAAACCCATCCCTTTGTACTGTTCTGCTGCAACTGGTGTGTGGACCCCTGGATAAAAAATCTTGGAAGAGATATTTTTGTAGTTGGTTGAGGCTGCTCGGGGTGTTGCAGCCCTAAGACTCCTGATACTCAACAGCCGAAATTCAGGTGGCTAGTACGGCTACTTTTATAATTTTGCCTCGTCTTGCGCCCCTCCCCGGGTGACGCGTTTTAGTTCCCGGCCAAAAGTAATAGTTTGATGAAATAACGCCAACCATATGAAACTAACCTTTGCTGGTTTTCTACTTGGCTGGTTTAACCTGGTTTCCCAGTCTGACCACTTGAAGTGTACAAACCCCTTTAAACCCAGCCGAAAGACAAGGCTAGTAGACCAGTTAAGACCAAAAAACCATCTTATGCTGTTGTAAGTTCCTTTTTCTTTTTTTCAGCACAGTATCATCTGAAATATCATTAATGTCAAATAACTTGGTAATTAGTTATGTTTAAATTTCAACATGTAATCAATATTGAAGATTAAAGTATCAAGCAGAATGCAGCTTACAGCATTGCTATTTAAAGATGGAACAAAGAACAGACAACACCCAATAATTGTGTATACTTTCAAATGCAAAGATGAAAAAGCTTCAACTATCTCCATTTCTTATGAAACTGTTTATCCTATCCAATCATTCCACCATCGTCCTTGCATAATGCAATAACCATTGTGAACATAAGCTGCACTTGTATCAAGTCACACACTAACTAATCGAGCAAACGGTTATTATAACGCAGTGGCCTTAACGATATATTCACTGAGGTAAACTTAGCCTACTTTTACTTTGAATAAACTCCTAAAACATGATGGTAATAAACGAGATGTAATACTTGGTTCAGCGATGGACCAGAACACAAACAACATTATATTAAGTACCAATATACACGACGAGATGGGGTAAATGCATGACTGACGTCACAGATCCGGGAGATAATTTTGTTATTTCTATGTAAAGGGAATTACGTAGATTGTTTCTTTTAACAGCACAAACCGGCACAAATCGAGCACAAACGAATGACACCGGTTTGGAGCGATTCGGATGACATGGGGTGGAGAATGACGTCACTGTTCTTAAAAAAGTTGTTCTGTTATATTTAAGAAACTATCATAGTTACAGGGTTTTTTTAACAGCACATATCGAGCACAAACGAATGACACCGGTTTGGAACGATTCGGATGACATGGGGTGGAGAATGACGTCACACAGCCCAAAAAATAATGCTTAATATCTCAAAGACCAAACCAGCACAAACGTTCATTTTTGCGGCACAAATCAGCAAAAATACAGCACAAATGAATGGAATAGTTTTAGTGATTATTTAATTATATGGGGTGCCAACTTCACGAAGTATTTTGATACCATTTACGTTTTTACAAACCAACATAAATCAGACATATCAATAATGCGTTATTGTCAAAGGTGCATCTCATTCACTGTCATTATAATGCAGGCACATGGTTTGTTTTCTGCTAATCAGTGATATGTGAAACGCATTTTCTTGAAAACTTAAACGGGTATCTTCTCTAAATTGTAAGTACGTTAAATACACCCGGCACCGAAAACACACATTGAAATCAGTGCAATTAAGGCGGTATTTTTTAAGTATCAATTCATGTTATGCATCTTGGTTCTGCAATTAACACATTATTGATGTCTTCCCTTCTTGTAAGTGATATCTATCGGTTTGTAAAAGTTTAAAGGTTTGACATGTGAGGATCCCCTGAACGCACACAGTTAATAAAAAGAGCACGGCACGGCAAGGCACTGGTTAGGATGAGTTCATTCAGTTTATGCGATTTATTTTGTTTTAGACTATTAACACGTTGTATGTTGTTATTTTGGCATTATATTAAGTATTGTATTGTTAAGATCACAGAACCAGCTAGGATGCACAGGAACTATTTGTAATTTACATGGATTTATCTTAAATTTGGATAGGATAACGTGTTGCCGTTTTGCTTATTATGCTTTTATAAAAATATGTAATTATTAAATCGTATTTATTATCATTTTTATTAAAATGTGTATTTTCTACTCGCATGTCAAGTATAATTCTATTAAGGCTGCACACATTTAAAAAATCTTACCTCCAGATGTTTGTTTTTTTAGATTTGAAGTTGAGTCATTTATGACTGTACATTGTCCCGTGGTGGACACATTTTGCACTTTGTTCCATTTTCTTTCTTTGAAAGTGAACAATTGCCTGTACTTCAACGAGTTAAATCCCTGTCAATACACAATGTTGCCACAACGTTGTAGAAACCTAATTTATGTTGACACAACGTGGTAGAACTGTGTGTTATTTCCATTCTGCTGCCTGTTGTACAATTTGACAAAGCTAAAAAAAAAGATGTGTATATATCGGCCAGAATGAGTTTGAAAATATCGGCATATGGAATATCGGCAAAAATCCAATATCGTGCATCCCTACTGTAATGATAAATTTAAACAATTTGTCCATTGAAACATTTTGACTGTATCTTATCAGATCAGCAACCTTTCATTTAATTAAACTATTTACATTTATTGGAGGTCCCACCGAGATTAGCAATGAATTGTTTCAAATTGAATCTTACCTGAGCGGTTTCATTGGTATTACTAAAAGCTTTATGCAGCTCAAGAAAAGCAGAAAACAAGCTGCGCCGTCAGTTTTTAACACAACTAATCAAAGCATGGACCCTGTTGTTAGTATATGTATTAACACATAATTACATTACTAATTCTACAACAGTTTCTAGATACAACTGAAAATGTTGTCTCTTATCCAGATCATTTAGATTCATTCTAACAATTTCTGTGATACATCCTGACATGGTTTAATACTGATTGAGTGACTGTTTAAGTGACACCGCTGTGTCCTTCTGTTGTGAGTTGCTGCTCATGGAGTTGCAGTCTCAAACCTGGCTATAGACCCATCTATATCCTAGTTCTTGGTTTGCTGCAGAAGGAAGTCACATTAAAAACACATTTTAACCCTTACAAATACAGCAACCATAAACATTTGTCATTAACCTATAACTACAGCATTTATAACAATCCTCTTGTTTAGTATATTGTATATTTTTACATTTTGCATAATGACACTTACGTGCAGAGAAGATATCCACTCAGATGATGTTTGATGCCAGCTACATGTGTGTGCTCTAACTATAAAAGCGAGAGCTGATTTTCCATTGTTCCCACAGAAGTGCCAGATTTTCTCAAGAATCTGCAGGTTTGTAAAACCTCAGAGAGATGTTTTGGTTTCCCAAACTCTGAACATAATGAATGTCTAGACCTAAGTCAGATGAAGGAATTGTTAGCTAAATGCTTAGGAGAGGACAAAATCAGCCTCATTAATGGACAATAACAGCTAAGCTACTTAGTGATGCACGTTTACAGAAAATGTGCAGACTAAACTGAATAGGAATTCAGAACACAGAATAGACTCCTCTTCTCTACCTGATTTTGCATTGTATTTTATTTCTCCCACATAGAAATAACAGTAAATATAACTAAACAATGATTATTCCTATGTTACTATAGTGAAGCATAGAACTTGCATGCCTACCTGCAAATACCTTTCACAAAGGAAGACTATTTGCATATCGAAATAACCTGTAAACATAAAAAAAAGTTTACTTGTTCCAAACTAACACTCATTAGCTTTTTTCATTTCTGTAAAACAACACAACCCTGACAACTAGTGTGTAACTATTTCCTTCGAGGGAGGTAGTTACAATAACTGCATTTAACAGTCTCTCTTTTGTGCACTCTTCTAAAGCTAGTTTGTATTTCCCCACTGAGTGAAGTACAGATAGTTGAGAGACTCCTCTAAATCTGAAGCAAAAGGATTCAATCATCGCCAACTATCTACCATCATTCCTGTCCTGTCTGTAACAACCCTGAACTGTCCTGCCTGCCCCTGCTGCACACTGCACTGCCTGCCTGTTGCTGAACCCACAAGCGTGCTGAACACATTGAAAAAGGAGCACCCTTCCACAGAACGTGAGTGTACACCCTTTTTCTCTCCAGCACCACAGACAAATTCACACTTGTAAGCTCAAGCACTACAAACACGCTATGTCCCAGACCTAAGATATTGTAGGCACACAAAATGGCAGTACAACTAGACATTTTCCAGATGCTTCATGCTGCTGCATCCCAAGGATCCAACAAAGCATCCGATCTTCAGCAATCGACGACTCAGACCAGTATGGACCTGATAGCCCACCACTGGATCACGCCTGGGAAATACAGCACAACCCCAGGATGAACTCCACCAGAGAGGCAGCTCACCTTGCAGCAATAGGATATGCTGCACAATGTGGATGCCAGAAATCCACCCAGGAATTACATCTTAAAGACAGACCAAGAAAAATTATTCTACACACAGGAAATTCCCACATGGACCGACGACATCCAGCGAACAGCACATCAACTGAGTAACCAGGACCAGTACCTGCAGGGACCCACTGGGACACACCAGTACTCTCAAAGTCCTGTCTCCACAGACCAGACTCCTGCCGCCGTGGACAACCAGTGCCACACATCCCCACACCAGCAACATGACAGTCTGCACAAATCAACCAGCTACAGACCCATCCAGCTCATCTCCCAGAAGCCACAACACAGTGATGTACTAGGGCAATAGCAGCCTGCCTTCTTCACAGAACCCTCAACCCTGCCACCCTGGCCTTGGCAGACACAACTGCCCACCTCTGCCTTCATGTCCCAATCAACTCAACAGCTACAACCCTGGCAGCAGTGTGAGCCATCTCCATTGGACATGCACAAGGTAGTGCCCCTTATCAACAAATTTGAGGCAAACAGAAAATACTCTAGAACTGAGGCTCACATAACCCATATTCCTGGCAACCTATCTCCGAAGATGAGGGCAGCCCTGTGTGTGTTTGTTAGGCCAAATACCCCCATGCAGGACATTGTGGAAGCAGCTCAAATAGTGTGGCAAACCACACAATTCCACAGCCATTTCCTTAAAAAGACACTCGACACTCAAATCTCAGCAGTGAATACAACAAGAATAGATTACTTCCTGCACTCTGATGGTAGCGAACTACTACACAAACCGCACACCGAGTGCCCATCATTCCCCTACAGACATCAACTAAGAAAAAAAGGAAAGCGCACAGACTATGTCAAACCTTTCAGTTCGCCTCATGACAAAATAAAGGACATCAACAAGAATCCCAAGAAGCCTACCAAAGCAACCTTCTGTCATTCCGAAGACAATGACCTGAGTGATGCAAAGATGCACCACTTGAAGCAGGAAATGCAGAAGCTCCAGTGCCAGGCATAAAAAGTGTTTGGGCATGAGGAATGCAACACAGCTACACTCAAAAAACAACTCTCACCTTCTAACTCTGACTACCATTCCTCGCTGAATCAACCCTATCACAGCTGACTAGGCCTGCTCACCTCTGAACCCACATCACCAAAGGCAATTCATTCACAGGATGCAGAGGGGAAAGTGCCCTCAACAGAGATCAACGCCTACTGCCTGCCCCTGCTCTTCCGTTCTAACAGTGACTCTCCTCCTCAGACTTGCCAAAAAATCCCACGCTGCACCCCACACTATCACTCAGCCTCAAGGATGTAATACTTTCCTACCCAGCTGCCCCAGAAAGCAGGTTTCATGTGAGAGCAGGATAGATAGAGGGGAAATGATAAAAGGTGTAAAAGGATAAAACAATAAGGTGACTTAAAACTAACTTAATGACACTTCAATAATTCTACCTCAGAACCAGAACATGAATAAGCCATGTTTCTTAAAAGAAAGACCATTAGCTAAAACAACCATTGGAGCATTTATACTCCACATATATTGCAAAATTAACATTTGGTAAGAGAATTATTCAAACATCGTAATTGATCCTCCATTGACATCAGGGGCGTCGCAAGGGGGTAAACATCCCGGGCAATTTGGGGGGATTAATTAACTTGCCTGGGGCCCTCACCTAGAATCGCCTCTGACTGACATGGGCATCAGACCAGCCCCTCCTGGAATTCCAAGAAATCTCTCAGTTAACATTACTGTAAAAGAACACCTGGCTTGTTTGTTATCAACTGTGAGGTCATGCTTGAGGGACTTGAAAATGTAATTTATAGAACTTCTAAATATAGAGAGTTAGATTTTATTTTAAGACCTTTTAAGACTTTTTAAGGAGCTGCAGGAACCCTGACATTTGAACCACTTTTCACATTCCTCAAAGCCATCACACCACCCATATACACATTCTGAATCAGGGGAGAGGAATGGCAAAGACTGCTTTGATTCGAATTACAGTTTTTTTATCCCAAACCAGACCAATGAGTAATTTGTAAGGAAAGACATTATAATCTCGTTGTCTAAAACGTATAAAAACAGAAAGTTAAAACTAACAATTGGGAGTGGCACAATTGGGAGTGGAGTGGAACCACCTGGGAGAAGAAACCAAGCAGACAAAATCCAGGAAGACTGAATGGAACCAGAACCAGAACTCCTCCACCAAAAACCTGACAGATTTGCAACCGTCCTCAAGTCGACACAGTCTGCCCTCCCCGCTATCGAACGTCTGCATAACTGAATCTCAGTAATCCACACAAGTAGCATATTTCATGTACTAGTCAAGAATTAGGTAAATCACAATTACATAAAACCTAGTTGTGTATGAGATCGAAAGAGAGGAAATGATAAAACGTGTAAAAGGATAAAACAATAAGGTGACTTAAAACGAACTTAATGACACTTAAATAATTCTACTTCAGAAGCTTATGGTCTATCGTTTATATCGTTGTGTCGCAAATCCCACTCTTTATGGCAGTATTTTTGGACGACACTTTGTGTTCTTCCCGGTTCTTCCACACGTGGTGGGTGCAGGCAAATGTGCATCAGAAACACAGACAGACATGGAGGAGAGTGAACTGACACAGAATAACCAACATAACCAAAAGATACTTTAATGCACAAGCGCACGTCTGCCCCGCTCTCGTCACCAGGCTAAACTCAATCTGCAAGCACCCCCACCCCTGCTAATTTAGATGTATATATTGTGTATAAAATTAAAGAATAAAGTTTGTTTGTCTGCACCTGTTTGCATTGCTTTCCAATTTATTAAAATGCAGTTTCATTTTCTTTATATTAAGATGGTGAAGTGGTACAACAGTCTTATTATTATTATTATTATTATTATTATTATTATTATTATTATTATTATTATTATTATTATTATTATAACTATTTTGTATTAACACGTGCTGTACCGGTAAGCAGAATCGAAACGGGACAGTCAGAGAGGAAATGTCCCTGTCTAGCAGATGTTAAATGCGCCACTATAAACCCGGATGTGGTAAATCTACCTGAATCTATACCATTTTACAGAGCATGTGATGCGTGATTACTATTACTTGTGTTATTGTTGTTATGTGACAGTAAATTATACTGTCACATAACAACAATCGTCACTCTGTCATGGTAAATATATGCAGAATGCAACACATTGCTCATGTGTTGTGTGAGCAATGTGTTGCATTCTGCATATATTTACCATGACAGTCTGCATGTAGTATTTGTTAGTTTTGCATATTTAATGATTAACAAAATATTTGTAGCTTTAATGTCTTTGGTTTTATTTTGTAGCTTGATTGGATAAAATCAAGAAATATCGAGATACATATCGTGCATCACCCAAACTTCTAAAAATATCGAGATATTATTTTTAAGTCATATCGCCCAGCTCTACATACAACATACACACACAACTTTACTAGTACTTAGAATATGTCGAAGAATTTTGGTGAAAACCTGCAGAGTGGTTCATATGTATGCTGTTTCATTTTGTCCATCTCTGGCATAAATCCCCATTATGCTACACAATTGTAAATAGTTTTCCCTTATAATATATCTTATAAATATATTAATTATTATAAAATAATAATAATAATAATTAAATAATAAATAAATAATAAATAATAAAATAATAATTCATACATTGTTTCCATTGATTTTAGTAGTATAGCTGATGTTAGTGAATTTTAATGTTTGTTATTTAGATTACATACTGTACCACTAGCAGGATCTGGGAACAATTTAATGAAGCAAACCGCCATGATTATTACTGAAAGAACAGAGCGAGGGCAAGATGTGCACATTAAAACACTGTACTAGCTTTCTGTAGTGTAACTCTGAGCACGTTATTAAATCACCTACTGTACCTGCAGCACACAGCACAAGAGCACGGTGCTCAGTTACAGCACCGCAGCAGTTACAGGACAGAAGTACTAAAGAAATAGTGTTGAGGTTGAGTATACCTGAAAATTAAGCAGCTGGAATCTAAAAGTATAAAAATCCACAAAACTAAAATAAAGAAAATGTAGAAATCCCCTTGTCATGTAAAAATCCCACACACAGCCAGCTTTAACAAACAAACAAAAATGTGGACATGCTTAGGTTTCTTTCAACAAAAAAACATAACAAAAAACTACCACTAGTGAAACAACTACAGCCTATTTGATAACTTTTTGAAAAATTATTATTTCTATATTTATGTTTTATGATCACATGTTTTTAACAAACACAAATGATACAAATGATGTCCCATTTTTCATGGTTAATAAGTGTAGCTTAGAGTGTAAAATATGGAGCCTAGACCCCTCATTTATAATTTGCTATTATATTGCACTTGGCATTATTTGTTTGTTTTCTTCGTTGTAGATTGTGCAGTTTGCATTCAAAATTGATGTATCAGCATTAGAAAGTTATTTATTTTGCAATATACAAAAAGATTGGCATTTTGACTTACTTACACATTATTTATTGAAAAAACAAAACAGTAAAACATGTTATGCTTCATTGTTTTAATGGAATATGGTGCAAAATGGCAGTACTGGCAGTATCGTGATACTAAAATTAGTATTGGTATCTTCACGCAAAATATTGGTACCGCCCACCACATGAGTCAGCTCAATTGTGATCCAAAGAAAGGGACCAGGAATTTCAATCTTGCCAAAAATAAAGGGAGGATTGGCTGTGATATGATGGGGAAGTTATGTGGTGTTCTGCGTGGAGAACAATTGAAATTGAAGGATTAAAAACATAAAAAATACATCAATAAACCTTTCTTTAACTAATGCACTAGTGTAAATGTATTTATTTACTTCACGTAGCTCTTGTCACAATGGTGACAATATTTTGGGCTAGTAATACTTGCTAGTAGAAATGTCAGGCTACTACCCAGCTGGCTTGTGCCAAAAATCCTTAAATTCCAGCCTCGTGTGTATTGTTAACACTGATCTCAGACTTTGAAAATGATAAAAGTAATTTTATTAAAAAAGCAGACAAGTTTATGAATGTTTATCTTCTTAATTCTCTTTTGTAGAGTTTAAGTTTAAGATTTTGGTGTTGACTTTATTTAAACATTGATCCCGAATCAATACATTGAACAATACAATTCGAATGCACTGTGACATCATCACCCCTTGCCTGTCCATTTCTGCCTGCAGGGAACTTCAAATGTAAGCTGCCCTGGAGGACATTTCAAATGCATGTAAGATGTATTTTTCCTGTCTTTCCATGTTTGGTCAGAATTTTGTTTTTTCTGTAAAACATCCAGTTTCCACTTTTCTCTTTCAAAGAATTTCCACTTTATTATTATTATTGTAATGCTTCAGAGGACAGCTGAGGTGGACCCAAGTGCAAGTTCTATACAGAGGAGGCACGGCTGACAATGCAAAGGGAATATCCAAAAGACAAGGTTTAAACACAGTCCAGGGGTCAATAGATGGGGTAAACAGGCTGAAATAGGTAAGCCAAAGGGATGGTCGAAAAGGCGAAGGTAAAATGTCTGGAACACAGGAAAGTCGAAAGTCAAAAGCCAGAGGAAATGCAACAATGAATGAGACAAGACTGTGCAGAGAGTGAAGGGCAAACAGGGGTTTAAGTGCAGGGCAGTCAGTGGAGCTGGAAGAAAGAGGTGGAACCAATGAGTGAAGAGGGTTAGTAGGACAAGTGCACATGGAAGGTGGGAATGTTAACTGAAAGACTGCAGGCTGAGTATTCGGGTGATGGTGACCTCTGGTGGTGAACAGGGGAACTGTGGCTGGCAGGTGTGACTATTTACCACATCATACAGAAAATAATCAGTGCTTTTATAGTGTGTTAGTCTATTGATTTAGACCAATCCCCCATCCCCACACACAACGTTTAAGTTAAGGCATGTTTATGTATTATTATTTATACTAATACTGTATAATAATAATATTATTATTATTATTGTTATTGTTATTGTTATTGTTATTGTTATTATTATTATTATTATTGTTATTGTTATTGTTATTATTATTATTATTATTATTATTAATAATAATAATAATAATAATAATAATAATAATAATAATAATAATAGTAATGCATTGTTAGAGGCATCTTCAGTTGCATCGTTTAAACCTTTAAAACTGTGAATACCATTCGGCAGTTTTACTTTTAAAATGTCTCACTTGAATTGATCCAAGTCTTGAAATGATCTCAGATCAATGCATTAATTACCCAACTGGAACAGGGATATCACTGCAAGTGCTGACCTGAGGACATTGTTTCATTATTTATTTTTAAATATACATAGGCTATTTGTTATTTTTAATCAATCTTATATGTTGCTTTTAAATGTGTTGATCACCGTCTTGCCACAATCATAAAGTACATGGTTAAAAAAGCAAAATGAACTTGTTGACTATTTCCAAAAAAGCCTTCAAATATTGATATTCAAACTCCAAGTTCTTGGAAGGTCACTAACTACTTCAGCGATTTCAATGAACCATCAGCGTATTAATGACATTACTGACATGCATGTTTATATTTTTCAGTGAAAACGCCATACGATGTAAAAAGCCGGTACCAGTCGGTTCTGAATGTGTAAGAAAAGGGAATCGTGGCCAGAGCCTCCCAGCAGTGTGAGCTGGACTGGATTACTGCTCCCACTGCAGAAGTGCTGATCGCCTCAGAGATACAGATCAACAGTTATCTGTGTTTGAGTGCAGCAAGGAAAATCTTCAGTTATGTCAGTGGGAAGATGTTTTGTCTAATTTAGTTTTAAACAAATAAACAGTCCTAATCCATTTGTGATGTTTTTTTTAATTTACTTCCATGGATTGTCTATTGTTACTATTGGCAGAATGCTATCATATGAAATTATAGTAGTCTTTCGAATGAATTAAATGTTGTTTTGTAAATTTGTTGATTCACAGTGTATTTATATATACCACTTTCTGTTCTATTAATGTGGCTTTACATTTACGTACATGAGTTATCTACTGTCATTACATGGAAGAGCTATCACTTTATAATACAGTACTCTTCCTACTGTATTACACTGAGTTACAATCAGTTTTATTGTAATTACTATGATTTACAATACTTTCACAGATACCACTTGTTCAAGTGTGTTTGAGTTTACTTGCATGGAATGTCTGTTCTTATTGTCAATATTGAAATTGCAAAACATACCATTTATTTCATTCTTCACAACATGTTTTAGTGTTAAATGTTTTAAGGTTTATATAAAATCATTTGCTCACATTACAAAACGGTGAATTTAGGCCATGTATGCAGTGTAAATTCAGAATGTGAGAAGAGTGGAAATCTAAACAAACCACAAGTCTCGAGTTTCTTCTTCACTGCTACAACCTACTGGTCTGTCAGTTTGTGAGGTAAGAATGATTCAAATCCAAATCCGTATCCTTTGGAAGGACTTATAATTCACTATCTTTGTGTTCATACATGAAGGGAAATTTTCCTGCTTCGTTATACAGCTGCTTCACTGTGCACTATATTTCTCATAGGGGAAACAATTGTTTTATTCTCTAGCTTTCTTGGAATATTTTATCCCTGGCTTGGATATTTGCTGTTTTTACTGGTAATATATTTGTATGTAATTACATGCAAGAGGGAAGTGCTGATCATCACATGTTGTTACACTGTAACAAGAGTTTAAAGTCATCATTAACATCATAACGGTTTGCACCATTTTACATGAATATGGAAGTGAACTAACCCACACTACATGTGACTAAGCCATACTGCTTGTTGTTAAGTGTATGTAAGCTTGTGCTGTAATAACATTATTGATACTAATATTTAATCTTTAACTATACATGAAATACATGTTCAATTCACTCTTGTTACTGTGTAATTACAGTGTAAGTAAACTCAGCTCAGTAAGGGTACTGTATTATAAATGTTTCCTCAGTTCCCAGCGAGGCCTCTGGCTTGGATGCTGCGATATGTGAAACAATGAGGACAGGGCAACACAAACTGTAACTAGTTATGAGACTCAACCCAGGAAGGGTGAGCGATGGGAATGAGGAATGCAGAGATTGGGGGGAAGGATGGGATGACATTTTAGCTAAGCAGAGACAGCGCCAAGCTGGGAAACGGGATAATCTACCCCTCTAGAAAGGGGGCGGCTCCCCCACCATGTGCCTGCCAGAGAGTAGTATCACAAGAAGTCCAGACTGCAGTGAGAGAGAGAGCAGCAACTGTGGGACTGGACTTGTGTGTTCATGGTGTAGCATACTGTTCACTTACAACTGTGTCAACAAATTGCAGAGTACTTGGGGCCTTCATTGGAGAGAAAAAGCACACGCCACAAAAGAAGCAATTGCTACATTTCCAATTTCACTACAGTGCACGAACTATGTAGTGTGTTAGGGTTGCTCAATTATATAAGATCATGTACTCGGCAATATTCTAAAATAGCTGCCATTTGATAAATACAAACAAATGCTACTCAACACTGAATGCCTGGTTATTTTAAAGCCTTTTAAACATATTGATACTGAAGTTGATACAGAAGATTCAAAATCTAACTCTCTCCGTCTGTCTTCACATGGGACAGAAACAAACAACTGTCATAATCATCCCACAGGTCTCTACTCTGAAGCTGTCACGGTTACCTCGTGGGAGGACCGTAAAGCTGTTAGAGACAGGACCCAAGTGCAGAGCTACTGCAATGAGCAGACAGAAACCAAGGAGAATCAAAAGGCGAGGTCGAGGTCACAGGCAAAAGGTTGAAATCCAGGAGGTCAAGAGAAACAGATACAGAACAAAAAGAGAGAGATAGAGACAAGGACAGGGCATAAAGCGAAAGAGGAAGGGCGAGAGAGCGGGTTAAAGGGCAAGGAACCAGGAGAACACAGCTTGATGAAGCAGGGAGAGCTGACAACACTTTGCCAAGAGTGAGGGCAGTGAGGGGTTTATAAAGGAGAGCAGAAACTAGGAAGACAAGAGCAGGACCAATGAGAACAAAGGACAGGAGCAGAAGTGCACAAGGGTGAGGAGTAATGTTAATTGATAAAATGAAAAAAGGAAAGCAGTGAAGGGAGAAGGAAAAGGCAAGGGAACATTGGCGGCCTCTAGTGGGGGAAGAGGGTCAGGGCTAGGGAACTGTGACAGAAGCCCTATCCAGTAGAGGTCGGATGATTAATCGCAGCCGATAACAGCTTTTTGAAATAGTTTTTTGGGGTTGTACGCATTAATATCATTGTTATAGGGGACAAACATGAGTTATTAAGTCTTTTATTTGTAGATTTGTATATCTGTTTATGAACTTGTTCGTTTCAATTATTTATTTTGAATCGTATTTATTTGTGTAAATCAAGTGCATGGATTACAAACACTGGGTGTTTGTGTACATGGTGACGCACTAATATGATTCCAGAATTATTTTCTATTATTCCTTGCTAATCCTGTTGTTAAAAAACTGTGAAAATCTATAAATAAAAGTAATACAATGTGCAGTGCAGTCACGTGTTTATTTACTTCTATATGCGTTTCTTTGAGAAATAAAAAGCAGTTCTACTAAAAAAATCTACAAGATGCAAAGTGTGAAATTCTGTCGTGTCTGTTTAGCAGCCGCAGCTTTATTCACATCTCTGCACATCCTACAGCTGCACTAATATCTGACAATCAGTAAAGAACGCAAAGTTTGATATTCCTGGAATTCCATTATTTGTAGTTTATTTTCATCGATGATCCAAAAAGGCTAATGTTGAATTAATGCTGTAATTTTGTCAAAAACTTTCCAATAAATTAATAAAAAACTCCCTAATTCTGTATCAAATCTTCACCATTTTCCAGAATTTGGACTGTTATTATTTTGTCATTTATTTTGAATTAATCTATTTTGTGTTATTTATTATATTTTGTTTATACTTTTTAGTTAATACTGTTATTTTGTTACATAATAAAGGTTAAATTGTTGCAATTGTACATTGAGTGCTATGTATTTTATGCAATATATTGATTTTATTGACAAAAATTGGAAACAAATAATACAAATCGGCCAATCAATGGGATATCAGCTTTTCCCCCAAGGAAACAAGTCTGAGACAGATGGATCACTGACTGTCAGTTAAAGGGATCAAGTGTATCGTGTGCACTGACACTAACCTGGGCGTGAGTGTGTCTCTTCTTCGACAGTTTCCGGGCCACAACGAGAAGATCAAGGACAAGACTTCAATACAGCAGTGCAATACAAACCACTTTTACACAGAACATGGGGAGAAGCCAGATTTGGACCCCGCTTGTGTGTTACAGAGGACAAGGTACTACATGAATGTCTCATGTTGTGTCTTGTCTTGTGTCTGTCCTAGAACCCACTGAGGGTCAACAGAACTGAATCAATATGTCTAAAGATAGTCAGAATAAAAGACTGCTCCACAGGGCATTACACTAACTTATTTTTGTAGGAGCACAGGTGATCCTATATATATATATATATATATATATATATATAAACTAGAACAGACAACACACAAAGACTTCAAATCTACCTGTATGTAATTCATATGCACAATTAACTTCCAACTTTGTACTAAAATTGAGAATATATTTCTAATATCAAAAAATGAATAATTATTCAATTTTGTGGAGAAGAAAAAGGTAGATTCAATATTTTAGGCTAAATGAAATGAATGCAGATTAATTGTATGAAGAGACAATGTATGCTTCTGTTATGCTGTTGTAACCCTACATTAGTGTGTAACATGTCCAGGGATCTTAGGTGCGACAGGAGACTGGTTGTGCAAGTTGTGGCACAGTGCAATACTAAACCCCTGAATAAAAAACATACCAGTGGTATGACTTTCCTTGAATGGTATTTTACTTTGCTTTGTTATTTCCCTCTTAAGAAATAATTAGCAATCAGTAAATTCCAATAACAAAAAACAAAAAGACATGAAATGCTTTGTCTCAATCAGTTTGTCCTACCACTCCTGCAGTTCAAAAGCAGCTCAGTGCACAGCGTCCTGTGTGTGGAGAGGTGGAGCCGTGGTGCGATGGCTGACGTTGTCGTCACTGGATGAAAGTTCATGAATGGTCATCTGTTCCAAACGGTGTAGCGGTGCTGCGCATGCGCTGGAGCTGCGATGGGTTTTCCAGGAGAAACAACCTGCACACAGGAATACTGATTACTATGCCGTATTACTTCTCACTTCCATTACAATTAAACAGTGTCCTATTCCTTTTCAATTATACTTATTAAACACTGGGTCTTCGAAGGTCCTGTCTCCAGACCTGCTGAGGTTTTTACAAACATTCGAAGGTTCATCACGCGACAATCACAGCAGGTGGAGAGAAACTGACCAAATGAGATATGAGCCACGCATATCATCACATTGCTCTGGAAGAGGAGTGTGACAGTAAATACACACAAGGGCCTGTACACGTACAATGTCTTACCTTTTGGAATATCCTCAAGCCTGCAATATTTCAGAGAACCAAGGAGGGGCTCTTGCAAGGCATTTCCCATGTGGACATCTTTCTGGATGACATCCTCCTGATGGGACAAACTGATCAGGAGCATCTGCAGACCCTTACAGACGTACTTCTCTGGCTGGAAAACGCAGGATTCTGGCTAAAGAGGAGAAAGTGCACCTTTATGGGCAGTGAGGCGGTGTTTTTGGGGCACAAGGTGGACGCAACGGGACTACATCCCATACAAGATAAGGTAAAGGCAATCCAAAATGCACCCACACCAGCCAATGTAACAGAGCTGAGAGCTTAGGTCTTAGGTCTTCTAAAGACCTCGTTACAACCAGGAATCTCAGCCACCTAAATGGATCCCTGCATTCACTGAAACTACAGCGGGTCCTGTGTCCCACAAAGTCAGGCTGGGGGATGGAAGGGTGGTAAGGAGACATGTGGACCAGTTGCACTCCAGACTACAGGGATCAGTGGACACTGAAAATGGCCAGACAGCGGACTTGTCCTTTCCGAGTCACAAACCCACCATCACTGTGCCACCAACCCTCAAAACCCACCAAAGAAGACTGGTGAATAATAATTTACTGGCACTAGGAAACAAATGAAAACAAAAAACAATAAGCTCATACCTTATCCATATTAAGATCTCTTTGTAGTGGCCTTACATAGATAATGGCAGAGCCAATGTGGATTTCTGGGTCCCTTCAATATTTCACGGAGTGCCCCACATCAGGGCAAGGAATAACATCCAAGATCTTGAAATCTTCATGAGTTCAAATCCAGCCCCTCATTCAGTTTAGGATACGATTCCAAGAACTGATTTCTGAATCCTTCACAACTGCGCTCACATCCTTGACATGAAATACAATTCAAATGTGAATCTAATGAACATCTTACTCACTAATAGACAACCTTAGGTTTGACTGCTTGTAGAGCACAATAGGTTTCTATTCTTTTCATTTGTATAGCATGTGCAAGTAGAACAAGCGAATGGATCACCAATGGCCAAATATTCCTGATCTGAATTCCACACATTTCATTAGGAGTGGCATCTGAAAGGATTTGGGGAGCTTTCAAATTGTAATAGTTGATGATATTTCAGTAGCACAGAACAGTGCTTTAATAAAACATCAAAAATATCCAAGGTACATATAACATTACATCTCACTCATATACCTGTCTTGTTTTCCCAATGAAATGTGTATACTTATGTCTCTTGTGCTGTCCAGTATATGTACTACTAAATAACCTGTTTTCATTTTGACAACATCTTTGCATTAACGTACCTTGAAAGGTTATTCTTCTGTCCCGAGTGCTGCTAGACTCAGCTTGTCCTTTTGTTGTCTATAGGGACCATGGCCTCGTTTTTCCCTCTTACAGCAGCAGTTGTGCATCAGTAACAGCGTGGCGCTGGAGCGGGAAAGTGCGCTTATTTTTGCACATCCTCTACATGCGCGAAAAGCCTTGACACTTGGGCTAAAAAAGAGAGACAAAAATAGAAAGTGTGAAATATGAACGTTAACATTGTAGCGCATACATTGGGCTTCGAGCCATGTGTAACAGACAGTGCGATTCAGAACAAAGTAAAAAAATAGCTTCTGCACAACAATACAACTCTTAGCTAGTAAATTCATGTGGAAAATGGACGCCCCGTCTACAGGGCTGCGGCAAGTCGTGGCCTATTTGTTGGGGAAGGAGTTTGAGCTCCGTTTTCCAAACGAGTCGCTGCATATTGACCTATGTCTATTGTCTAAATGTCTATTTATTTGTTTATTTCAACATGTATTGATTGATTCATTTATGATTTTCTCTGTGTAATAATTTCAAATTCTGGCATGGATTATCCTCCATAAAAAAGCAAAGGCCCGAGACAGTGCGAGCATGACTTATACAGCGCAGTGCAATCATGGTCGCTGCTTGAGATCATCCTACAAATAAAAACACATCGGCTGGATGTCAAGTCACACATTACCAGGCCAGACCTCGAACCTAGATCTTCCAGATCGCCACCCTGCTGCTCTCCAGCTGAGCTGAATATGAGTGCGGAAGGCGCTATTAACTGTGCGCTGTTTCTGTCATCACTCATCTCCTGCAATGCCGTGTTTATGTGAGAGCTGTGACGCACTGTAGCAGCAACTACATGTTTACTACAACTCCGCTGCCAGAGTAGCTCAGCTGGAGAGCAGCAGGATGACGATCTGGAAGATCCGGGTTCGAGGTCTGGCCTGGCAATGTGTGACTTGACTTCCAGCCAATGTGTTTTTATTTGCAGGACGATCTCAAGCAGCGACCATGATTGCACTGTGCTGTGTAAGTCATGCTCGCACTGTCCCGGGCCTTTGCTTTTGTATGGAGGATGTAGAACCATGTCAGAAATAAGTGGAGAAGTCGCGAAGATAAAGCAAATAGAACTTTAATCAAGCCGGCTCGGAAGCTCCAGTCAGAAATAATTCCTTCAGTGAGACTTAATGTTTACAAACATGAGTACAACTTTATAGGAAAAATGACGTAACATCTTATGGCCGTTCATCCAATCAGAAGGTACAGGTCCGGGTCCGTTTTACGATCTGTCTTCCTGTGAAGAGGTGATGGATCCAAAGCAGATGTCCATCTTTGATGTGCACTAGGAAGATGCGATCCCACGGTCGTCATTTACCTAGTGTCAATCGCTCTTTAACAGAAACAATTCCTGCCTATCTGGAGAAACGATTAAGTCATAAACAAATTCACAGCAGACATCTGTAGGCTATTTCGGAACTGTGTAATCTTTCATTACTGACAGGAGTTTCTAACTAATCGACCTTGTTGACCCTTTACTTGTCCTGCTAAATCTAATCTGCTCAGCCTGTATACAAAACTACTTCTAATGCTAGTATTACAATAAAACATTATATAATTATCACAAAACACTTTCTTCAACTTCCTCCTTTTCTTCATTCCCTCCTTTTTGGCAATAGAGCGAAGCGAAAAGAAGCCAAAAGAATCGTGTTTGTCAGTTACAATAATTTCTTCCTCCTGAGGGGCAGGTGGTATAGTGCTGTGTTTTCAGCTTCCATCCATCCCAACCTGCCACCTACGAGGTGTGTATGTATGTATGGCGAGGTATTCAAATAATTAGGGGAAAGGCAAACAATTATATCATAACTATACCTTAATGAATATTGAGCTCTCTTATGGAAATTGCAGTGGCCACCTACAATTTCCTGGAGCTTTACTGTGTATCTCAAATTATATTTCATCCTGCCCCAGGTCATAAAGGTCAATCCCCAGTTACATAATACATACATTGTTTTGCTTCTAAAGGAATACAAAAGTCAGCAAAAATGTTATTTTTACAAATTCAGTTATTCACATATATTTCTGTTGCATTTTAATTTATAAACATTGTACATTCCATACATCTCAAGAGAAGGGCAATGGACTTATTCTTACTTCATGACTCTTATTCTATTCATTTGAGTAATGAAAAGTAAAAGTACATTATAAATGAACTACCAATACAAGAATATATGCTACTGCGGATGTCATTTGAGCTGTTTTCACAATGTATTGCAGATTCCTATAATCTGGACAACCTTTAATTTCAGTATTTTAACTTATTTCTCCATTAAGTCAAGCATCACTTCAGTGTTGTGGACCTCAACATCAGTCTGTTCAAGATGCCGTGAGGCTGTCTTTAAAGCCACGCCCTCGGCCTGCTGTGTCTCAAGGAGAACACCAGCATCTTCTCCATATGCACCTCTGCCACTACAGGTCAGACATTGGTTCCTTCAGGATACGATTCATAATGTGCATATCTGCCATGTGGAATAAATCAGTCATCTGAAGACACAATGTGTGATTCGCACAACATCAGAGATCCTCCTTATAAAAGGCATCTCTATCACATGGACAGTAGTTGACATTCACACAATCTATAAGGTTTCCAGTAAAGGGACAATTCAAAATAATAATCTTGATCCCAATTTATCACAGATTATTTCAGTACAGCACTCAGCTGTCATCAGCAGCATCATATCTCCTGTGTTACTGAATCAACATTACTTCCTAGTGTAAATACTCAAACTTTCAAAGCAATGTGCTTATCTCTTTCCTTTTTATCTAACTTAAATATCTAAGACTATTTTAATAATTATTACAGCAGCTCTTTCAACAACATAGTTAATAGTTGTTAGGTAAATGATAGCAGTTATTAATCTTTTTCCCAATTCATTCTTATCAAATGAACCATCATTTGAAATTATTTCCATAGTTTCATTAGGAACAACTCCTATTATTCCTATTTTCATTATTATTTATTTCTCTAATATTTCCTTCCAACATTGCCAGTGTCTTGATTTGTATTTTACCCCTTAATGGACATTAATTGTCTCAATATATAAATTTACTTTGAATAAACCTTCATCTTTAAGAATAGATTATATAATTCCTTGTATAATTCCAACCTTATTCTACTAAACCTTGTAATGACTGCTGTACACATCTTTGCATAAACATTATCATTATATTTCCCAAAAGTTAGAACCAAATTGGCACTGCTCTAAAGCCAATTCTATCGCCCAATAGACTTATTATGCAATAAAACCTTTTTTAACTAGAGCAAATCTGTATTATTCGTTCATTACAAAGCATTGGCTTTGTTATCACATACATTTTTTAGAACTAGTTTTTCACTCAATTCCCATATACAATAATACAATACACCATAGTAGTATTATTCAGTGTGTATCCACTTACATCACTTTGGAACATCACATATCATTTCACATTTCAGTCATACAGCCAAACAGCACAATTCTTTCAATCCAGTAGTCACTCTATTAAACTATGGAAAGGATAGTTAATGAAATGCCCATAGTCCAACCAGACTCTGTATCCTTCAATTGTGCTTAGATTTAAAAGAGGTTGGAGTTGTATAACTATTCATGTTTCTTTTCAATCTATTTCCATATTGTTTTTTCAGGCCTTTCTCCAACTTTTCCTGAAAGATAAAATTATGTTATTTTCAGCACCTGAAATCAATTAGAAATGAATTGTTAATAATCTGTCCACCTATTCCTGGACATCGCCACCCTCCTGTTGTCAATTGGAATCAGCAGAGTTAGTTAGTTTATCACTTTCACAATATTATGGTAAGCATCGTATGCTTCCACCATCCCCCTCCCTCCTGTCCGTCCACACATACTGGCATCAGTGGCCATGAGGACGGATTATGGGCCGCAGCACTAAGAGCGGAGGCCAATGTGAGAGGGGAGACTATGCACTGATGTGTCATGGCATGTGAGTAGGGAACCTGTGGACTAAATGTGAGGGAAATTCATTGTTGCTGGTTCCTGTGAAGACAGATAATAGTAGTTATTTTTCTATTCATCTGTATCGACATCAGTATTATTAGCATTAGTAATGTAACTATTCTCAATTTCCCAGGACATTACTGTCTGTTGACAATGTTGCTTGGTTTGTAGTAGTACATTTGTATTGAGTTACAAGGCAGCTCTCTTATCTCTCTCAGTGGGGAGCTGACCTCACAGACACTTTCACTGACCCACCCCCCCCCCCTTTTTTTTGTTTTTTTTTGTTTTGTGGGGGTGAATCCCTTCCTGATTAATAGGGTATTTAGCAGTATTTAGCAATAGCAGTATTTCCATACAGTTTCAAGACTTTAGATTTTAAACTATATCTCATTCAATGATTTTTTTATTTTACATTAAGTTATACCATAAGTAACTTCCTTATTTTCCCTCATATTCCATTCAATCGCCATCAAAACTCTTGTGCTGAAAGTGGCAGCACATTTCTTTCACACATACCAAACTCCCTTTTTACAGCTTCCCAAGCCTCATCAACTCCTAAACCCCTTGTCAACGTCCTCAAACCTTCATCAACATCGCTCAGACCCTCTGAAAACATCACTCTGTATCCTAACAGCTGTTCTTTCTCCTTTTCCTAATTTCTTACTAGACAATTCAAGTTATATTTATTGACATGTATTATTACTATTTATACACATATTTCACTCCATTATTTGAGTTAATAAATTTAGATATTTTCCTAATAAAATATATTTTTAGAAAATAAGCATTTTAATTGATTTCAATAATGATTCCCAGATACCTCAGGAAAACAAATTTTCAAAAAAATTTGTTCAGTCAATGATTTCCCCAATGAAGAGCCTGCGTGGGCACTAAGACTGTCCGCCTGCGCGGCTCATATATGTCTTTATTGTGTCACTTCATCCAATTTCAGTGTTCCCGAGAGCCTTTTGGTTGTATTGAATTCAAAAGCATGGCAGCGATTGCAAACTTCAAGTTTTGTCTTGAAGACTCTGCAAGATTCAGGTAGGCCGTTTCATTAATCTATCTTTTTCTTTTCATTGCAGCAGGGTATGTATAGCCTACATTTTTTAAAATGACAGTATAGTTCAAGTCTGCACAAAATGTGAATAATAATGTTTTTCATCAGTACAAGATCGTATGAATTGCTCCTAAGCGTAGCTACAAATTGAACCATTATTCTCGTTTATTGATTACTGTATGAGAGGATGTGAAAATGGTGAACTGGATATGGTATATGCTGAAATGTTAGTGTTGTACTCCCTAAGACTAATTATTTAATATAATAAATTAACAATAAACCTGGGTCATTTCAACGCCGAATGGTAGGGATTTTGAGCTGATGTCTAAAATGTATTGCTTTCATTATTTCGTAATCCTCAGCACAATCAAGACTCCTGTGGAAATGTTGTTGCATTAAAATTATGTTGTAGGTATAATTATGTCCCTGACGAGAAGGAGAAAAATGAGCGTCAGTTCCTGTTGGACTTAGAGTTCATCTGTGAACAGGCTGCAGAAACTCCGCATTAGCGATGTAGTCCTGGCTAAGGTATGCAGCCCCCTGCTTGTCTAGGAGACCCTAGAGTTTTATTTTCATGTTTTTATATATAAATCCTTCTGATTTAGTTGGTTACCTGCATTGTTCTGTTGATGGATCTGTTTAATGTTGATCTTGGTCATTTGTCTCATTTGTACTCATGTACTATGTTGCATGTTTTTTGTCAACTGCTGTCTAATTGTGATTGTTATTTAGAAGACTGTATGTGTGTTACCTGTCCACCACAGCATGTTACCAGAAGACTGTTTTTTGGCTTGAAGGAATAGCAGCTTTGGTCTGACCCTTTCTTCCTCCCTCCCCTCTCTCCAGGCCATAAATACCCCTGTGCATCGCCTGGACCCCAGTCAGCTGACAGGGATGAACTCTGTCCCCTGACCTTACCCCCTCTCTTGCCAACCTTTGCATACAGCCCATGGGGGGATATGGCACAGACTCTTTGTCTCAGGAACCCAGAGTAATTAACATTAAATCAGTCAAACTAAGCAGCCCTACGCTTGTATAGTGTTAATTATAATGATTTAGTGTTTTTTATTTAATATTCATTTATATATTTTTTTCCTTTCCCATTCAGCATTGTTCTACTGTATTATCAATGCCTAGTATTTATTAAAGTATAACTGTGTGGCACAACCACTTAAAGACTGTTACACTTATTGGAATCAGTGCCTGATTAATCTGCCGATCAATCAACTAATTAACTGATTAACCAATCAAATATTTGAATCGACTGACAACCCAAGTATTTATTTTAAATATAAACAGGGTTCGTACGCTAGTCTGGATGTCTGGAAAAAGTCTGGAAAATACAAGACGGCAGCGTCTACGTGACGAGCTGCAGGAGGCCAAGTGCAAGGCCCAGCAGCACTCACTAGGCAACATCAGGTTCATTGGGGAGCTGTTCAAGGTGAAGATGCTGATGAAGACCACCATGCACAATTGCATCGTCAAGCTGTTTAAGAACCACGAAGAGTCCCTGGAGTGCCTGTGCCGACTCCTCTCCACTATCGGCAAAGACCTGGACTTGGAGACCGCCAAGGTAAGGCAGTTCCGGCCGTCGCGCCAGACTGAGCCCTGGCTAAACATCCAGCAACGTGATGAGGCCTATTGACAGCGGTATGCTGCTTCACTCGGTGGTATAAAGTTACTTCTGTACGTGCTGTCTGCACTGTTTTCTAATCGTTCTGTCTGACCTTTTCACCAGCCCCGCATGGACCGGTACGTCAGCCTGATGATGCAGGTCGTCAAAAAGAGGAAGACCTCCTCTCGAATCCGCTTCATGCTGCAGGATGTCTTGGACCTGAGAAGAGTAAGTCATGAGTGTTGGGAGAATAGAAACCATCCTTGCTTTCAGCTTCCCAGCCCCCCAATCCCTGTCGTGAAATATTACACCCGGCTCGATTGCTGCTCACTCATAATAACAGTCGGTTGATTTTCTCCACACCACAAAAGGCTGCCGCCTACTACAACGAAAACATTGCAGCACACTGATCTCAGTTTTGTCTCCTTCATCTGGTTACCTTGCTGCAGTCATCTGGATAACCTTCAACTATCCTGACTCATAGTGCACACATAAAAGTTGAACACTGAGATAAGTACCGTGTTTGTTATACTGTGCATCTACACTGTTCATTATATAAATATAGTTCAGTATCATGTTGACTCCTGTACATACTGATTATAATTATGACTTCTCGAGTTGGGATTGCACTTGACTGATATAATTTCCACAGCCTTTCTTATAGTCTGACTTTGGGGTTAAGTTCAGTCATCCTTGTAAAATTATTATTCCCTTTTTCCCCAGTTTTTTATTTTTATTTTTACTGCAGTATTAATCTAATATAAACCTTGTTTGCTTTGTTAGTTTCAGTGATTATGCAGGAGTAGGAGTGTTATAGCATAGTGTAGCGTTATGTTGGGTGTATTTTGATAAGAGCATTTGGGCTCTGAGCTGAAGCACTGATCTAAAGAAGACCTCTCCCCCCCCTAAGTTATCAGATTCCCTTAGCTTATCAGCTTGGAACTGGTTTGCATCAAAGTGACAGTTTTGGGGAGGATGGCACTGAGAAGAGGCCAAATAGTTTGGAATCCTGCTATGAGATGTCTGGAGAAAGGGGCCTGTAGGTGATAAAAACTCTTTGAAGTGGACGAGAGCCGAAATCCCAACATAGAGCTACGAACCCGGGCCAACCGGCATTTCCAAAAGATGGCATGGATTGACATCAGTCATAAATCAAGCCCCCCTCCAATAGGACACTGGGGGCTGAAACCGAAATCCAATCTCAAAAACTCAAGAACCAACCACCTATTGATCTGACAGACTATAAAGAACAGCGCACGGTCTCTTTCTCTCTCTCTCTCTCTCTCACCTGAACCAGTAACTCGCTGCCACAGCTCAACCTGTAGCTCTGTTGCCCGAACCGGAACCAGAAACCAACCAAGTCTTTGCCGGCAACAGAAGAGTTCAACTGGGAGAAGGAGATTGAGCCGTACGAAGAATTCTTTTAAAGGACTTTATTAAATAAAGAACTTTACAGACTGCGCATGCCCGCCTGTGCCCACCTGATCAGTGGAGTTTTACAGCTCGACAATTGACTAAGTCGACTGTATACGATAGTGTCAGTCATTTAAATAGCTATTCGAGTCTTAAGAAACTTGACCCTTGGAACGAACAGGGCCTTGCTTTCCTCAAAGACTTTGTCTTCAAGTAACTACGGTGGATCCCTGCTTACAAAAAAGATTTTGTGCACAACCTTGGAGCCTTCAAACCAGTGGAAAATCTGTTTGGAAAAGACTCTACATTCGCGAAACCCCAACTTCCAGGTGCATCAACTGAGTGGAAGTTCTTGGACAAAGCCGAACCGGACTGCCTTTGTTCCAAACCACACGGACCTCATGCCGTGTGCTGTTATCTGAGCCCGAAGACAGAGAGGCCTCTCTGCGACGAAGTTCAGATAAGTTTAACAGTTTGGAGTTCATGATTCATGACATTTGAGAAATCAATTAGAAATGTTAATCTGTGATTCATAACTCTAGAATGTGTAATATCATTTAGTTTTGCTTAAATATAAATGTGTGTTGCATTAAACTGTTGTTGATAATTTTAGAAATAAAATCTGTCAACCCTTTTTTTACTATGATGTTCAATAACAAGGATAACCATATTGCAGACTGTCCAGTGAACTTTATTAGCTGGAATGTTAAGGGGCTTAATCACCCTGTTAAGCGCAAAAGGGTGTTATCACACCTCCAGAAACTTAAAGTGGGAATAGCATATTTGCAGGAGTCACATCTTCGCACTTCAGATCACTTTCGGATGCGTAAGGGGTGGGTGGGGCCACTCCCTTCTGTTAACGCTTGCATTTATGATAGTATAGTAATATCGGTTCACACCCCTGTTGTATTGACACTTAGCTTCTATAATCAGTCTCCACCTCGGGGTCCTTGGCGCTTTAATCCCCTACTATTGTCTGATAAAAATTTTGTTAAGTATAATGAATTTAGGACCTTTTATTCCACTCTATACACTTCTGATTTCCCTTCTGATCCCCTTCTGTACACTTCTTTTTTTGATAACTTAGATATTCCTGTAATTAATCCTGAATCTAAAGCAAGCTTAGAGCAGCCTCTTTCACTTGAAGAAATTAAGGGGGCAAGTCAGTCAATGCAGAGTGGTAAACGGGTTTCCAGTGGAATTTCATAAGAAATTCAGCCCTCAACTTGCCCCTTTGCTGAGTTCTGCATTTTTAGAATCCTTCACTTCTTTGTCCTGCCAGAGGTTTTGATCTCACTGAATGCGTAAAAAGCCTTTGACCGCGTTGAATGGGATTACCTTCTTGCGGCGCTACGAAGATTCGGTTTCAGTTTGCATTTTATCTCTTGAATTAAATTATTATATTCATCTCCAGTAGCATCTGTCCGCTTGGGTAACACTTTTTCACATTACTTCTCACTACACTGTGGCACCAGGCAGGGTTGCCCCCTTTCCCCCCTTCTCTTTGCTATTGCTATTGAGCCCCTTTCAATTTCTCTTTGCGGCTGTCAGGATGTGCAGGGGGTGGTTCGAGGTGGGCTGGAACATAAGGTTTCTCTTTATGCTGATGATCTTCTTCTTTATCTGACAGATCCGGCCTCTTCACTTCCCCTTGCCATTTCAATTCTTGAACAATTTGAAAATTGTTCTGGCTATAAACTCAACCTCAATAAAAGTGAGATATTCCCCATTAACTCAGCAGCCCAAAATGTTCCTTTTGACAACTTTCCCTTTAGAGTTTTTAATAACAGTTTTAGATATTTAGGGATCAATGTTACTCGTTCCCATACCAATCTTTTTAAATCAAACTTTCTCCCCTTACTAGAAAGCACAAAACAGGATTTTGCTCGTTGGAGTACTTTACCTCTGTCTTTGGCTGGGCGCATTAATTCTGTTAAGATTAATTCTCTTCCAACATTTTTATATTTATTTCAGTGCATTCCAGTCTTTATCACCAGATCCTTTTTTAAATCTCTTGACCAGATTATATTATCTTTCATTTGGAATAAAAAGTCTCCAAGAATACGCAAAGCCTTTCTCCAAAGACCAAAATCATTAGGGGGCCTTGCATTACCACATTTTTTGTTTTACTACTGGGGGACTAACATTCGCATAATCTCATACTGGATGCAGTCCCATGTTCAACATGACTGTCCATCTTGGCTGCAGATGGAAGCATCCTTTTGTCATTTATCCTCTTTACCTGCCTTAGTGTGCTCTTCTCTTCCTCTCTCAATTTCCAGATTTAGTATTAACCCCCTAATTATGTGGTCACTTCGGATTTGGGCACAATTTAGAGATCATTTTGGATTTCAATCCTTAAGTATATATGCCCCTCTTAATGTAAATCATCTGTTTCCTCCTTCAGTAGCAGACCAGGCATTTCGCATTTGGTGTGAGAAGGGTATTGTATATTTCAGAGACTTGTACAGTGATAACTGCTTTGCTTCTTTTGAACAGCTGTCCGAGAAATTCAAAATGCCAAAATCACACTTTTTCCGTTACCTACAGGTTTGGAATTTCATACGAAACAAAGTACCACATTTTCCAGTCCTCCCACCTGAGTCACCATTTACTTTTTTTTTAAATTAACTCCAAAGGTATAATATCCCAAGTATACACCTCCATACTGTCTCTAGAGTCTCCCTCTTTGGAGACTTTAAAAATGCTATGGGAGCAGGATCTAGGGTTTGAATTTTCAGAGGAAATATGGAAATCCATGCTGTCTTGTATACATTCCTCCTATTTGTGTGCAAGGCTTGGTCTTATACAATTAAAAATCCTCCACCGCATTCATTTTTCTAAGGCTAAACTAGCTAAAATCTTTCCAAATTTAGATCCAACCTGTGAGAAATGCAGACAGGCCCCTGCCACTTTAATTCACATGTACTGGTCTTGTCCTAAATTAGTTCCATTCTGGAACTCTGTCTTTGAATCTCTTTCACAAATCTCAAATACACCCCTTGAGCCTTCACCTCTTACAGCCATCTTTGGTGTGGTTCCCAGTCATGTAACCCTGCCAATACACAGTTAGGCACATTGGCCTTCTGCACTTTGCTGGCAAGACGCCTGATTTTGTTCCATTGGAAGCAGTCTGTCCCACCCACTTTCACTCACTGGGTAAGAGATGTGATGAATTTTCTTCACCTGGAGAAGATCAGGTTTACACTTCTTGGTTCCACTGAAAGGTTTTACACTGCTGGGCAACCCTTTTTTATTTATTTTGACAGAGTGCAGCTCAAATCCACTGTCTAAATTATTGTACCTTTATTTGTCACATATGACTTTTCTTCTTTACTTTCTTACTTTTCTTATCTTTTTTATTCTCTGTCTTCTATTCATGTATCTGTCTCTGTGTCCTTCTGTTCAATATAATATGTTATATAGTGATGTAATGTTAATTTGATCTTACTGTCTACATGCATGTGTTTTGTAGATACCTTGTGTCATTTCTGTTGCAAAACTAATAAACAAATTGAAATATAAAGTACTAGACTACAAAGCAAAGCTGATGGATAGAGAGAGAGCGGTACCTGCTTGTAGTGGATTTCTAGCCAGGTGCACATGCTGTGATTGAGGCCAGTGCTCTGGTCAATTCTCAGTGCTTTGAAAACATTCAACTGCAGTAGAGCCCCTGTGACTAAGACACAGGACACTGGTAAGGATGAATACAAGACTACAGCTGTGTTTACAGGTGTGATATTTATATTTAATAAATGCATTGAATCATGAAATACAGTATTTTAATACTGGCGCAGTCTACATTGTTACAATTACATGAAATAAGGAGGGCTCTGGATGTGGCTCAGCTCCCTTCTGTCCCCCGAACCCGTAGGCCGCTGGTACCGACAGTGGAAGGGCCCTGTGGCCTGGAAGCACCTTGAACAAGACAGCCCTTGCAGGGGGTAAACCAGGGCTGAAAACCCAAGTGACACATAGGCAGGCACCTCCAGGTCAATGTCAGTCCAGCAGAACCTACAAAGAGAAACACCAAACCCATAAGACTCAGACATTACTATAACAAGACTGCTCCAGGATTAAATAAGGCCACAACACAACAACGTATATTTGGGAACATACTGGAACAAAATCATTTGTTTGAATAAAAATAAGGTAGGCCTACAATTGTGTTATGTATGCTTCTGTAAGGTAAGGACTCCTATTTGTTATGTTACAGTATTTCTATGGTATCGTTAAGTTGGGGGGTGTTTTCCTCTCAGATTCAAAAATTAAACAGGTGTTTAATGATAAATCCTGCACCACTTGGATATCGTGCATCCCTAGCAATCATCTTGATTTCGCACATGCGCAGACCGCGCTAGTTTGATTTTGTGCATGCGCACACGGGGGCATGGTGAAAATCGTAAACACTCAGAAACCGGGCCCTGATGTTGACGCTTTGGTTATCACCAAGAGATGTCCGGTGCCAGTATCAGCGAGTAACAGAAAGTGTGAGTATTAGGTTACATTTCTTTTGGTCCTTCTCCCAAAAAACGCATTTGAGATCAATTGCTGGGTGAGTATAAGCTGCTACACTGTTAGAGGCTACAGTGCATAATAATAAAATGCATAGGCCACTCGCTTGTGTGTGATTAATGTGAGTACAAGTACAATAAATGAGAGCTACAGTCGCTATAAGGAGGGATGTCATATGGACTTGTTGCACAGGTACAGTAACAGTCCTAATTAAAGAAGACACCAGAATAGTAGACTTTGTTCTCTTTTATTTAAATCACATAAAAGCAGCAATTTGGAGACAGTTAAGTTCTTTCTTTTCTTGCTTTCAGATCAAGCTGTGAACAGTTGCTAAGATGCAGCTGTTGCCATTTACCAAAACATTATCAAAAACACTTTCCAGTGAATCAAAATATAAAACAAATACAAAGTGTAAATAGTGAAAATAAAACTGAAACAGAACAATCAACCAAAACAAGCCAGTAAATTAAAACGGTGACACTTAATTCCCAGTCATAAGCAGCATTACCTCGACTCTCTACATGCAACTTGTGCTCGTTGCAGTCGTTACCTAATTTCTGTGCTCTCTGGATCTAGAAGAGCTCTCTTCCCAGCTCGCTACTTTGTCTCCAAACACACCACAGGTTTTTCTGCATGGGATTCCTTGCCCTTTTATGCAGGGGCTCCAACATCATTAAGCCTTTCCCTACCGCACTGCTACACTCATGCCCTACATTTTTTGAATCATCGCCCCGATGAGTCCCAAAAAAAAAAAACTCTATAATGAGCGCTGTTCCAGGGCTGTTAGGACTTCTGCTAATACGCTTCCTAATTTATGGAAAACCTGAGCGACATTTGCAGCCTTCAGTTCCAAACTAGAGGTATCAGATTGAGCTGCATTCCCGACCAACTTGTTGGTCAATGGAAAGTTGTACCATCGACTTTGGCATGTTAAAAGGATTTGAATGCTTTCCTGCATTGCTTCTCTTTGAACGTCTCTGCTCCCAAGCTGGACCTTCAGTTCCAAGCAACTCCAACTCCTCTTCCCCAGTACAAGTATCTTCAGTATCCCCATCTACTCCTCCTACAAAGTCCTGTTCATACAGGCAGTCCTCATTAAGTTGACCTTGAGGTGAAGTCTCATCTGGATGACTTTGGATGGTAGGCCGTCCCGAAACTTGATAAAAATCACCATCATCATCATCATCATCACTATTCTCTGCAGAACTCAGGGATGGCATTGACCCTTCTAAACTTGGTAGTTCACTTTCTCTCCCTTCCCAATTTTGAGTAGTCAGGCCAGCCAAGCGAAGTTCATTTCGGTGTACATTTCTAGGTGGTCTTGAGCCATCAACTAGGGCAATAGTATACACAGGCTTGCCAGGGTCTATGCGCCCAAGGACCCTATAAGGCATTCCTTCCCACACATCTTGAATTTTGTTCCGCCCTCTCAACTTTCGGTTACGCACATACACATAGTACGCTGTCCTTAGATGCCTCTGGCTGGCATTTTCTCCTCTGAGCTGTAACATATTCCAGTCGTTGTCTTGCCACCCCATAAGCTGTACGCAGTGTATTTTGATGTTTCTCCACCCAGTCATTAAGGGGATCCTCTGAACACGGCATTTCCCGCCCTCCTAATAAGAGATCTATGGGGAGGGTAGGTGCTCGCCCAAACATTAAAAAATAAGGTGCATAACCTGTAGTTGCATTTTCCGTGGTGTTATATGCAAACAGTACCTCTGGCAGACACTCAGTCCATCGTCTCTTTCTCTCTGGTGACAGTACGTGTAAAAAACCATGTAACGTGCGATTAAATCTTTCACACTGCCCATTCCCTTGAGGGTGGTATGGGGTAGTCCTGCTCTTTTGGATACCATAGAGTTTACACAGAGCCCGGATTAGTTCAGCCTCAAAGCACCGACCTTGATCAGAATGAATACGTCCTGGAACTCCATACTTGCAAATCCATTCCTTTACCAACACCTGAGCTACCGTCGCAGCCTTCTGATCTTTAGTTGGGATAGCCACTGTAAATTTATAAAACACGTCAGTCATGATGAGCACATTTTCCTTCCCATCTCTTGCTGGCTCAAGAACAGTGAAGTCCATAGCTACAACCTCCAAGGGCCTAGTTGCCTGTATACTGCCCATTAAGGTTCTAACCTTGGGTTGAACATTCTTTGCTACAGTACAGCGTTCACAGGATTTACACCAATTCTCCACATCCTGGTATATTCCTGGCCAATAACAACGTTTAAAGGTCCGCTCAACACCCTGGTGACCATGCCCATCATGCAGTTGTGTCAAAACTTTCCTTTTTAAAACTTCAGGTAAAAGGAGTTGTCTAGTCCAGCCCTCCTGAGCATCAGCAATAAGACGATAAAGTACTCCCTGCTGCTCCTCAACTTTATCCCATTGCCTCAGCAGCTCCACTGTTCCCTTCGACTCATGTAAGGATTTTTATATAACATATTCATATACTAACTGTTGGGGATAATTAAGTTTGGTGGGCATACTGATTATTTAACCTACTGTAACTCATTGTATTGTATTCTTATTGTTGGATTAGCCTTTAACAGAAGTTGCAGAGTTAACATTGTTAAAATATCTCACTGGAAATGTTGCCGTGGCAAGGGGGGCTGAAATTTGTCATTATTGCAGAAATATCATAAATAACATACTCGCGCATAACTATTTCTGTGAAAGTCTAGACACTTGAACTCACGGCCTTCTCGACTCTATCTTGGAAATGTCAAACCACAAACTCCCTATATTTATATTATATTTTGAGAAATAGCTCAGAGCTAATAACATAAACAATATACATGCTGCTCTTCAGACAAACCAGAAATAAGATCAGAGTCCCACATCATCTACTACTAGGCAAACCATGCAGATGTGTCAACTGAAACTCTTGAGTGTGTTATGAATGTTATGAATTATGATATCGAACACATTTCATGTCTGCCTAGCAACTAGATCTGTAATATGTTTGTAATATCTGTATGTACCTGCCCCAGAACTCTTGGCAATCAGACTTCTGACATGTATAAAAGTGTGTGTTGTTGCAAAAATAAACTGAAGACAAACGATCTGGCATTGTGTCGGTGACTTTACTTCCCGTGCTCGTAATGCACTGAAGGGTTCCTACTGTTGCTGTGATACACTTGGGAAGCGATCCACATGTACCTGAAGGGTTTTGACTGGCAGTCAAGTTTTACCTTAACAATTGGGGGCTCGTCCAGGATTATACAATCAGGTGAGTAGTCTCTTTACTGTTTTGCCTATGTGCTGAAACCTAAGAACTGCTCCCTGATTGTATCAGTAATCGTGGGTCAGGATTATTATATTTATCACATGCAATAGTCGGGACCTGACAGTATTATATATTGTGTGTTTTTATCTGTTATTGGGTGAGTAGGAAGAACAGATGGGAGGCTCGGAAAGCAAACCTGCTCCGAGACCTGGGTAAACACCAGGTGCATGGGTGTCACGGGTGTCTGCGGGTTATTATGTTACACCGTTTGTTGATGATCTGGCTGGATGGTCAGAGGGCATGAGTAGATAGTAGGGTTCTATGGGCGCGGCCTATTTTGTATGATGTATGACCTAACCTTATTAATATTCCTACGTCATATCCGTCAGAAAGTGTACACCCATAAAACCCTGAACAACAAGGCCACCCATAACCCTGTTGTTCTTGTTGTTCTTGTTGGTCAACTGTAGAGTGTGAATAGGTCAGATCCTCCTGTAGTAGTTGGGGGGCTTCTTAAAATAAAATATATACATGTAATGGTTTAGGACATCTAAACCGTTATAAGATCAACAAGTTCTGTTGTCTGTAATGGGCCCAGGTCTTAACAATTCCAGTTTTGAATAGGGTGTTTATCTTATCCACACTGTCTCTGTCTCTGTCTCTGTCTTTGTCTGTCTCTCTCGCCCAATCATTTTATAAGATCAACAAGGTCTGTTGTCTGTAATGGTCCCAGGTCCTAACAATGCCAGTTTTGCATAGGGTACTTATGTTATCCACACTGTCTCTGTCTCTGTCTCTCCCCACCAATCTCTGGAAACATCTGAGGATGTTCAGTTTGTTTAATAATAAGACAAATTTAATTAAAAATTAATTTAAAAAAAAGCGTGTGTGTGTCTGTATAGGTTAATTGTTTTTGTAAACAAAAAAAACAAAACAAAAAAGCTGTGTTTATATTTTATTTTATATTAGCTCTCTCACATAATGTGTTCATTCGTTTTACTTAAATACATTCTAGGGTCTTAAAGCTCGTAAGAGTTAGACTTAAGATAATGATGTGCTTTTAATGTATTTTAGCTGTCTCAATACCTAATGATAAGGCATTGTTTAAAAAATAAAAACAGCTGATCACTCAATGCTAAATAGCTCACAACACTCAATGCTAAATAGATCACATCACTCAAGGCTAAATCGCTCCCACCGCGGGAGGGGGGTCAGACCACAGTAGGTATGACGTGTGATATCAAAACATTCAGAATACTTTTAACCTATATAATTTATAAGCTTTGTAAAATAAACCCAAATATCTCTTTTGCGGTGATAAACGCTGTTCTGAGTAGTTTGTGACTTGTTTAATACCAAACAATGCATAGCTATTTAAAAAAAAAAAAAAATCACTGTAAAAACGATTAGAGTGATGGTTATTTTAGATTTTTATAGTTATTTTCTTGGTTCAGGTTGTTTTTTAGCTCTTATAAAGGCCTGAAATATTCTTAGTGGTTGTTGACTATAGGTCTAGATGATTTAAAAATGTTTTTTTGACAGCCAAAAAGGTTCTAATAAAAGTTTGGAGTTGAGAGGAGAGAGATCGGCTCCATCTTGGTTTCTATTTGAAATTTGATGTAGTGCCATTTTATTGGTTGGTTTTGATATGTTAATTTGTAACGGGGCGGCACAAAGTCCAGACCAGAACAATGCCTTACAAACAGCTCCGGCATATGGACAGCTGTATAAGTATGAAGGTCAGGTCTTCAGCTCGACAGACTCATACCGACCTTTCGATTTAAGACTAAAGATCTCACAATGGCCGGAAACAACATCAGCGACTTCGATTTAAACGAGTTTTTAGGTAAGTCTTCAGATTAATTTAATTGACTCAGAGCGTGTTGTGTACATGTATTGTAAATAAGGCTATAGCATCTGTTTTAAGCTCTGTAAAATTATTTTTCAGCCAGTCAACAGGAGTTAATTCCCAACGCCGAGGAGATCATCTGGAACAACGCCGGTAAGCTTTTTGTGTTTGCGTTCATGGGTTCTTATGTATGGGTGTGTGTGTGTGTGTGTGTGTGTGTGTGTGTGTGTGTGTGGTTTTGAAGCGGATCATTAGAGTTTTGAAAATGTTTTAATATATATTAATGCCAGTCTCTTTAATTACACAGAAACTATCGAAAGGCCCGGGGTTAATGTCTCCGAGGATTAAAGGTTAAACATGTCTCTTACCTTCACAGCGGTGCAAAAAGCTAAAGCAGCCAAAAAACATAAGAAACGATTATTCTGTGGAGGTAAGTAAGATCTTTCAAACTTTAATGTTTTTAAAAAACCCGCTGAGGGTTGAGGGTTAATATTTAAGGGATGTGAGCCTGTTTCGTGTAGGGCGGGGGGATCTGGGAAAGACCTGTAGAAGTCCGGACAGGTCTGGGCTTGTTTCTTGGAAACGTGTTTAGAAATGGCCAATTGCCGTACCGTCTGGTTAGGAAGTTAAGCCGACCGAAAGGGTTTAGTAAGTTGTTTGGCATATCTACTGCTATTATACTTCTGTTTTAAAGTGGTTGTTGGAAAAGGATTTATTGTGTTCATTGTATTTAATATTTAAATAGATTGTGAAAACGCTTGTGAAACAGGAAGTCCCGGAATCAGGAAGCGTTTACACTTGGAAGGTTCGTTAAAAAATGAAATGTTGCTGTGTGTGTGTATATAAATGTGTTTTATTAATAATATTACAGTTTTTAAAGAAACATTTAAGAAACAACTTATTTACATCGGCTTCTCTGTTTTACATTTATTATAAGGTTTTAGATTTTATTAAGTCCTAATAAATATAGTGTCTGTAAATAATAAGGCGGTGTAGTGAATGTCTAAGGCTATTTTCAAAGGTCTAAAAAAGCAAAAGGTTTTGAATGTCCTGCTCAGGTTGTTTTAAGTTTGATTTCTGTCACCGTTTAAAGATATAAATGTAATGTATTTTTAATTCTTCCCAAGACTCTTGGGATAGTCATTTGGTGGATGAGCTTTTGAGGACAATTACTCGTTCTAAATGGGATCACACATCTTCACCAGTGAGACCACCGAGAGGATCCCCCACAGTGGTCTTGGAGACCCCCCAACATCTACTCGGGCCACAGCCTTCGGGGGGTAATTCAACACCTCAGATTCAGCTCGCCTCATTGTCGGTCGGAACAAATACAGCCACCCAACAACCTCAGGGGTCACCGTTAGTCGGGGCTGACACACCCCCAACGCCGGTCTGGTTACAACATCGCTCACCCCGACCCGTTTCTTGGCTACAGAAACGCAGAACAGTACCCCGCGCTTGGTCAGGGTATCACCGCAAAGGCCTGCTTGGTCTCCAGCCGTGAGTATACACTCGCTCCCTGCCTCCGTCGACCGAGATTTACCGGAGCGACCATCATTTGAAGCCGAGCCAGGACACCAGCCCCCAGAGCTACTTCCTGAAGGTCGGCATGAGTTGCTACATACTTTGTGTAGACTTGTGTTAGTGGGGCAAAACCTGGTGATAGAGAGCCAAAACACACTTATTAATACCCTTACTAACGCCTTGTACCATATTTAATGTTTTAATAGCCACAAAACACCTTACTATTATGGGTTGTTGGAAAAATAAAAAATAAAAATAAATTAAAAAATGTCTGGACTTGGTAAAAGAACTCACGACCTAAAGGATTATGAACAAGCTAGGGCCCCAAAAAGACATTCCCAAGAGAACGTCCCCGGCCCTGTTGTGAACTCCTCTGATGTTCCAATGAACCTGGAACTATAGAGGTTCTCCCCCTAGTTCACCCCAATTTGTTTGAAATGGTGGAAGCTTTGGAGGAGCTACCCCGACCAAATTCTGCCCGTTATAAATGATTTGAGTCAATTAGAACACAGGATGTCGGCAGAAGCCGCCATCTCTATAGAGGAGGATCTTGACATTAACCGGTTGGATATCTTTGAAGGGCTTTTACAGGCTTTAAATGAGACTCCTCAAAAGGGGGGTTTTGTAGATGGCGGCAGTGGTGGTGTTCGGGATGTGGAGGGTTCTGAGACTTATAAGGCTGTGGAGTTCCAGTGATCCTGTGATTATAGATAGACCTGCCTATAACAATTTTGAAATGATTCAGTGTTTTAATTTTGCAGACCTTTTAAATTGTGACAATTATGCGGAAATATTTGTCAACATACACAAGGCCTTGCAAAACATGCTTGAATGGGTTGCTGAAAGGGTCAGACCTCGAGATGTTGTACAGTTAGAACTCAGAGGGGATGATTTGTTTAGCAACCTATCTGTAATGCTGAGTGGAGATAATTTAGATGTTGATGAATTTCTGGCTAAAATCAAAGCGTTGTTGCAAAGTAACGCGGCCATCTTAGCTGATGAAAGTCTGTCTCTGGTAATGAATGTGGTTCGTAACCCTGAGGGTGGGGCGCTTAGAAGACTGTCGAAATGCTTGAAGAACGACATAATTAGGACCAAGCTCAGGCAATTAGTGGTGAGTTCCAGTGGGGAAAATAAGCTCTGTTTTGCGTACAGTTTAATAAAACTACTCACCACCGACATGCCTGAACCCCAAGCTCTGCAAGAGGCTTTAATGCTTCATCAGAGTGCCGGCTTAAACTCTCAACAGATGGTGGCCTTTTCAGACATTACCAAGTTTGAGGAGTTGTTGTATTTAAAAATTGTAGTGTGGTACCGTTGTGAGGTAAAGGAAGTATTTGTGAAATTTCAGACACATCCTGAAACCCATACACAGACTCTGTTTCTCTTCCTAAGTGATAGTCATTACTTTGGAATGAAGAGTTTGACGGCTTTTTTGGGTTGTTCGTACGTTTGTCCTTGGTGTTATAAGGCCTTCAATGATAAGCTTAAGCACCGCTGTGACAGTTACTGTAACGTCTGTTTCAATCCGCAATGTCGTAAGGGTTTGGCACCATCCGCTGTAAAGATTGCTTAAGGATTTGTCTCTCGTCGTTCTGTTTTTCCTAGCATAAGGTACAGAGGGCAGATGTTGAGGGGGTTAAAAAACTGAGTTATTGTGATCAAACTAAATATTGCCCGCAGTGATTCCTCCAGTACCGTTTTCATGAGGTTAAACCACACAAATGTCTGGAGCCGAGATGCAGGATCTGTAATGCTGATTTAACCCCGGGGTCCGAGCACCAGTGCTTTATTCAGCCGGTTAAAAAGGAGCCGCCGCACAACCGGTATGTCTTTTTTGATTTTGAATGTCGGCAAGAAAACAGGGTCCACGTTGCTAATTATATCCACTGTATTGATATGTTGGATCTTGAGTGGTCAGCCAGCGGTGAGAGTTGTGTCAGGGATTTCTTTTCACGGTATCGTGGTCCAAAATAACTCAATTACACATTTATTTGCACACAATGCTAAGGGTTATGATTCTTACATGTTGATGAAGTATCTGGTGGAAAATGGGGTGACCCCACAAATAATAGCTCAGGGTAGCAAGATCATGTGTTTCACCGACGAAGCTTTCAACCAACGTTACATAGACTTGTTAAAATTCCTCCCCATGAAATTGAGCGCTTTGCCTAAAGCTCTGGGTTTTGAGGCTCAGAAGAAAGGTTGGTTCTGCCATTTTTTTAATACCAAGGACACTCAAAATTATCGAGGGTCCTACCCACTCGCCTCTTATTATGGGGTTGATACTATGATGTCTCATGAGAGGGCGGAATTCTTTAAATGGTACAATACGGTTAAGGGAGGTGTTTTTGATTTCAGAGAAGAGATGGCCGCTTATTGTAAAAATGGTGATCCTTAAAGAAGCCTATGTGCATTTCCGCGCTGAGGTTATCAACATCTCAGGTCTCATCCCTTTGCAAAGTGTGACCATAGCGTCTCTCTGCATGAAAATGTATCGGGCCAATTTCTTGTGCTAGACAAAATAACTTTTCGACTGTCTCCATACAGTGGCTGGAATACCTGAGTATCAGGGATACATTTTTCATCAGACATGCTTTAAATCAAGGGGAAGTCAAAATGGGGCCTTACTACTTAGACGGTTTTAGCGACGTGTCCAGGGATGCGTACCGCTTATGAGTTTGGCTTCGACCCAAACACCTTTAACCCAGTAACACAAAAACTCTGCGGTGATATGTACTATGATTTCCAGGAACGAATTGAAACTTTAAAAAACACCTATGGTTTGAATGTACTGGTGATTTTGGAACACAAGTGGACGGCCCTGAAGCAGCAGGACGCGGTGGTACAACGGTTTATGGAAACCTTGGACTTTCCTGAACGTCTAGAGCCCCGTAGATTACTATGATTTCACCAGTCTGTACCCTTTTGTCAACAACACCAAAATTTACCCGGTGGGTCATCCAACCATCATTTATTGTGACTTTCTTGATCAAGGTCACCATGTACCCTCCTCGCAAGCTGTTCTTACCCGTGTTGCCTTACAGGTGTTCGGGAAAATTGATGTTCCCTCTGTGTAGAACGTGTGTGGAAACTGAAAATCAGACTACCTCTTGTCTGCACAGTGATGAAGAGAGAGCACTGACGGGTGTCTGGTGTAGCATTGAGCTTGACAAGGTGGTGGAGAACGGTTACAGAGTCGGTAAGGTGTATGAGGTTTGGCATTTTTCTGAAAAATCTGATACTCTTTTTGCTGATTAAATTATGACCCATCTGAAAGGGAAACAGGAGGCATCGGGCTATCTCTCTTGGTGTGTTGACACCGCGGACAAAGAGCATTACGTTCAGCAATATTTTGAAAAGGAAGGGATCTGTCTAGAACCGGGGAACATAACTGTAAACCCCGCCAAGAGACAAATGTCCAAACTGATTTTAAACAGTCTGTGGGGTAAGTTTGGGGAAAGAAATAACCATCTAAACACAACCTTGATTAAAACCCCTGAACAGAATTTATGTTTCCCAAACAACATGCTGTATCACACTTTCAATTCTTAAATGACCGTATGGCACAGGTCCAGTGGAGGGCCCCTAAAGATTTCTCCACCAAACAGGGTAACGTTAATGTTTTTATAGCGGTTTTTACCACGGCTTACGCCCGGCTTGAACTGTACAACTTAATGGATCAGCTGCAGGAACGCACGCTCTATCATGATACTGACTCTGTAATCTTTGTCACCAGACCAGGGGATTGGGTCCCTCTCCTCGGGGACTACCTTGGGGAGTTAACGAGCAAACTAGATCCTCAGGACCACATAGTGGAGTTTGTTTCAGGGGGTCCTAGGACGCATACAGAACGGCGGCAGGTAAGACATGTATGAAAGTTAAGGGTTTCACTCTGAACCATTGTAACAACAAGCTCATTAACATCAAGTCTCTGACGACCCTGGTACAAAGTTTTGTAACTGAGAAAGACGCGCCTCCTCGTGAGATTAGTACTGCCGGAAATCAGATCTATCGCAATAAAAAGGGGTACACGTTGGAAAATTGATCACTAAACAAATGGTTCAGGGTGGTGTACAATAAAAGAGTGTTGAAGACTGATTATAACACTCTGCCTTATGGATATTAGCGGCGGTTTTGATAACAGACTTAAACACCCTTTCTCCTGTATTATAGCCGGTCCCTCCAATTCGGGTAAGAGCTATCTTATAAAGAACATCATAGAAGATGTGGAAGCAACCGTGTCCCAAGCTCTCGACAACATAGTGTGATGTTACTCTTGCTGGCAACCGCTCTACAATTATTTGGCTTCGAAAAAAAATAATCTGAAATTTGTGCTAGGTCTCCCCGCCTCGTTGTGTGACGATTACTTGTTCCCGCCCGGTCAAACTAATCTAGTGATCCTGGATGACCTGATGGAGCAGGCCGGTGACAACAGTGAAGTAGAAAAAGCTTTCACAAAGTACACGCATCATAGGAATTTAAGTATTATTTATTTAGTTCAAAATTTATTTTTTCAAGGTAAAAAAAGCCACACTATTAATTTAAACACCAATTATATAATTATTAAAAAAAAAACCAGAGATAAACTACAGGTCACTGTCTTGGCTCGACAAATGTACCCTAACCAGGCCAAGGAGGTGAGGACACCACCAAAAAACCCTACGGGTACTTGATTGTGGACTTAAAAGCACAAACCCCAGAAGACTTTCGCCTCAGAACACGTTTGTGCCCGCCTGATTGGCCGGCAGTGTATGTGCTAAAGAAAAGGAAAAAAATAAGAATGTCTGTTCGGATTAAAAGAAATCTGCCGCTTTTGCAAATGTTATTTGAGGGGAGCCCACGCCATAGGAAAGCTGTGCTGGCAGCGGCCCCCTCGGATTTGATCGAGACCCTGTGTGAAATAGCTTTAAACATCTTATGCGGTAATATACCCCTAACCCCTTCTCAACATTCTAAACTCAAAAAACAAAAAGCTGTTATCAAGATCATCGCTAATAAGAAGTATTCTATTAAAAGAAAAAGAAAGAAGATTAAACAAACCGGGGGGTTTATTGGCCCACTCTTGAGCATAGCCGTGCCTTTCCTAACCAGTCTTCTAGCTTCCAGAGTGGGTTAATAATGGAATATGCTCAGAAAATGTTTTTGATCCCTCAGGAGCAGCTTGAGAAACTGAGAAAAAATGTTGTCGGGCCCATTAGACAAACGGCCGAAAACACCCTGGACTCTGAAATGAAAGCTATATTGGCCAGGGCCGATTTAAATCAGTATTCCAAAGCACAGTTGTATAGCAACACGTTACAGTGCTACCTCCGTCTGGTTAGACAGGGTGAAAAAGATCAAAACACTTTAACTTTAACCACGGCCTCTCAAGAAAATAGTTCTGGGGCTGATGCAGGGGCTACGGTTGATAAAGATGTTGCGGTGACCGACCCTGTTGAGAGTTCAGAGGGAGATGTTGTAACTGATGTTTTGAGAAACATGCCTGCCAGAAGCAAAAGACATGCGGAATATATCCTGCACAAAATGGTTCAGAAACCACGGGTAATGGCTTGGAATGAACAGGGTGAATTTGTTTTTAAACTGATCAAAGGTTCACACGTTTGATTTGTTGAAGAGCGTCACTAGCACTAATAAGGTACCCGATAATCGCCGACCTGTAGGCTGGAATGCTTTCCTACATGCGATGGCCTGTCTGAACATGCCCCAATCAACAGTTCCTAACCAGGAAATGTGACAAAAAATCTGTCTGTGTAAAGAGGGGGAGACTGATGTGACTCCGACATCTCATTACTCTGACCGTGCTGAGCGACTATCCTCAGGATCTAGCCACCGTTGGGAAGCTTATTAATCTCATGTTTTTATTTGTCCCCCCTGTAAATAATGACCCGACAAACAATTTTTTTATTTTTTTTTTCAAATGTTGTACATTTATTTATAACATAACCCATGCTTTGTATAAGAATTGTGTTAAATAAAAACAAAACTAATGATTCAAAGGCTGTTTTCATTATTTTTTCACCTTAACACGCATGACATCTTTTAAAATCCTCGCAAGAACACCCCATCTGTATACATGGTTGGCTAGGGCTGTAAGTCAATGTGTTATAAGGGGGGGTCCACAGTGTCCTGACAAACTCTGACACTTTTTTTATCATTTTGTCCTAAATCCTCGCTGTACAAGGCCATAATATCGGGGTATGACCTTCCTTTAGATCTATGATATAAGAAAAACACACAGTGTTGACCACAAGTGAAGGTCTGTAGACTTTGTACTTGACGACCGCTGTAAATGGTTTCTTGACAGTTGTTGAGCAGAAAGTTATTGATCTTCCAAGGGAAAAGTCTGAAATCTGGGGGGCTTCCATAGGAATCAAAAAATTAGCCACGGTGGTCCTCCCTTAGATAAATAGCCAGCCAATGTTCTCCGGGCATATTTTTAGGGTGTGTGTTGATTATGTACATTGCGGGTAAATTATTGATCTTAAATTTAGGCAGCTGGTCGCAGGCGTAGACTCCTTGAAACAGTTTCCGTGAGCAGGCCATAGCATTCATTATGTGGTTGAGCTCTCTGGTGTTCATTTTAATAATAATCATACAGAACGTTTCTCCTCTGGTTCACCTCAATAATGTTGTCAAACACAGCATACACAACCATATTTACAGTGCGTGGTAGAGGCTGCTTGAAACGCATCTCCAAACGCATATTTCCCGTCTTCACCAGCGAAAAATGTTGTCCACACTCTTCGTAAGGGTTCAGGTTGAAGCCGTACAGTGTGTAACCACTGCAGTATTCCCGGCGATCAATCAGCAGAGGTTGATCCTTGAGATGGCGACCCGTAGCCAATACTAGACTGTAATATTCATGAACTGCATTGCTGTTTTCAAAGTCAGGTTGAAAAGGTCTGGATGGAACCTGCACCCCGCGTTATAATGTTTAAAGTTAAAGGGATTCTTGTTGTAAACCCCGGTAAATGCATCATTATCCACAAGCCCAATAATAACCTGTTTTGGGAGCTGTCCTAGAAACAGATTTTCCTGGTTCATCACCCGCGTCCCTGCGGGGATACTGTGGACTTTCATATAGACTCTTTCGATCGGGTACTTGGCATTTGCTGTCATTAACGCCTGCGCATGTCCTAGTTTAACCGCCAGGGAGACGGACACTTTTTTCACAAACAGCGAGGCCGATAATATGGTCAGTTTATATTTTTCTGTATCAGGGGTCATCAGACAAAAAGCATTTTTACTACGGATCATTTTAATTTTAATGTCTACCCCGTTGAGCATGAGTTTTTCTTGGAAAAATATGTCTGCATGAATATGCCCCATTAGCTCAAAGGTCCGCCCTTCTGTTGAAAAGGCCATTCTTTTTTGCAAACCCTGATTGAGTCCCTCTGGATCCTTGTCGTCCATAGCTCCCGGGGTGTCTTTGAAGAAAAGGCCGGGGCTGAACTGTTTGCTTAGGGTCTCCTCACTATAATTAAGGATACACTCCATCATGGCTCTATAGGGGTAAGTATTGCTGCTTTGACTAATTAGCCGATCTCCCAGGGTCACATCCACCTGTGAAAACATGATGGCCACCGGGTAATTGATGACCCCTACGTTGGACGTCTTCTCGATTGCATTGCCATCCTCATCAGCCACTTTACAATTCATTAAAATAAATGTGTTATTCAAATCAATATAATCCTCGCCATTGCCTGCTATGAAAAACTCCAGAGGGGCCGTGTCTGAAATTGCTGAAATATACATATATGCTCTTCACCATACTCGTTTGAGTGTATGGAACTGTAAACAGATCCAGTTCTGATTTGACACATTCTTCCAATAGACTGTGGACAAAAGACATGTTTAAAAGATGTATCCTGAGGCTCTATTTGTCTTTCTTTGAGACTTTCTTTTTGCAGGTTTTTTCTTGTGCTGCTTCCTTCTCCGAGTGTTTGTCGCCCTGGTGGACACCTGTTTCTTCTTTTACCCCCACTCCTCGCCATTACCATGAGACCCGAACCCTCCTGATGCTCATGGCTAGCTGCCCGGTTCATAACATTGGTGAACACGTCACTAACAATGTTTTTAGCCGCTGATTTCAAGTGGGGTCTGGCTATAGCAAAGCCTCTCTTAAGCAGGGGTACGGCCATTCTAAAGAGACCACGAAAGAGCCCTCCTAGACCGGATCCATACATTGTGGGGGCTCCTACAAAACCAGGCACACAAAATACTTGAACGTGTTGACCGCTGTAAAATATCTCCACATTTTGGTCTTTATGGTGCGGTTAAACCTCTCCACCACCGATGCCGTAAGCTCATTACCGGTGGTGAAATGATGTATTTTGTGTCTCTTCAGTAGATTCTGAAATTCTCTGTTGAGAAACTCTTTTCCTTTATCAGTCTGCAGTTTTTTAGGACACCGACCCTGGTTTATTTTAAAGTTAATCCTGAGAGGCTTATGTAAGGTATAGGCGTCTTGTTCCCTTAACCATTCTGAAACAACCACATCATTAGCCTTCACTCCTGCCTCCGCGAGTCCTCTTTGAAAACCCTTCTTACCCGCCAAACCCCCAATCTTGGCTGGGTTGTAATATAGTTCCTGCATTTGGGGAGTTTGCCAAGTCATTCTGTCAAATAACAACACAGACCAACACTATGCGCAACGTTTTTATACAAGGTTTTTTATTCAACTTCAGGAGAGCAGATACCCCTTTTTAGACATTTGAGAAAAGTATAACATACACAACAATTTTTTCTACGGTCCAGACAAAAAGAAATCAGATGATTGGTTACTTGATCTATATCAACAAATACCTGCTTCTTTATCTTGTAGGCACACACCTCAGTTACATAAGTAAATAAAACAACAATATGTGCTATTTTAAAAGTAAACAGAGGTGTATTAAACATGCTCAGTAAAAGGTCATACAGATGTTGATGAAATGGCCTAATATCATTCTTGGCCCCCTTGAGCGCTTCATCCCAGTGTTTGTACCCCCCAGTCTTTGTTACAGCAACCATTCACTTTTCTAGGTTTGAAAGTTGGTTAAATCTGTAGAGAAAAGGCTTGCGAAAAGGCTACTTTTTTGTCAAGCACATGGTGTAATAGAGCTCTCAGGTTAGCTGCAGAGTGTTGATGACAGAACCAGTTGCAGAAGCAGTCCAGAACATTCCCCATGTTCAAAGTCCCTTAGTTCAGGTCACAGTCTGAATCAGTGGCGTAGATGTCGAATTCTTTGTCGCCGTTCTCAGATTTAACTTCTTTACGGAAGCGGTTTTTCTACTCGGCTCATCCAGGTCATTGAGCAGCTGACCAAGTTTCTCTATTATAAACGGCTCCTTTATCAGCTCCAGCAAAATCTCATCTATGATTTTCTGGACTTGCCCCGGGGTGACATGTAGGTGGGAGTAAGACAGCACCTTGATTAGCGCAGGTTTCAGCCACATTTTGTTCAGTCTTCTGTAAAACACGTCGAAATAGAAATGGATATAGTAGCGGTCTGGTTCAAACAAACAGCTGTGTCTCAACTGACTGGGGTGATTCACTTCACAACCCAGACAGACTTCTTTCAGAGCTTGGTCGATGAGAGAAATCAGAATATACACCAGGGTGCTTTTAACCACTCTGCTTACTTCGACACGTACCCCGGGCATAAATCCATCGTCTTCATCATGCCCTCGGGACAGTTCGATGCTCATTGGGTTGCCTGGTGGTTTGTGGGGTGTTTCTACATCCATTGGACCGACCCCCTCCTGAGATGCACAGACGGTAGACAATTCAGCAAAATCGGGGCCCTCCAGGAGCTCCAGAGGCTGGGGCTCACCGAGACTCATTTGGACATCCATCGCACAGCAGGCTGTTTTGTCCTGAGGGACCAGGGATTGAGGGCTTGGAGGGTAGCCGCAGTCAGAGGGTTCCGGAGTGTATACAAAATCTGGGGAATAGAACCAGGGGAGATCCCGGGTTTGAAGAGGTCTGTAGAGCCTGTCGACGTCCACAGCTTTCGGGTAAGACATTCTCTTTAATTTTAAACCATGAATGAAGTGTTGCGCCTTTTATACTATCTCTTCACTACGTCACGACAGACCACCCTCTTAGAAGAGAGTAGCCCGGGAGGCGCCAGACCCCCCTCCAAACCCCCACAGGTCGTCTGTTTTATCATCGTTGTCGTCCTTCAAGGGGGATATATAATCCATAATCCAGCATATTCTCCTTCTAACAGAATCCAGTTCCGAACATTTGATCAAGATGTCAAAACCGTCATTTATACAGGTTATGACCTCTTTCAAGAACGGCCAGTCCAAGCCTTCAAACATGATTTCGGTAACCTGTTTTTCTGGCTCCTCCACAACCCCTTCAATAGGGTTTGTAATCAGGGTCCTGCTAAACAAAACCTTGCGGTCGGTAGTTATCAATAGACTCCTCACCACTCTACCGTAAATCTGCAAGCTTTCCCATTCACACCTTTCAAAACCCTGAGTCGGAGAGCCCATTTCGGGTTCTCTTGGACCCTCTTGCAGCTCTTCTAGAGCCTTATCCACAATACCCAGATCTCTCCAGACCATCACCTTCAACCAGTCCTCATAAGAGTATTCAATTACAGTCTCAAAAGGTTCCAACGTACCCTCCTTCTCTCCCAAAGCCAAAAGCTCCACTCCAACATAACCGGGCTCCCTTTTAAAGCGGTAACCCCGTTGAGCCCCACAGAACAACACCCAGGTGCACTCAATCTTCAAATCGGTGAGCACAGGAACCCGTGCCCGGGCTTGCTTCTTGCGGGGTTTCACGTTGATGTCGCTGGCCATGTTGAAGAAGCTGGATGTTTCAGATGCTGAGAATTTAAGCGGTATTGCCTAAAAGCAGCACAGGTTCTTAAATAGAGAGGAGAGTTTCGGGGGCGTTGCCTTCAGAGGATGGGGGGGTGGGGGGGGTTATGGGTGGCCTTGTTGTTCAGGGTTTTATGGGTGTACACTTTCTGACGGATATGACGTAGGAATATTAATAAGCTTAGGTCATACATCATAACAAAATAGGCCGCGCCCATAGGACCCTACTATCTACTGGCATGAGTCCTCAGGGTATGCCATATCCGAGGGAAGGTAGTTTTGAGGATCTTAATGTCAAGGAGATGCATTGTGTGATTTTTGAAGGTTGGGGAGACCTGGACTGGGATTATGATTATATGACAAAATGTTTTGAATGGGAAAGACTGAGACCATTGTGGCTTCATGAATGGGCACTTAAATCTAAGCTATCCACGGCCGACATGGCAAAAATTAACACTGCCCGACCAAAATTACCACGGGGACCACAAAAGCAGGTTGCTAAGGCTTTGCCGCCACCCTATTGTTCTGATTCAAGGGGTATAGCCACAGCACCAGCATCAAGCATGGGAATAAAAAAAGACAGAGTATGTGACACAAGGGAGAGAGAAAAAGGGGATCCTTTTCAGGGGATGTGAGGGTGTTTCCTCCCACTCAGGATTTGTCACTTATAATTAAAACCCTGTCATCGCCTTTTCCTAATCCCACGCACTATGTGGACATGTTGATAAGATTAAGCCGGCACAGCAATCTTGTGGGTGCGGACTATCGCTTTATTTTGGCACAAACTCTGGGCGAACATTATGACGAAGATGAGGTGGTTCAAGACGTGGCCGTTTTGGACCCACTTTATGATAACCCTAAGGAGATAGAGGAGGATGATGAGGACGGGGAACCTAGTCTTAAGGTTGATACTGAGGACCCACCTGCAGCATTAGGAAAGAGAGGGAAAAGGGGTAAAGGAAAAAGTAAGATTAAATTTGCATGGAAAGAGCCTGAAACTATGGATGTATTGCGAAAGCAACTTTCCAAATACTTACTCAAGATAGCCGGTAAGAAACAAGATATTACAGGCGCTGTTGGCTGTAAACAAGGAACAGAGGAGCGCACTCCCCTGTTTTATGCCTGTTTTTATAAAACATGGACAGAGGAGTGTCTGCTCCCAATTGACGATGATCAGGCTAAAATGATATTCGTCAACACCTTTTTTGACAAATTGTAGACCACAAGTGGCCTCTGTCATCAGACTCCACATACAGGATAAATATACCAAGACTCAGAAGGAAAGGAAATTACGACTGTCGGAATTAGAGGACGCAGGGGCTTTTCTGATAGGGAAAGGCAAAACAGCATGTCAGATGTTTCAGCAAGCTGGAATACAGCGACAAACCGGGCAGAGTGGCGGCACTAGAAAGCCTGGAAAATGTTATTATTGTGGGAAAGATGGACATTGGTCGCGTGAGTGCAGGCAGAGACAAAGGGATCGGAAAAATTGTCAGAATAACCCAATGTACAGAGGACAAAACTCACAGAATAGAGCACAGGATGGGGTGCCAGGATATACTCCTCCTTTTGACCGGAGTACCCTTCCCCAATAGGGGTGCCCACAGAGCGTCGAGCTATCTTTATCTCTACTGCAACTGTCCATTCCTGTACAATCACACACAAACTCAGGACAACACAATGGTCCTGTCCACACTTCCTCCCACTTTGAAACACCCACGGACGTCCAGTATGAAGCAGCCCAGTCCAGGGGGAATAGATGTTTTAAACGGCTGCAATGGCTGCAAAAGAAAAATCTGAATATTTGGTATTCTTTGTTAACGGAAGAATGGTAAAGTGGCCCCCCCTGAATTGAGGCTGGCCCCCCCAGCGCCCCCCACAAGAATGCCGTCGGGTCCCCCCTAGTGTGAGCGATACAGCCTAACCCCCCCTGCTTGTGTGGACGCAACACCGTCAGCACCGCCTGTGAGCGTGTGGAAGCTGAACATTGAAACGATACGTGTTTGTTCATTTGAATTATTATCATTATCATTTGACTTAATCTGTACTTGCTGTTAGAAAACTGCAGGATTGACCATTTAGAAAATTGTAGAAATTAGAAATAATTTAGTAGATTTGGACTGTTTAAAGGTAAGCTTGGACAATAACATATATATCACATCTATATACACTCACCTAAAGGATTATTAGGAACACCTGTTCAATTTCTCATTAATGCAATTATCTAACCAAACAATCACAAGGCAGTTGCTTCAATGCATTTAGGGGTGTGGTCCTGGTCAAGACAATCTCCTGAACTCCAAACTGAATGTCTGAATGGGAAAGAAAGGTGATTTAAGCAATTTTGAGCGTGGCATGGTTGTTGATGCCAGACGGGCCGGTCTGAGTATTTCACAATCTGCTCAGTTACTGGGATTTTCACGCACAACCATTTCTAGGGTTTACAAAGAATGGTGTGAAAAGGGAAAAACATCCAGTATGCGGCAGTCCTGTGGGCGAAAATGCCTTGTTGATGCTAGAGGTCAGAGGAGAATGGGCCGACTGATTCAAGCTGATAGAAGAGCAACTTTGACTGAAATAACCACTCGTTACAACCGAGGTATGCAGCAAAGCATTTGTGAAGCCACAACACGTACAACCTTGAGGCGGATGGGCTACAACAGCAGAAGACCCCACCGGGTACCACTCATCTCCACTACAAATAGGAAAAAGAGGCTACAATTTGCACAAGCTCACCAAAATTGGACAGTTGAAGACTGGAAAAATGTTGCCTGGTCTGATGACTCTCGATTTCTGTTGAGACATGAGTCAGAATTTGGCGTAAACAGAATGAGAACATGGATCCATCATGCCTTGTTACCACTGTGCAGGCTGGTGGTGGTGGTGTAATGGTGTGGGGGATGTTTTCTTGGCACACTTTAGGCCCCTTAGTGCCAATTGGGCATCGTTTAAATGCCACGGCCTACCTTAGCATTGTTTCTGACCATGTCCATCCCTTTATGACCACCATGTACCCATCCTCTGATGGCTACTTCCAGCAGGATAATGCACCATGTCACAAAGGTCGAATCATTTCAAATTGGTTTCTTGAACATGACAATGAGTTCACTGTACTAAACTGGCCCCCACAGTCACCAGATCTCAACCCAATAGAGCATCTTTGGGATGTGGTGGAACGGGAGCTTCGTGCCCTGGATGTGCATCCCACAAATCTCCATCAACTGCAAGATGCTATCCTATCAATATGGGCCAACATTTCTAAAGAATGCTTTCAGCACCTTGTTGAATCAATGCCACGTAGAATTAAGGCAGTTCTGAAGGCGAAAGGGGGTCAAACACAGTATTAGTATGGTGTTCCTAATAATCCTTTAGGTGAGTGTATATAAAATGAAAACTGTCGTATATTTTAAAAGTAAATAGATATACACTACTCAAACGTTCTAGAACACCTACATTTTTCCAGATTTTATTGAAATGTACACAGTTTAATGTCTCAATGTACATAGAACAAATACACAATTGGAGATAAAAAATAAATCATGGAATCGTTTTGTTTAACAAATTGTAACCCCTTAAGCTGACATCCCCTCCGGTACCCTTAAAAGGGCACCAAATCCATGTGCTTCTCTTTAATCCCATGTGTACTCTTCACTGTTGTGTTGTTTGCCAAGTATGTGGTATCCCATGAAAGCTGAGACTGTCAGCTGACCCCCCCGCATTTACCCCCCCACCCCCCGCGCATTCTGAAATGGGGCAGTGGGGGGATACTTGGTCTGAGTAGGAATACAGAATCTCAGTATACATAATACAATACATAATTGAATCTGAACTTCCCTGTGTTTGATAGAACATCAAATCATATATACTGGATTAATCGTTAGGTTGTTCTGAACAAAACACGCCTATTTGCAAAGAAATCCAATCGCACCTGAGTGATCTGTGACTGTCTGAGTGAGACCCCCCAACGGAGCAGACTCTGACATGGAAACTGTAAATCGGATGTGTCTGAGAATGAAACGCGCTGGTAGCCAAGAGAATAAGCTTTCAAACAACGTGCGCATTATAGGAATACAGTGTAACTGCTGTGCACAGGAGCTGCCTGTAACACTGCCAAATAATGCTTAAGAGGGTATAGTAACACAGTATATAACTCTGAAATGTACATTGTTTTCAGTTTTTGGTAATCTAAACTTTTTTTTTTAACCACTGGACTTGAACTGCTTACATTTCAAGAAAAACTGGAAAAATGTGGGTGTTCTAAAACCTTTGACTGGTAGTGTAAGATTTTGACATTTGTTTCTCTAAACACATCCAAGCTTACCTAGGCACTACCTTTTCTTTTCAATTACCCGTAATTCTGATCTGTATTTTGGCTTGTTAATAGAAGATATTGAAGTTGGACTCTTAATTCAAAATAACCAATATGTATCTCAATGTAATTTACTGACAGACATCACTCTTTATCGTTTTCATTTTTGAAGGAACTGCTTTGTATTCTGTGTATTGTTTTATTGTAGTGCTGCTGCCTTTCTTGGCCAGGTTTTACTTGGAAAAGTGATTTTAATCTCAATGTAAGCTCAAAGTCAAATAGTTTAAATAAAAAAACTATGTATTGAAATAAGAACCTGAATCATGAACCTGCGTAATTGTGCTGAAGGACCAATACTGATGGCAGAGAGAATTTTGTGTTTGGCATTGAATAGCCTTAAAGAAAACTATGCTGTTTTTGGAAACTTTCATATTTAAGTTGAATGAAGGCAAAAACATTCCAGTCACTCTGAAGACAGAATACAGTTTACTGTGCGAATAAGTATCCCCTGAATTTAAGATAAAAATCAAATGTGCTGTTCGTAATTAGTTTACAGTTTTACTTCAGATGTCTTGTTTTTGCGTTCCAAATTGAGGAGTTGTGGCATATAATGTAAATGAAGTTACTTCACTAGTAGTGTGATTTCTACGTTGTGTATGTGTGTTTGTATGTATAAACTCATACATTTTTAAAAGATTTTATTTGGATAACAAATTCAGGTATAGCACGTGTCCCCCTTTTGAATGGGTTCTATATATAACATTTTAAAACGAATGGTTCTGTATAGAACGCTATGTTTGGGGGTTCTTCTTGTAACCCCTTTGAAGGGGTTCTACATAGAACCATAAAGGGTTCCACCAGAGCGATTACTCGAGGAACCCTTTATGGTTCTGTGCAGAACAATTTCTTCTAAGAGTGTGGAGTGTTGCCACACAATTTCTCTCAGAGGGCTTTTGACCAATGGCAATCCAATCCTGAATGACGTCACCACTATCCTGTTGTACTTCATGGGAGAGATGTATTAAGTAGTTTATAATAAGAAGAATAACAATAATCACCTGTTTTTCATAGTTGCCTATAGGTTTTGTATCCATTGTCTCCTTCATATTAGGAAATGAAGTTGATCCATAGCCTACTCAGAGACAACTGAGAGTTGGTCTCTGAGCAGCAGCACAAAGGGGTCGAGTCTCTCAATGTCCGTGTGTTGGAGATATTCCACCATATTGGTCCCAGCCTTCAAAACAATGTTAAAGAAAGGTACTCACAGTCATTTTAAATATTACATCCTGTAGTGTTTCTTTTCAAAATATGATCTTATTATGACTTGAACTAAATAAATCCTTTGACCCACTAATACCAAATTACAGTTAGGGGGGCCACAGGTGTGATTTGAAAATACGATCTTCCATGTCTTTCTGTTGTGTTTTGATCTGTGGATCTGTAATTGTCCAAGTGGCTACTGCACATGTACTTATTTAATATTAAATGTGTTATTTAATTAGGCTTGGTTCTTGTGAGCATGTACAAGACGTCAGCTTTTTAAATAACTGTGTGTATTGGATCATACACATTTTAGAAAAACTCTCTCAAACTTCCTGCATTGGTACCTCACCAGGGAGGTAGAAAACGAAGCAATAGCATTGAAAAAGTGTGATTGTAGTTCTGCTCTTCTGCAATATATTTCTACAAGATCAAGAACAGGCTCTGAAAACACTGAGGGTACAGGACGAGGACAGCGAAGCAACGAGCAACACTGGATACAGGATAAGAGCAACGGATACTTTTGGGGATGAACATTGGCAGGTCAGAACACGGATGGACTGGTCGATGTTGGACTGACGTCGTTTTGAACATCGGGCCAACGTGGCAACGATGAGCCCGATGAGCACAAAGACGACGTTGGCCCAACGCTGCTGTGCTTTCTGGGAATCAGTCGGGCCATCACATTAAGCTGGCCATACACAGCAACCCATCACAATGAACTCATGATGCCAGACCCAAGGGGGGGTTGTTTTTTTGTATGCAATAATATATACTATTTATCAGTGATGCATTCATGGATTCCACAAATTAAGATTATGTAACACAAAGTCGAAGAATGGAACCTCCACCAGAGGGCACTGCTGCTTCAGCGAGTCTAACTTCTCCCTGCACTCTGTCTACATTCCGCTCATTAGTCACTACTCACTCCCTGCCTATTATTCAATCACAGCACCTGTCCACTGTTACTTGATCATCTCCGCACTACATAGTTACACCAGTCTTCCCAAAAGTCATTGCAAATCTTGTTTCTCTTGTGTGACATTGCTGAGCATGTTCCTGGTTCTCTGAACTTTGACTGTCTCTTGTTTGCTGACTTTTGGTTTGTCTACCTTGCCTTGTTTGTCTGTTCCCTTGATCTCTTGCTGTTTCTTCTACCTCGATTCTGGATACCCTTATTGCTCTGTTTGCCGGCTCCTGACTCCTCGTTTGTTTTCTGACCTGTCGATCTGCTTTGAATTTCGCCCCGCACTTGGGTCCTAGACCCCTTGCTTCGAAGGGCTCTGATAGGACTCACACTGGTATATCAGGAATAATAATTTCAAGACAAATATCAGTTACAGACAGGAAAAAGCAGGTAGCTTTAAAATCTAACCAAACACATTTCCAAAAATAAATGTGTGGGTTAAGCATTCCTGGATATACAGTGTTTAATGCATTTTATCTACAGTATGTAATCTAATTAGATAAGATGGGTGTTATGCCCAAAAGCGTCATCCCCACGTCCACCACTAGATGCCGCCCCAGTCCCAGTTTTCCCTTCTATTCTCCTTGCCTTTGTCTCCATTATTGAATAATGACTTTCACCTGTCTCCTGTTTCCCTGCCCATCAACTCTGTCTATTTAAACCCCATCAAGCTACACCCTTAAATAATTGAATGAGATATGAGTTAGTTTAAAGTCTAATGTCATGAAACTTTGACTGTATGGAAATAGTCCTTTCACAAACAGTAATAATCTATCAATTAGGAAGGAAGTTCATAAATAAACCAGTGTAAGGGACTGAGATTAGGGAGCTGCCTTATGAGTAAATGCAAGTGTTCTACTACAAACGGTGCAACAGTGTCTATAAACTAATGTCCTGGGATATAAGGAATGGTTACATTACTAGACGCAACACCACTTTTGCAACAGGGCCTAACCATCCTCGCTGCTCCCTGGACAAGTCGGTGGCTCCCCCTGTCCAGTCCACGGGCCCCATCACCCCCTGCGTCTGGACCAGACGGACCCCCACTTCTACCATGTCTGGATATCGGAACTGGAATGTCGCCTCATCCTCAGTGATAATGTCCTGCTGGTCTATATGGGAGAGTAGCCAGTGGGCAGCGGTGGGGCACATCTACAGGGTAGGGGAAAAGATTTAACACTGGCAACAGAACCCTACCCTGGCATACCCACGTGATGGTCCGAGCCACCTGCCACTCTCGCTCCTCATCCCAAGCCTCGATCAGGACACAGTATTCCGCACCTGTGCCCACAGCACCATCTCACTGCAGGGCGGAATCTGGACCATGGACTGCCGTGTCAGCCTCGTTAACGTTAATGTTAACCCTCTTCTCGGTTTCTCTGTTTGCCGGTTTCCAGCTGCCCTGCCCACTGCACGGAGGAATACCCAAGCAACACAGCCCCCAGGTTAGTAGGTCCAGTATGTAAACAGACACTATAATGTTCAATGTCTTTCCTCGATCGCTTATAATCCAAGGAGGGGAGAGGTGTGGGCACAGCAGGAAATCACTCGCAGCTTGGCGTCTTAAACTTCTCTACATTTCCACACTCCATGGAAATCTGCGAAACCAAAGGTGCACTCACTGTAGCCTCCAGAGGAATCCATCTCTCTCTGCTTCTGTCCTAGTGATGGGAATTCTGGCTGGTTTTAGTGAGCCAGACCATTTGGCTCAGCTCAGCAATAAGAGCCGGTTCTTTTGGCTCCCAAACGGCTCTTCATTTAGTACCACTTCTGGCTTTTATAATTCAGCCAAATTTAGCAATGTTAGGACCTATGATTGGTATGTGTGCACATACATCACTAATTCAATGTAATTATACTTAATCTTATCATTTCCAGAATACCATAATTTTGCATGTTTTGTATTAAAAAAAAAACGTAAATAATGTGAAAACATCAAACACTATTACACATGTGTATGGAACGTTTTATTTATATTGAACTATCCAAAACACAAACCATTCCAAGCAAACCACACTCAAAATGGAACCATATAACAAATAAAAAATGAATTACAATGTGCAAAACAGCAGCATCCAATAGTTCTAGTTGTATTTATTACCAGTGAAACATTATAACCTTGTCTTTAGGGCAGACTGGCATTAGTGCACTGTGGCACTGTGCCTCAGCTTAGAGGGGCTGATCCGGTTTCTGTTATTATCTGCCCTGTTTTGGAGAAGATTCTTCCTGAAGGGACTGATGTCGCTACGATGCACAGTCTCCCTGCCATCACCTTGACCAGTCGTGGGTAGACTGAAGCCACGGTCTCCCACCAGCTCAGCGGGTCTGCGGCTCTTTGGATAAGGGGCTCCTCAAGATAGGATCTTATTTCCAGTATAGCATCTGCTGTGGGATTCCTTCTTGCTGTGTCTCCTGTTGCTCTTTCATCAAAGAACCTCCAAACAGCAGACGTTTGTGGCTCCACTTCTAGTGCCCCTGCTCCCTCTTCTCCCTCTTGGCCTCCTGGTGGTGTAGCCGGCTGGCTGCTGGGGCTGCATCTTGCTGCTGCTGTTACTCTTTGAAGTGCCTCATCAACAGCTCTGTTGTCATTGAAGGACAGCTGTTTGAACCTCGGGTCCAGTACGGTGGTTTCTGAGAGAACAGTATTGTATTCCATTCTGTGGAACTTTCTTTCCATAGATGCACAGAGAGCAGTCACCAACTCTCTCTCTTTCCCTTTGGTTACTGTTCCTCCTGTCTGGTGGTGGGCTGTTATTCTCTGCAGACCCGCGCACAGGAGTAGCATTTTGGAGGCTGTCACGTAGCTGAAAAAAAAAGAGAAAACTCAGAATTATGCTTTGCTTTATTATGTGGTATATGGACTTTGTTCAGTTTATTCTTGTCTATTATTACTGCCATTCCCCTCTAATATGCACCTCTAATATGCAATTATATAATACTAATGTAAAAACAGTTGTCCACTGTACCTGTCTGCACTGATCTCCACAGTGACTGCTCAAAGGGTTCCAGAACAGTGCATGTCTCTCGCACTTCCTCCCATTCTTCTTGGCTCAGAGCATCAACAGGTGCATTGATAATGGCCAAGGTAGAGATGACTGCATCCTTGGACTCCAGAACCTTTTTCAGCATATGAAATGTTGAATTCCACCTTGTAACACATTCTTGTTTGGACCTCAGCTCAGGCATACCCATCTGGCTTTGAGAAGACTTCAGCTTCTCTGTGGCTCGTATGCTCTTATGGAAGAATTCCCGCATCGCCTTCACTTTGTTCACAGTGGGCTTCATCACCTTCAGGGCATCTCTTACAACCAGGTTGATTGTGTGCGCGAGACATGGGTGGTGGTTCCATTTCAAGTTAATAGCTTTGGTGATGTTAGCTGCGTTGTCAGTAGCACAGCAAACCATTTTGTTTTCTACTTGGCACTCTTTTACCACTCTTAGCAGTCCCTCTGCCAAGTTCTCTGAAGTGTGTCTGCCACTAAACTCAAAACAGTCCAGAAGATTGGACACCATTTTATAATTTTCAATTAAGTGACATGTAGCAGACATGAAGGAAGTGGTGGCTCTGGATGTCCAGCAGTCAGTTGTCAGGCAAACTGCTGTAGCCTTTTTAACCCTTTCTTGCAGTGAAGCACATTGTCTGTCATACAGTCTTGGAATAGTTGTTTGGGAGAGTGTTTTCCTGCTTGGAAGAACATGCATTGGATTGAGAGCATGGGTGTAGCTTCTAAATCCCTTGTCCTCCACGACTGAGAATGGTTGGAAATCCCTTGCAATCATTCTTCTAACTGCACTGATGGATTTATAATTCTAATATGTCCGTGAAGGTTGTTAGTAGACCCTGCTCGATATAATACTTTACAAATTTTACATTCTGCCTTTGTTGTTAATGTTATCAAAATGCATCCAAATGATGATCTTTTCGCCACACTGCTCGGCCGTGCCACTCGCCACTGAATGTTGTGTTGAGGTGTGTGTTCTGCACCAAATGGGAGCACCGGGACAATGTCATCATACACAGCACAGCACAACTTTTATTCTGTCTTGTATTCATTTATAAGAAATAAAAACATAAGAACAGACATCCTTTCTCAGACGGGACCCGGCTCATTTGCGAACGACATCACTATTCTGTCCCTCTGGGTTGATCTGGGTCCTGCTCCCTGGTCTGCCACCTCCCCTCCTGTCTGCTGTAGTCCACTTTCCAATGTGGGAGGTCTCTGCGGCTTGTATCAGACGCTCCCTCCTCTCCTCTCCCAGGGCAGGGTGATTAAGTGGGGACGTGTGTGAAGAGTGCAGGTGGTCCCAGGTGAGTTGTGTGGCGGTGATTGGCTCAAAGAAACACAAATAATAAGGCATGTGTGCAAACAATCAAAATAATACTAAGTGAATAACAAATTAAACAATAAAGTGAAAGATAATCAACACACAAAATAATGGCAATATAGAACCAAACAAAATACACAAGTCATATTGCATAAAGTGAAGTGAAATATAAATATAATAAGAAATGGTGATTAAGGAGCTTATTAACACCGTCCTTGACATTTACATTGGTTGGGTGTGTGGATACCAGTAATTATTTTTGTTTTTTTGAAATACAAAATAATTCGATTTTTCCGAAGTGCTGAACTTTAATACAGTCTAGAAAGATTAATATTTTTTGTCTTGGGCTATATTATTAACATAGTTTTTCTATTGTATTATTATCTTGGAGTAGGGGCATCTCACCTGTCATGTAAGATTTGGGAGGGTAGGAATAGTGTAGTTATTTTCTGTTTACTTGTTGTGTGCCTCATTACTGTTAGTTCAGGTAGCCACTGTGAATTTAAATCCTGGACCCTACTTTGCCAAATAAGGTCACAGCTATACTTTGGTATGTAAAAAAAAGAAAAAATTAGAAAACGCACATACCTCAAATTTGGCACATACCCCCTGTGGCCCCCCTAACTGGCACCGTGGACAAAACACTGTCAGCACCATCCCCCCCCCCCCCCACTAACATCATGGAAAATACACCCCCCTGATGATGGCCCCACTACGATTGCAGCTGGCCCCAGCCATGCCCCCTGAGATGAAAGGGGCTAAAACCACCGCTGAATGGCTTGTTAGTGAGTTTGACTTATGATTATGTTTTTAGTTGTTTAATATCTGCAATATGAATAGCCTACAATCATTACTCATAATGTGAAGGCTTTGTTATACAGCAACCCCTCCCCCTTGGGCAGTGCTTCCGACTTGAAAGATAACGATAGGTTGTGTATGCAACCCCGGTTATCTGAAAAAGGAAGCACTGCCCAAGGGTTGCAAGGTCGCGTGGAAGTCCTGGCTCCCAGCAAAAGAGGATGAACCTGCGCTGACGTCACATTTTGTAGATCGGGAAGTGAGAAGGGACCTGTTCTGAGTGACAAGCACAGGGGCCAATGGCAACTTTGATAGAGTGACGTTTCGATCGGGTTCCTACAGAAGTACGCAGAAACCCCTCCCCCTTGGGCAGTGCTTCATTTTTAAGATAACCGGGGTTGCATACGCAACCTATCGAATACTTAGATAGATAGGTAATATTTAAATATCTACAGTGAGGGAAAAAAGTACTTGATCCCCTGCTGATTCTGTACGTTTGCCCACTGACAAAGAAATGATCAGTCTATATTAATGGTAGGTGTATTTTAACAGTGAGAGACAGAATAACAACAAAGAAATCCAGAATAACGCATTTCAAAAAAGTTATAAATTGATTTGCATGTGTAGCATTATGATGGGTGTATTTTGATAAGAGCATTTTAGCTCTGAGCTGAAGCACTGATCTAAGGAAGACCTCTCCCCCCCAAAGTTATCAGATTTCCTTAAAGCGTGGGACTGGTTTACATCAAAGTGACAGTTGTGGGAGGATGGCACCGAGAATAGGCCAAATAGTTTGGAGATGTGTGGAGAAGGGGGCCTGTAGGTAATAAAAACTCTTTGAGATGGATGAGAGCCGAAATCCCGACACAAAGCAACAAACCCGGGCCAACCGGCATTTCCAAAAGATGGCATGGATTGACATCAGTCATAAATCAAGCCCCCCTCCAATAGGACACGGGGGGCTGAAACCGAAATCCAATCTCACAAACTCAAGAACCAATCATCTATTGATCTGCCTCTCTCTCTCTCTCTCTCTCTCTCTCTCTCTCTCACCTGAACCAGTAACTCGCTGCCACAGCTCAACCTGTAGCTCTGTTGCCCGAACCGGAACCAGAAACCAACTAAGTCTTTGCCGGTAACAGAAGAGTTCAACTGGGAGAAGGAGATTGAGCCGTACGAATAATTCTTTTAAATGACTTTATTAAATAAAGAACTTTACAGACTGCGCTGCCCACCTGTACCCACCTGATCAGTGGAGTTTTACAGCTGGACAATTGACTAAGTCGGCTGAATACGAAAGTGTCAGTCATTTAAATAGCTATTGAGTCTTAAGAAACTTGACCCTTGGAACGAACAGGGCCCTGCTTTCCTCAAAGACTTTGTCTTCAAGTAACTACGGTGGAACCCTGCTTACAAAGAAGATTTTGTGCACAACCTTGGAGCCTTCAAACCAGTGGAAAATCTGTTTGGAAAAGACTCTACATTCGCGAAACCCCAACTTCCAGGTGCATCGACTGAGTGGAAGTTCTTGGACAAAGCCGAACCGCACTGCCTTTGATCCAAACCACACGGACCTCGTGCCGTGTGCTGTTATCTGAGCCTGAAGCCAGAGAGGCCTCTCTGCGACGAAGTTCAGATAAGTTTAACAGTTTGGTGTTTGTGATTCGTGACATTTGAGAAATCAATTAGAAATGTTAATCTGTGATTCATAACTCTAGAATGTGTAAAATCATTTAGTTTTCATAAATATAAATGTGTGTTGCATTAAACTGTTTTGTTGATAATTTTAGAAATAAAATCTGTCAACGCTGAGAAATATCTTCTCATTCCTGTTTAACTGTTTAGTCTGAAATTGACAGTTAATAGAGTTAAAAGTTAATAGACACCAGATTATAGGTTGCCCTGCCTATCTTTAATCATTGAATAATAATCAGTTAAGGGAAATTGTGGTAACAAGTAATGTTAGGATCTATCTCGGCACCTAAACGTAAATGAGACTATATATATATATATATATATATATATATATATATATATATATATATATATAACGAGAAGTTACCTGACATAAATACTAACCTGCGTAGTTATTTAATGTCTGACTAACAATACTAATGAGAGACTCACCTTCGTCTTACTAACCGGTATTGTAGTCAATGTGTTTATAACCTTTTTTGTTTAACGATTTGTGTGTTATCATATGCGATCCCATGGTCTTTGATTTGGTCACGGAAGTGATTTGTCTTTGATTTGTTGATCTAGAGTTGAATTTTAATTAGTTTTTCACTTTTGTATAATTAGTGTAGTGCTACATTTAGTCTTTGTTTTTGAATAAATTTGACAATTTATATCTTTGGAATTGGGGTCTGCTTCAAATTATTACAGAAATTGAGTTCTACAAGATTCCAGGATTCGTGATAAGGTGATACTATAAATTCACTTCTCTAATTGAAATTTATAAGTGTACCTTACGCTACACATGTCAATGAGGGAAATAAGTATTTGATCCCCTATCAATCAGCAAGATTTCTGGCTCCCAGGTGTCTTTTATACAAGTAACGAGCTGAGATCAGGAGCACTCTCTTAAAGGGAGTGCTCCTAATCTCAGCTCGTTACCTGTATAAAAGGCATCTGTCCACAGAAGCAATCAATCAATCAGATTTCAAACTCTCCACCATGGCCAAGACCAAAGAGCTGTCCAAGGATGTCAGGGACAAGATTGTAGACCTACACAAGGCTGGAATGGGCTACAAGACCATCGCCAAGCAGCTTGGTGAGAAGGTGACAACAGTTGGTGCGATTATTCGCAAATGGAAGAAACACAAAATAACTGTCAGTGTCCCTCGATCTGGGGCAGTTGAGTGGAGTTTCAATGATCATGAGAACGGTGAGGAATCAGCCCAGAACTACACGGGAGGATCTTGTTAATGATCTCAAGGCAGCTGGGACCATAGTCACCAAGAAAACAATTGGTAACACACTACGCCGTGAAGGACTGAAATCCTGCAGCGCCCGCAAGGCCCCCCTGCTCAAGAAAGCACATGTACAGGCCCGTCTGAAGTTTGCCAATGAACATCTGAATGATTCAGAGGAGAACTGGGTGAAAGTGTTGTGGTCAGATGAGACCAAAATCGAGCTCTTTGGCAACTCAACGCGCCGTGTTTGGAGGAGGAGGAATGCTGCCTATGACCCCAAGAACACCATCCCCACCGTCAAACATGGAGGTGGAAACATTATGGTTTGGGGGTGTTTTTCTGCTAAGGGGACAGGACAACTGCACCGCATCAAAGGGACGATGGATGGGGCCATGTACCGTCAAATCTTGGGCATTGAAAATGGGTCATGGATGGGTATTCCAGCATGACAATGACCCAAAACACACAGCCAAGGCAACAAAGGAGTGGCTCAAGAAGAAGCACATTAAGGTCCTGGAGTGGCCTATCCAGTCTCCAGATCATAATCCCATAGAAAATCTGTGGAGGGAGCTGAAGGTTTGAGTTGCCAAACGTCAGCCTTGAAACCTTAATGACTTGGAGAGGATCTGCAAAGAGGAGTGGGACAAAATCCCTCCTGAGATGTGTGCAAACCTGGTGGCCAACTACAAGAAACATCTGACCTCTCTGATTGCCAACAAGGGTTTTGCCACTAAGTACTAAGTCGAAGGGGTCAAATACTTATTTCCCTCATTAACATGCAAATCAATTTATAACTTTTTTGAAATGCATTTTTCTGGATTTTTTTGTCTCTCACTGTTAAAATACACCTACCATTAAAATTATAGACTGATCATTTCTTTGTCAGTGGGCAAACGTATAGAATCAGCAGGGGATCAAATACTTTTTTCCCTCACTGTATATTTTATATAGCAGCCATTTTTTATAAAACTGATAGATGTGAAAACAAGTTGGAAGATGTCTCTGCTATGTTAATGAATACAGCTATTTTTAAACCTATAGTGGATCTTTTTGGACATCAGTAACATACAAGTCCTCACATGTTTAATCAATGTAATCCTTCAGCAATTCATGTTTATTTCGGCACTGGGAGTTTTGGCAGAGTGGGAGGCACACGTTATTTTTCTATGGTAGTCAGAGAGATTATAGTTTTTTCTGATTGCTGAGGCACTATCTTTGAAACTATAGGCTGTTTTTGAAAAACTCTACACACTAAACACAAAACCTTACACCAAACCAGCAAAATATTATACATCTCTTGCAAAAGCAAACAATTCTAGCAAAACTCTTCAAACTCTTTAAACAAATTGTGTTTTTGCATCAATACAGTACACACAAACCATCATTTGAATAAGCACACAAAGCGCCAACTAAGCATGCATGATAGTATAAATGAAAAACACTTGTGGCTTTTGCGTTTTCATGTACAGGGCATAGCAGTTTGCAATAAAGTTTATTCATACATACACACAGGCATCCAAATGTGTAAAGTATGCTTCCAACAATCTCCGCTTTCGCCTCCCACCACTCTCTGGATTTCCTCGCTCTCACTGAGACATGGATCTCCCCGGAGAACTCATCCACCCCTGCTGCCTTATCCTCTGTGTTTGTCCTGTCCCACTCCCCCCATCTTAGATCCTGCTCTCCCCTTCTCTCCTCTTCTCTGTGCCCCCCCCCCTCTCTCTCCTCTATCGCCACCAACAGCTTTGAATTCCATGCAGTGGAACTCACCTCTGTCTCTCACCTCTTCCTTCTAGTTCTCTACTGCCCTCCTGGTCCACTCGCCTCCTTCCTGGATGAACTCGACTTTCTTCTCTCCTCCCTCCCCTTGCTGTCCTCACCTACCATCCTTTTGGGAGACTTTAACATCCACCTCTCCAACCCCTCCCACTCTGCCGGATTTCTTCCTCTCTTTCACTCCTTTAACCTCTCTCTCTCCATCTCCCCCCACTCACAGGGCAGGCTGCCAGTTACACCTCATCTTCTCTAGAGGCTGTTCTCCTTCACAACTCTCCGTGACACCCCTGGACATCTCAGACCACCATTTCATCTCCTTCTCTCTTTCCCTCCCCTCCCTCCCCACCCCCACCCTCTGTCACCTTCCGCAGTAATCTCCGCTCCGTCTCCCCCTCCACCCTTGCTTCCACTGCCCTCACTCTCTTACCTTCCATTGACTGTTTTTCCCATCTATCTGTCAACTGTGCTACCTCCTCTTTGTTCTCCTCCCTCACCTACTCCCTTGATTCTCTCTGTCCTCTCACGTCTCGTCCTGTCCGTCCCTCCCCTCCTCGGCCTTGGATCTCTTCCGTTCTCCGCTCAACCCGAACTAGTCTGCGTGCCACTGAAAAGAAGTGGAAAAGGACCAAACTCCCAGCTGCCCTCACCTCAGCCAAAATGTCAATCCACTGTCAGCAACCCCCACAGACTCTACTTCACCTTCTCCTGCCTCTTTCCTCCTCCTCCTCCTCCCTCGTCTCTCACTGCAGATGATTTTGCCTCCTTCTTCTCCTCCAAGATCGCAGACATCCGCAAGCTCTTCAACAGTCCCCCCTCCTCTCCCATCACACCCAAACCTCCCACCGACCAAGCTTCCTTTTCTTAATTCTCGCCTCTATCGGACACTGAACTATTATCTCTCCTTCTACGTCACAAACCTACAACGTGCGCCCTGGACCCTCTCCCTTCTCGCCTCCTCCAAGCAGCCACTCCTGATCTCCTTCCTCCTCAACTCCTCACTCCTCTCTGGCTGTTTCCCCTCTGCATTTAAACAAGCTGCTGTCATCCCACTCCTCAAGAAACCAACCTCTCCTCAGAACTACCGCCCTGTCTCCCTACTCCCCTTCCTCTCAAAGACTCTCGAGCGGGCGGTCCAACGTCAGCTCTCTGCCTTTCTGTCCCATCATTCACTCCTGGATCTTCTGCAATCCGGCTTCCACACAGCTCACTCCACTGAGACAGCTCTCCTGGCAGTCACTGACTCCCCCAGCTGTGCTCGGGCGGACTCCCTCTCCTCAGTCCTCATCCTCCTTGATCTCTCTGCAGCATTTGACACTGTCGATCACTCCATCCTCCTCTCCTGCCTCGCTGACCTCGGTATCTCTGGAACTGCTCTCACCTGGATCTCCTCCTACCTCAACGACTGGACCTACCAAGTGACATGGCAAGGTTCCTCATCCACCCCCAACCTCTCCTCATAGACGTACCCCAAGGCTCCGTCCTGGGCCCACTCCTGTTCTCTCTCTACACTCGCTCCATGGGCCCCCTCATCGCATCCCATGGTTTCTCCTACCACTTCTACGCAGATGATGCCCAGATCTTCCTGTCTTTTCCCTCTTCTGACCCTCTCATCCCCTCTCACATCTCTTCCTGTTTGTCTGCTATCTCCGCCTGGATGCAGTTGCACCACCTCAAGCTCAACCTCTCCAAATCGGATCTCCTCTTTTTTCCCCACTCTTCCTCACCTTCTGCTGATCTCCCCATCTCAATCCCCTTGGAATCCACCACACTTTCTCCTTCTTCTTCCGCTAAAAATCTAGGAGTCATCCTTGATCCTGCGCTATCCTACACCCAGCACATCACCACGCTGAAACGCACCTGCAGATTCTTCCTGAGCAACATACGCCGAATCCGTCCCTTCCGCACCAACTACTTGACTCAGCTTCTCATCCAGTCACTGGTCCTCTTCCACCTGGACTACTGCAACTCCCTCCTGGCTGGCCTGCCTGCAACTACTGCCGCTCCAGCTCATCCAGAACTCTGCGGCTCGTCTGGTAATCTCTTTCCCTAATCTCACACGCTACTCCACTGCTCCGCTCCCGCCACTGGCTCCCGATACAGACACAATATTATTATTATTATTTTTATTTCTTGGCAGACGCCCTTATCCAGGGCGACTTACAAAATAAGTGCAATACAAAGTGCAAGAATACAGTTATGTACAAGGCATCAAACATTACAGATTCAAATTTACATTAAACAAAGCAATTCAAGATATAATACATTTTACAACTTCCAATTTATACAGTTAAGTGCAGTAAGTGCGGACATACATCCTGGAAAGTAAAGTTAAGTGCCGTCAAGATGTAAGGTACAGTCAAGGGTTACGGGAAAGGGAGCAAGGAGAAAAATCAATCAATAATCCAAGAAGCATGACAAAATGCTATGAAGTGCTATTTAACGGGGATTAAAGGGACTACTATTATAAGTACTGTCTGAAAAGATGTCTTGAGTAAGCGCCGGAAGGATATATTAGCTGTAATATTAGTCCTTTTACTCTCCTGTAAGATAGCACTTCACAACATTTTACCATGCTTCTTGCCTTACTAATACTTGCATTATTGATTTCCCCCTTGCTCCCTTTCCCGTAGCCCTTGACTGGGACCTAACATCTTGACAGCACTTAGCTTTCACTTTCCAGGATGTCTGACCTTACTTAATGTATTTACTTGTGTAAATTGGAAGTTGTAAAATGTATTATGTTTTGAATTGCTGTAAATTTGAATTTGTAATGTTTGATGCCTTGTACTGAATTGTATTCTTGCACTTTGTATTGCACTTCTATTTTGTAAGTCGTCCTGGATAAGGGCGTCTTCCAAGAAATAAAAATAATAATAATAATGTGTATTCCGAACATAACCCATTATCAATACAAATAAGGGGAATTTTTTTTTCTCTCTCAATGTTCTAACAACTCCTCAAACAACAAAAATGCAGTAGAAGAAAATACATTTTTGCTAGGAAAAATGCGTTGGTGGGGCTGGCAATCATACACCTTCCAACGCCATACAGAGAAGAATTCTTCAATAGGATTCAAGAACGCAGATTATGGGGGCGATTGAGTGCGATGAAAAATGGGTGACCTGTGAACCAATTGCGGACCACAGCAGCCCAGTGGAAACTAACATTGTCCCAGATGATAACGTACCTGGGCTGTTCTGGCACCTGGTCATTAGAGATTAGTCTGTTTGTGGAGGGTGTCCAGAAATGTGATGATGTGTGCAGTGTTGTATGGGCCAAGGATTGCATGATGGTGAAGGACCGCACACATTGTTACGTTGCCACCATGTTGTCCCGGGACGTTGATGATGGCACGGTGTCCGATGATATTTCTGCCGTGGCCGCTTGTTTTTGCAAGGTTGAAACCTGCCTCATCCACATATATTAGCTCACGATGCACTGAATCTACTTCCAGCTCCATGACTCTCTGAAAGAGACAAAACAAAACAATGTAGCACAGTACGAAAAGACAGGGATCAGTCAATATGATGTAGCACCGTACACTTCCAGATCCAGTACCAATGATAGGATAGTATAGCTTACCTGCACATATTCATATCTCAGATCTTTACACGGTCTGAGTTTCGTTCGAAAGGGACTCTGTATAGCTGCTTCATCCTAATTCTATTATGTTTCAGTAGATGAGAGAGTGCAGAGAGACTCACTCTGTTGATGTTGTGGAATGTGTGTTATCTGCCATTATGTGGTCCTGCAGTTCTCTGAGTCTGATGCAGTTATTTTATATTTACAATGTTCACCTCCTGCTGTGGGGTGAACAGTCGACCAGATACTGGTTTTCTTGCAGTTCTGTAAAAACATTTGAATGGTTTTACAGTATTTCCCAATTGCATACACACTATTATACCACAATACTCCTAAACTGTTAACACAATGCCCATAATAAAAAGTCACATCTGCTAAACACACACGGGGGAAAATTCTGGCCTAAAAACACTGAATACATATATAAATACACAGCCCTCAAAATCAAATAATTGGGTCAGAATCACACACACATACAGTGAGGGAAAAAAGTATTTGATCCCCTGCTGATTTTCTACGTTTGCCCACTGACAAAGAAATGATCAGTCTATAATTTTAATGGTAGGTGTATTTTAACAGTGAGAGACAGAATAACAACAAAAAAATCCAGAAAAATGCATTTCAAAAAAGTTATAAATTGATTTGCATGTTAATGAGGGAAATAAGTATTTGACGCCTTCGACTTAGTACTTGGTGGCAAAACCCTTGTTGGCAATCACATAGGTCAGATGTTTCTTGTAGTTGGCCACCAGGTTTGCACACATCTCAGGAGGGATTTTGTCCCACTCCTCTTTGCAGATCCTCTCCAAGTCATTAAGGTTTCAAGGCTGACGTTTGGCAACTCGAACCTTCAGCTCCCCCCACAGATTATCTATGGGATTAAGGTCTGGAGACTGGCTAGGCCACTCCAGGACCTTAATGTGCTTCTTCTTGAGCCACTCCTTTGTTGCCTTGGCTGTGTGTTTTGGGTCATTGTCATGCTGGAATACCCATCCACGACCCATTTTCATTGCCCTGGCTGAGGGAAGGAGGTTCTCACCCAAGATTTGACGGTACATGGCCCCGTCCATCGTCCCTTTGATGCGGTGCAGTTGTCCAGTCCCCTTAGCAGAAAAACACCCCCAAACCATAATGTTTCCACCTCCATGTTTGACGGTGGGGATGGTGTACTTGGGGTCATAGGCAGCATTCCTCCTCCTCCAAACACGGCGAGTTGAGTTGCCAAAGAGCTTGATTTTGGTCTCATCTGACCACAACACTTTCACCCAGTTCTCCTCTGAATCATTCAGATGTACAGGCCCGTCTGAAGTCTGCCAGTGAACATGTGCTTTCTTGAGCAGGGGGACCTTGCGGGCGCTGCAGGATTTCAGTCCTTCACGGCGTAGTGTGTTACCAATTGTTTTCTTGGTGACTATGGTCCCAGCTGCCTTGAGATCATTAACAAGATCCTCCTGTGTAGTTCTGGGCTGATTCCTCACCGTTCTCATGATCATTGAAACTCCACGAGGTGAGATCTTGCATGGAGCCCCAGACTGAGGGAGACTGACAGTTATTTTGTGTTTCTTCCATTTGCGAATAATCGCACCAACTGTTGTCACCTTCTCACCAAGCTGCTTGGCGATGGTCTTGTAGCCCATTCCAGCCTTGTGTAGGTCTGCAATCTTGTCCCTGACATCCTTGGACAGCTCTTTGGTCTTGGCCATGGTGGAGAGTTTGAAATCTGATTGATTGATTGCTTCTGTGGACAGGTGTCTATTATACAGGTAACGAGCTGAGTTTAGGAGCACTCCCTTTAAGAGAGTGCTCCTGATCTCAGCTCGTTACCTGTATAAAAGACACCTGGGAGCAAGAAATCTTTCTGATTGATAGGGGATCAAATACTTATTTCACTCATTAACATGCAAATCAATGTATAACTTTTTTGAAATGCGTTTTTCTGGATTTTTTTGTTGTTATTCTGTCTCTCACTGTTAAAATACACCTACTATTAAAATTATAGACTGATCATTTCTTTGTCAGTGGGCAAACGTACAAAATCAGCAGGGGATCAAATACTTTTTTCCCTCACTGTACATCATATCTGTTTCTCTCACTGAGCATTAAGAATACACTGTGTTTAGAAAAATAAAACTCTCTCCTCAAAATGGAAGATTCATGTAGGAAAACAAAAAGAATCCACCAACACAGACCATAAAGAACTTTATATGATACAATGTTTGATCCTGGCCAGGGGTGGCACAGTGTTGTGTTGGTTAACACTGTTGCCTTACAGCTCTAGGGGTCCCAGATTCAAGACCCAGCTTGGGGTGCCTGTCTGTATGGAGTTTGCATGTTTTCCCTGGGTACATGTGGGTTTCCTCCCACTGTCCAAAGACATGTGGGTTAGCTTAACTGGCCATACTAAATTGCCCTATAGGTGTGTGTGTGTTGCCCAGTGCTGGCCTGGCATCCTGCACTAGGTGTGTTCTTGCCTTGCACCCTATGCCTGCTGGGATCAGCTCCAGCTTCCCTGTGACCCAAAATGGTTTTGAAGATGGATGGATGGATGCATGGAAGATCCTGCATAACCATATATACCCATAAATACATATCAATGTATTTATATATAACAAGCATCAAAATGCAATGAACAACCCCCTGCTGACTGATAGCAGCCCACATGCTTATGTTTCCACCCCTTTGGCCAGGGACCTGCTCGCTGGCCAATGATGTTCCTTCCCCAGCACCGCCTCTTGGTCAGATTGAATCCTGCCTCGTCCACGTAGATGAACTCAATGTGGCCATTGCTGGCATCAAGCTTGAGTATTCTCTGACCATGTAGGAACAATGATTAGAACATGGTGCATTAGTGCACTTCCTGGACCTCTCTCTCTGCCAAGTGCACAATAGTACTGTAAACAGATTCATACTCACTTGCATGTAAACGTAGCACATCTCTTTCACAGGATCAGGGTTCCTCTCAAATGGTACACGATATATTTGCTTCATGCTCATCCTGTGCCTTCTCAGCAAACGATCAATAGTGGATATTGAAACATGGTCTATGTTCTGAAACATCCCATTGTCCTCTATTATAAGTTTGGAGTCTAATCGCATTATTTGCCAACACCATGTTGACTATTTCAGCCTCGTTCTTGGGTGAAGAGACGTTTCTCCCAACAGCAGCTGGTCTTCTCAGCCCTGTATGCAAACAATACAATGTCATGTACAAACATGCAGTACTCTTGTTGATATATGAAATCCAAATATTGTGCATGGTAAATTTATACCCACTTACCGGTTCGTAGTCCTGAATGTCCTGATGATTCCAGCCACAGTAAAGCGGTTCGAATTTGGCTGCACTCACTGCCCAGCTTTTCGAATACTCATCCCATGGTTGATTACACTATCAACCAGTGTGGCTCTTATTTAATTCGATACATTCCGTCGCCTTCATCATCCTCTGTGTCTTCCCCTCCCTCTTCCCCTTTTTGCTCTTTGTGGCTCCATTTTTCTTGTACAATCATGAGTCCTAGTGTGACCTTTTTATATACTTGAAAGAACGAGGACAACTGAGTGAACAATTTGGTTAATTGGGTTTGCACAGGGTGGTGTGGTGGTTAGCGCTGCTGCCTCACAACTCCAGGGGTCCTGGGTTCTAGTCTGTTTGGAGTTCACATGTTCTCCCCGTGTCCGTGTGGGTTTTCTCCAGGCTTTGCAGTTTCCTCCCACCATCCAAAGACATGCAGTTTAGGTTCATTGGCCATGCTAAATTGCTGTGTATGTGTTGCCCAGTGATGGCCTGGCATCCTGTCCTGGTTGTATTCCTGCCTTGTGCCCTATCGCTGCTGGGATTGGCTCTGGCTGCCCCGCGACCCTCACAGGAATTGTGCATTTTGAAAATGGATGGATGGGTTTGCAGACGTGAAGTGTGATGTAGCACTTTGAGTTTTGTCTGATGACTCATGTATTCACACAAAAGGCACAGGTGTTTTCTCAATGACAATTGTAACAAACACATTGAGAGTTGCATGTAGTGTTTTGCAACATGAGTGAACTGGACTCACCAATTGAGTTGAAGGTGTGCATAGTCCTGCAGAAATGGTTCTGGGATGTTAGCTTGAACCTCGGATCACTCTGTGTATGCTTTCGGTCACAGTGTATAAACGACTGAGAAACTGTAGTGAGAGATCCTTCTCATTATGAAAGTACAGTACATATTACTGTACCAGTAAGACTACAGCACTTACCGGTTTCCATCTCAAAATATCCCGATTATACCTGCAACAGTATAACAGCTCATATTTGACTGAACCCATTGCTCACTTGTTAAATGCATTGCCTACAAGTGTTAATTGTTTCAGAGATAGTGCTTCAAGAATCACTGTTAGTGTTTAAGCATTCTGAAAAACCTGAAAATTGTCACGAGTGGCAGTGAACAGTGGGTCCAGGGGTGTCGCAAGGGGGTAGGCATCCCAGGCAATTGCCTGGGGCCCCGGGCTGAGGGGGGTCCCCCAAATGGGAAACCCCCCCGCGCTCTCCCTGGCTTCACCATCAGGATTTATTTTGCCTGGGGCCCCCACATACCCTAGAATCACCTCTGACTGGGTCACATGAAGTCTCGCTACGCCACCCCAACTGAGTTACGCGAGGTGGGGACTCGCTCCCACTCACTTATTTCCCCCTGCAGGTAAGATCCCAGGACAGACGCCACCAGTAAATAAGAAAGGTCGCCGAGAAGCTGGAAACCGCAGAGCCAAGAAGGAAAGTCCAGGAATACAGTCTTGTAGAAGCCAAGTCAATGTCTCTCGCCAGTAATAGTCCCTTAGATCCTCTTGTCTCTGTCGAGTCACTGCGTCCAGCGGCTAATGTTTCTCCAGGCAGCTCCCGATCTGCAGGGACCCGCTCCAACCCTGCCAGGAGTTAGTGCCTACCGGCTGGCACCCTCACAGCCGCTATCCTCTCCTCTGTAACCCGTCCCGCAGTCACTGTCCCTACTGGCGCTCCGCCGTGCCCCTTTGTTCTGACAGGGCAGCGTTTATCTCCCGCTGAGTGTCCACAGGTGTAGTGGCCGTGAGGGAAGGCGGGCGCTGCTCAGTGATACAGGTGCGCCGCATTGGGGATCAAAGCTTCTGCCTGTTCAATAATAGTGAATATCAATAAAAGTCAATCAATCAGTGACTACAATCAATGAAAACAAACAATTTGAGAAGAAAAACACGACTCAATCAGTGAATAATAAAAATTTAATCAAATAAACAATAATACTCATAACTGGAAGGTTGTGGGTTCAAATCCCAGGTGGGGCAGAGCTGTTGTACCCTTGAGCAAGGTACTTTTAGCGTAAGGTACACTTATAAATTTCAATTAAAGATCTGAATTTATAGTATCACCTTATCACGAATCCTGGAATCTTGTAGAACTCAATTTCTGGAATAATTGGACGCAGACACCAATTCCAAAGATATAAATTGTCAAATTTATTCAAAAACAAAGACTAAATGTAGCACTACACTAATTATACAAAAGGGAAAAACTAATTAAAATTCAACTCTAGATCAACAAAACAAAGACAAATCACTTCCGTGACCAAATCAAAGACCATGGGATCGCATATGATAACACACAAATCGTTAAACAAAAAAGGTTATAAACACATTGACTACAATACCGGTTAGTAAGACGAAGGTGAGTCTCTCATTAGTATTGTTAGTCAGACATTAAATAACTACGCAGGTTAGTATTTATGTCAGGTAACTTCTCGTTATATATATATCAGTCTCATTTACATTTAGGTGCCAAGAAAGATCCTATCATTACTTGTTACCACAATTTCCATTAACTGATTATTATTCAATGATTAAAGATAGGCAGGGCCACCTATAATCTGGTGTCTATTAACTTGTGTCAATTTCAGACTAAACAGTTAAACAGGAATGAGAAGATATCTCTCGGCGTTGACAGATTTTATTTCTAAAATTATCAACAAAACAGTTTAATGCAACACACATTTATAATTAAGAAAACTAAATGATATTACACATTCTAGAGTTATGAATCACAGATTAACATTTGTAATTGATTTCTCAAATGTCATGAATCACAAACTCCAAACTGTTAAACTTATCTGAACTTCGTCGCAGAGAGGCCTCTCTGGCTTCGGGCTCAGATAACAGCACACGGCACGAGGTCCGTGTGGTTTGGAACAAAGGCAGTCCGGTTCGGCTTTGTCCAAGAACTTCCACTCAGTCGATGCACCTGGAAGTTAGGGTTTCGCGAATGTAGAGTCTTTTCCAAACAGATTCTCCACTGGTTTGAAGGCTCCAAGGTTGTGCACAAAATCTTCTTTGTAAGCAGGGTTCCACCGTAGTTACTTGAAGACAAAGTCTTTGAGGAAAGCAGGGCCCTGTTTGTTCCAAGGGTCAAGTTTCTTAAGACTCAAATAGCTATTTAAATGACTGAACACTTTCATATTCAGTCGACAGTCAATTGTCCAGCTGTAAAACTCCACTGATCAGGTGGGCACAGGCGGGCAGCGCAGTCTGTAAAGTTCTTTATTTAATAAAGTCCTTTAAAAGAATTCTTCGTACGGCTCAATCTCCTTCTCCCAGGTTAACTCTTCTGGTTGAGCTGTGGCAGCGAGTTTCTGGTTCAGGTGAGAGAGAGAGAGAGAGACTGTGCGCTGTTCTTTATACGTCTGTCAGATTAATAGGTGATTGGTTCTTGAGTTTGTGAGATTGGATTTCGGTTTCAGCCCCCAGTGTCCTATTGGAGGGGGCTTGATTTATGACTGATGTCATAATCCATGCCATCTTTTGGAAATGCCGGTTGGCCCGGGTTCGTAGCTCTGTGTCTGGATTTCGGCTCTCGTCCATTTCAAAGAGTTTTTTATTACCTACAGGCCCCTTTCTCCAGACATCTCATAGCAGGATTCCAAACTATTTGGCCTATTCTCGGTGCCATCCTCCCCAAAACTTTCACTTTGATGTAAACCAGTTCCAAGCTGATGAGTTAAGGAAATCTGATAACTTTGGGGGGGAGAGGTCTTCTTTAGATCAGTGCTTCAGCTCAGAGCTAAAATGCTCTTATCAAAATAACCCATCATAACGCTACATACTTCACTTAGATTACTCCAGTAAAATACGCAGCTGTATAAATGGGTACAAATGTAAGTCACCCTGGATAAGAGCGTCTTCTAAATGACAAATAATGTAATGTAAACTTTGCCACCTACTGTTTGACATGTTTAATAGACTGAGAAATTCTGTGATCAAATTGCATTTCAACGATACAAACCAAGACCTGTTAGGGGAATTAAGAATTAAATATTTGAGACCCAAAGAAAGTAGAGATTATCTTTAAAGCTTTCCTTTTATACAAGTTAAAATTGTATTTCCACAACAGTCCTAAATTCCTGTTGTCGTTTATTTGGGGAATGTGTGCTGGAAATAGATCACATTGACCATTTCTAATGTGCTCGTTTTAGGGGTTTTAACAACTGGTACAGCAAAACATTGTCAATAATGTATAATATCCTTACAAAAAATAATTATCTGTAGCTGTACTTTTATTTGGTGATCCAATTTTTTAACCCAGAAACATTGTGGAAATATCTCAGGTTCAGGTTTAACTTACAGTTTATCTGCTGTTCCTATGGATGTTTTACACCATCCCCCTTAAAGTATTCTTTATTTAGTAATATGCTGTAAAAGCATTGTTAGGTAGAACTGTTAAGAGGGACATGAAGTCTTTGAAAATTGATATGTTTCACTGACTATTCAAAATGTATCAACACTATTTCCCTGGAAATTACACAGAATTAAAGGTGACAAATGCACGTTACTGAGACTAATGTGTTAATATATTTCTATATTAGATAATAATAATCATAGTAATGCAGTAAACTAGGTATTTTGAATAGATGAGTAATGCATTACATGCATTTGCTGGCAGTTTGTAATAGCAGGACTTTCTTTATGTTTGTACACTTATGTCCTCATTACTGGCATATTCCACTGCGGAGCTTTTTCCAATTGTCAACGGTGACCTTGACAGATTTCCCTTCAAATAACCGAGATGTTAGATAGAGTCAGAGGGACACTAGTTATAGAACCAATAGCAAACTGTGATCACAATATGGTTAGCTTTGAGGCATTCTTTCAAAAAACAAGGTCCAAGTCTAAAACAATGGTCTATAATTTTAGAAAAGCAAACCTTGAAGGTATGAGGCGACACTTAGAAGAGGTAGACTGGAGCACACTGGATACAGATTCAGTTGAAAATGGATGGGTATATTTAAGAATATACTACTTGAGGCTCAGGAGATATTTATACCAAAACGTAGCAAATTGAGGACCAAAAAACATTGGCCAAAATGGTTTAATGGAAGTATGCAAAAAAATATCAAGAGAATGTGGTATAGCTCATACAAAAGGGATAGAGACTAAACAAAATATGAAGAATATGTTGAACTGCAAATAGATCTTAAGAAAGGGATCAGGAAAGCAAACAGGGAAATAGAAAGAAACATAGCTCACGGTGCTATAACTAATGCAAAGAGCTTTTTTCAATACTACAACAGCAAGAGGTCAATAAAGGATGAAGTGAAACAGATAAAGGGCAAAAATGGAAGTATTTTGGAAAATGAACAAGATGTGGTAAATGTTCTAAATGAGTATTTTAGAGATTTTTACAAAATAAAAAACAGATAACATGCCACAGGATAATAACCAGTCCAGTCAAACCCTAAGAGAGATCAGGATAAATGAGGAGGAGGTACTAAAGGGACTAGCAGAATTAAAAACAAACAAATCACCTAGGCCAGATGGTATATTTCCAACAGTACTTAAAGAAATTAGGGAAATTATTTATAGGCCGCTAACTCAAATATTCCAAAAGACACTTAGAACAGGGGATGTGCCAACTGACTGGAAGACAGAAAATGTCATACCAATCCACAAGAAAGGGGACAACACTGAGCCAGGAAATTACAGACCAATCAGTCTCACCTGCATTACTTGTAAAATGTCGGAAAAAATTATTAGACAGAAAATAGAGGAGCATCTTAATGAAATCCATATTCTTGGAGATAGTCAACATGGGTAGATCATGTCTTACTAATTTATTAGAGTTTTTTTAACATGCAACTGCAGCTGTAGATCATGTGAAAACATATGATATGATATACTTAAATTTTCAAAAAGCTTCAGATAAGGTTCCACACCAAAGACTGATCCTCAAATTGGAAGCTGTAGGCATTCAGGGTAATGTAAGTAGCGGATTATGAACTGGTTGATGTATAGGAAACAGAGGGTGTCGAATAGAGGAGTTGCGGATCTGGATTGAGGTTGTTAGTGGAGATCCACAGGGATCAGTGTTAGGGCCATTGCTTTTAAATCAAGGGCAGTAATGTTCAGACTGTACAATGCACTACTTAGAGCTCATCTGGATACTGTGTACAGTTCTGGGCTCCACACTTCAAGAAAGATATCGCTGCTCTATAGGCAGTTCAGAGGAGAGCAACCAGACTTATTCCAGGTTTGAAGGGAATGTCCCACTCAGAGAGACTGAGGGAACTGAACCTTTCCACCGGGGAATTGATTCAAGTCTTCAAAATCATTAAAGGCATTGACCACATCAAACCAGAGGAGCTTTTCCAGATCAGAAGGGACATACGGACCCGGGGACACCAATGGAAATTGGGCTTCAAGGCATTCAAGATGGAAAACAGGAGACACTTCTTCACACACAGGCATCACAATCTGGAACCAACTCCCCAGCGATGTGGTTGAAGCTGACAATTTGGGAACATTCAAAAATAGACTGGAGGTGATCTTCGGAACACTTACTTATAAAAGGACACCAAATGAGCATGATGGGTTGAATGGTCTCCTGAGGCAGCTCTTGAACACTGGATCTGGAGACTCTGTAATATGGCTGTTTAATTGGTATCAATTTTTTATGTCTTGACTCATTATTTGTCAGATTGGGAAATGCTTTTGGTCATGTAGTTGTGTTTGATGTATAGCAGCAGGGGGATGCTGGTGTCACCCCAGCATTCTCCTCTTACTCACCCGGCCCCTTCGCCCTTCCAGAGGTGATGTGGCCAAGTCGGAATATGACAGCCCGTTCATACTCCATTACAATCTAAAATAGAAACCACGATGAAAAGCATATTACTTGTGCTGTATCTTTGGGAAAGCCTTATAGAAAAAATGACAATTTGCTATATATGACATTTTACAAATAGAAATTGAAGTTTGAATATTTGAAGTTTTGAATAACCAAGGTCCAGCCACAGCAGCCCAGGCTGTCTCCTAACAAGGGTAGGAATGACAAAAACAGAACTAGAAATAATCCGTATCTTAATAATAATAATCCATATATTAAACAATCTGAAACTTCACCTCAGGTCAGAAATCATTTTAAGATGAGTGTCAGGTTGACATTATTCATCCAAATAAAGAAAAGGAAACAAAAGTCCTAAAAATTCACTTTGTTTCATACTGGTGAATACTGGTGAAAGCAAGTCATTGAATAGTTGTCCCTCAAAGTGCAGGTTTATGACCCATTGTTTCCCAAGAAATATCCTCTTATAAACATTTATATTATTATTCATACCATGATCATAGCATGAGGTCAGGCACTGCGGATTATTACTGTGCTTCATTTGTATTGTAATTCCAGAGATAGTATTACATTTTACTGTGCAACAATAAAAGAACATGAAAATCACTGAGTGTTCAGGACATTTCAATCACATCATAATGGTGAGAACCACAATACAACCAAACTACAACCAAAAACATACATGCTGGAAGAAAAGCACATCTGGTACTGTAATGTGGTATAAAATACAAGTGATAACTGACATAAAACAACTGTTACAAAATAGAAGTGCATGGGACCGAACAATAGGCTAGGCGTGATTCTTGATATAAAATACAAGTGATAACCGATGGGTGACATCAGAGTTGTGCGATAACTGAGAGAAAACTAAGAAATGCCAAACTTAACGATTGCTCGCAAAACTAAGTGATCTATGAAAACCATAATTCTAGCAAGCACGCAAGTTCCCTTTTCAAAGTAGCACACATCCTGCTTAATTAGCTACTTTGACTCATAACACTTTCCTTTTAAAGTTTGTCTTTCGGAACGGCCATAAAAGCGATTTAAACTATTTTGACTAGTGCAAAGATTAAGCAGGAACATCTGAGCCTCCTCACCTCTAACATAGTGACCATCAGAGTCTCTTGTGTCATCTTGCGATGGCAATCTCCCTGTGGTTTAGTAAGACACCAGAGTGCTTCCCGGGAGAGGTGCGCTGTTAAAGCAGGACTTAATCCAGCTAAACTAGGACCTCCGTGGAGGAAATAATGTCCAATCATTCGCCCAGCAACTTGAAACATGTCACTTTCAGGGAGAAATTCCGATATAGAGGGAATTAAGTGGTCAGGGTCTCCTTCAAATAACAATGTTTTATCAGTGATTCCTGAGGAGGGAGGAAATCAAATAAGAATACACATCAAATCACATTGTATAAATATATATATATATATATATATTATTGAACACTGAGGATGTCAAAACATGCACAGCTCATTAATAAAATCTACTGTCTAATAACAGTATGATTAATATTATTCATACTGTCTAATATGGGAAACAATCACTTCTGTAGGACTTTTAGAATAACCTGACCATTGATATCCTTGTGCACTTAATAAACTTAAGCCATTGTGAATGGGATGCCTCCACTCTACAGCGCATCGATATTCTGTTACATTGGTGATGTATACAAAGTTCAAATATGACCGATAAAATATGTATAGGTATTCCACAAGCATATGACGAATGTTACAAATACATCGTGATCTGTAATATGATTGACCAAGTTAATATAATTGACATTTCTAAATAACAATTTAAAAACCCTGTTTCTATAGAAAGTAATATGCATACCAAACTGAAGCTTTGATATAATTGTAGAGAAAAAGAACTTCGTCACTGCTTCACCTACAGCTGCATCACCTATGGAAATAAAATTCAGAATATCAAAAAATGAAACCATAATCAAAATCGTAAAAACAAAAAGACTATGTAAAATTCCAATTCAAATACCTTCAAGCGTGCATTTTAAAGTACAGGCCCATTCAACTTTGGACAATTTATAAAATGATAAAATGTCCCTCTCTTTATTCTCCATGCTGTCTCTTAAATCCAGTTTCAGATGCAGTGGTTTACCAGTTTCATGCTGCTTCAACACAGCCTCCCTGAACAAACTGAACTGCTCGTCCTTTTGTTGTCTAGTAGGGACCATGGCCTCGTTTTTCCCTTTTAGACAGCAGCAGTTGTGCATGTCAGTAACAGCACGGCGCTGGAGTGGGAAAGTGCGCTTCTTTTTGCACATCTTCTACATGGGCGAAAATCCTTGACACTTGGGCTAAAAAAGAGAGACAAAAATAGAAAGTGTAAAATATGGCTTCGAGCCATGTGTAACAGACAGTGCGATTCAGAACAAAGTCAAAAAATAGCTTCTGCACAACAATACAACTCTTAGCTAGTAAATATATGTGGAAAATGGACGCCCCGTCTACAGGGCTGCGGCAAGTCGTGGCCTATTTGTTGGTGAAGGATTTTGAGCTCGGTTTTCCAAAGGATCCGCTGCATATTGACCTATGTCTATTGTCTAAATGTCTATTTATTTATTTATTTATTTCAACATGTATTGATTCATTCATTTATGATTTTCTCTCTGTATTCATTTTTAATTTTGGCATGGATTATCCTCCATACAAAAGTAAAGGCCCAGGACAGTGCGAGCATGACTTATACAGCGCAGTGCAATCATGGTCGCTGCATGAGATCATCCTGCAAATAAAAAATCATTGGCTGGATGTCAAGTCACACATTGCCGGGCCAGACCTCAAACCCAGATCCTCTGGATCGTCACCCTGCTGCTCTCCAGCTGAGCTACTCCAGCAACAGAATATGAGCGCGGAAGGCGCTATTAACTGTGCGCTGTTTCTGCCGTCACTCATCTCCTGCAATGCCGTGTTTATGTGAGAGCTGTGACGCGCTGTAGCAGCAACTACATGTTTACTACATCTCATCTCATTAGGGGTTTCAGTGTTTGTGCAGATGATTACACTAAACGCTGAAGTATATATGTCGGCCAATAAGCGTGCATGTTTTGAAATCCTCAGTGTTCTATAATATATATATATATATGTGTGTATATATACAATGTGATTTGATGTGTATTCTTATTTGATTTCCTCCCTCAGGAATAACTGATAAAACATTGTCCTCCGTATCGGAAGTCCTGCAATGATCCATGTGCTGCTTGGAGGTGCACCAGAAATGGCCAGTCTTGATATTTGTGATTGTCCAGATATTGATGTCCGTGAAAAACAATCAAATTAGTAAGTATTTCAATGGTTGAAACTTGTGTTTGCTCTGTATTCTAAGTTTCTGGGCCTTAAAAAATGTTAACAAGCATTAATTTGAACGGAATTATCCCAAATTCGATGTTGTAGGTTGGACGCTGAAATGTACTGAAGTGTACATCACTGATGTGAGGTGGGATGATCATTGTCAAATGTGAATAACTAAGACTGCAAAGTGGAGCTAAACCAGATTAAGTTTTCTGTGTTTAAACAACTAATAAAAATGTATTTCGTGACATTAAAGTAAAGTCAAGCTATTCTATGGATTACATTAGCTGAGTAACTATTGACATGATGATAAATGATGAACTTATATTGAGTGTGATATATTCAGAAATCTATGTAAATGCATATGGTTATATTAAATGTCTTACTTTTAATATGAACATTGTTGAAATCTCTGCATTACTGCTTTGTGGTATGTTTTTCATAAGACAGGTGTTTTCTTATTTTATTTATTGTACATGGAGTCCGAAGTAGTTCTCAGCGAAGAAGACAAAAGCATTATACTGCAATTGGCAGTAAGCTGGGATCTTCCAGGGGTGACAGAAGAAAATCGGCATTGGCTAATGGACAAACTCCTCCTTCATGCTGTAAGTAGTTTTTTCTTTACAATGTTGTACTTTTTCATAAGAACATAAGACAGTTTACAAATGAGAGGAGGCCATTCGACCCATCGTGCTCGTTTGGTGTCCATTAATATCTAAGTGATTCAAGGATCCTATCCAGTCTATTGTTAAATGTTCCCAAACTTTCAGCTTCTACCACATCGCTGGGTAGTTTATTCCAGATTGTGACTACTCTCTGTGTAAAGAAGTGTCTCCTGTTTTCTGTTTTGAATGCCTTGAAGCCCAATTTCCATTTGTGTCCCCGGGTGCGTGTGTCCCTGCTGATCTGGAAAAGCTCCTTTGGTTTGATGTGGTCGATGCCTTTCATGATTTTGAAGACTTGGATCAAGTCCCCACGTAGTCTCCTCTGTTCTGGTGAAAAGGTTCAGTTCCGTCAGTCTCTCAGTAGGACATTCCCTTCAGACCTGGAATAAGTCTGGTTGCTCTCCTCTGAACTGCCTCTAGAGCAGCGATATCCTTCTTGAAGTGTGGAGCCCAGAACTGTACACGGTATCCAGATGAGCTCTAACTAGCACATTGTACAGTCTGAACATTACTGCCCTTGTTTTAAATTCTACACTTTTGACAATATACCCTAGCATTCTGTTTGCCTTTTTTATTGCTTCCCCACATTGTTTGGATGGAGAAAGTGAGAAGTTCACATAGACTCCTAAGTCTTTCTCCTGTGTTACTTCATCTAGATCTGTACCTCCCATATTGTAATTATAGTGGACATTTTTGTTACCTGCATGTATTACCTTGCACTTGTCCACATTGAATTTCATTTGCCAGCTGTCGGCCCACAACTGAATATTATCCAAGTCCCTCTGAATAGCCTGTGCTGACAAGATTGTATCTGCTGAGCCACCTATTTTAGTATCATCTGCAAATTTGACAAGTTTGCTAACTATCCCAGAGTCCAGATCATTCATATAGATTAGAAAAAGCAAAGGCCCTAGTACTGATCCCTGAGGAACTCCACTAACAACCTCACTCCAGTTAGAAGCAACTCCTCTAATCGACACCCTCTGTTTCCTAGACATCAACCAGTTCATAATCCATCTACTTACATTACCCTGAATGCCTACAGCTTCCAATTTGAGGATCAGTCTTTGGTGTGGAACCTTATCAAAAGCTTTTTGGAAATCTAAGTATATGATATCACATGCTTTCACCTGATCTACAGCTGTAGTTGCATGATAAAAAAAATTCTAATAAATTAGTAAGACATGATCTGCCTCGTCTAAACCCATGTTGACTATGTAGCGTAAGGTACACTTATACATTTCAATTAAAGAAGTGAATTTATAGTATCACCTTATCACGAATCCTGGAATCTTGTAGAACTCAATTTCCGTAATAATTGGACGCAGACACCAATTCCAAAGATATAAATTGTCAAATTTATTCAAAACAAAGACTAAATGTAGCACTACACTAATTATACAAAAGGGAAAAACTAATTAAAATTCAACTCTAGATCAACAAATCAAAGACAAATCACTTCCGTGACCAAATCAAAGACCATGGGATCGCATATGATAACACACAAATCGTTAAACAAAAAAGGTTATAAACACATTGACTACAATACCGGTTAGTAAGACGAAGGTGAGTCTCTCATTAGTATTGTTAGTCAGACATTAAATAACTACGCAGGTTAGTATTTATGTCAGGTAACTTCTCGTTATATATATATCAGTCTCATTTACATTTAGGTGCCAAGAAAGATCCTATCATTACTTGTTACCACAATTTCCCTTAACTGATTATTATTCAATGATTAAGGATAAGCAGGGCCACCTATAATCTAATGTCTATTAACGTGTGTCAATTTCAGACTAAACAGTTAAACAGGAATGAGAAGATATTTCTCGGCGTTGACAGATTTTATTTCTAAAATTGTCAACAAAACAGTTTAATGCAACACACATTTATATTTAAGCAAAACTAAATATTACACGTTCTAGAGTTATGAATCACAGAATAATATTTCTAATTGATTTCTCAAATGTCATGAATCACAAACTCCAAACTGTTAATCTTATCTGAACTTCGTCGCAGAGAGGCCTCTCTGTCTTCGGGCTCAGATAACAGCACACGGCACGAGGTTCGTGTGGTTTGGAACAAAGGCAGTCCGGTTCGGCTTTGTCCAAGAACTTCCACTCAGTCGATGCACCTGGAAGTTGGGGTTTTGCGAATGTAGAGTCTTTTCCAAACAAATTTTCCACTGGTTTGAAGGCTCCAAGGTTGTGCACAAAATCTTCTTGGCAAGCAGGGTCTCTCACCGTACTTATTTGAAGACAAAGTCTTTGAGGAAAGTAGGGCCCTGTTTGGTTCCAACGGTTGAGTTTTTAAGACTCAAAAAGCTTTTTAAATGACTGACACTTTCGTATACAGTCGTGTCCAGCTGTAAAACTTCACTGATCAGATGGGCACAGACGGGCAGCGCAGTCTGTAAAGTTCTTTATTTAATAAAGTCCTTTATTTTAGTGGAGCAATCTAAGTGAAGTACCTTGCTCAAGGGTACAACAGCACTGCCTCACCTGGGATTTGAACCCACAACCTTCCAGTTATGAGTATTATTGTTTATTTGATTAAATTTTTATTATTCACTGATTGAGTCGTGTTTTTCTTCTCAAATTGTTTGTTTTCATTGATTGTAATCACTGATTGATTGACTTTTATTGATATTCACTATTATTGAACAGGCAGAAGCTTTGATCCCCAATGCGGCGCACCTGTATCACTGAGCAGCGCCCGCCTTCCCTCACGGCCACTACACCTGTGGACACTCAGCGGGAGATAAACGCTGCCCTGTCAGAACAAAGGGGCACGGCGGAGCGCCAGTAGGGACAGTGACTGCGGGACGGGTTACAGAGGAGAGGATAGCGGCTGTGAGGGTGCCAGCCGGTAGGCACTAACTCCTGGCAGGGTTGGAGCGGGTCCCTGCAGATCGGGAGCTGCCTGGAGAAACATTAGCCGCTGGACGCAGTGACTCGACAAAGACAAGAGGATCTAAGGGACTATTACTGGCGAGAGACATTGACTTGGCTTCTACAAGACTGTATTCCTGGACTTTCCTTCTTGGCTCTGCGGTTTCCAGCTTCTCGGCGACCTTTCTTATTTACTGGTGGCGTCTGTCCTGGGATCTTACCTGCAGGGGGAAATAAGTGAGTGGGAGCGAGTCCCCACCTCGCGTAACTCAGTTGGGGTGGCGTAGCGAGACTTCATGTGACCCAGTCAGAGGTGATTCTAGGGTATGTGGGGCCCCAGGCAAAATAAATCCTGATGGTGAAGCCAGGGAGAGCGCGGGGGGGTTTCCCATTTGGGGGACCCCCCTCAGCCTGGGGCCCCAGGCAATTGCCTGGGATGCCTACCCCCTTGCAACGCCCCTGGACCCACTGTTCACTGCCACTCGTGACAATTTTCAGGTTTTTCAGAATGCTTAAACACTAACAGTGATTCTTGAAGCACTATCTCTGAAACAATTAACACTTGTAGGCAATGCATTTAACAAATGAGCAATGGGTTCAATCAAATATGTTGCAGGTATAATCGGGATATTTTGAGATGGAAACCGGTAAGTGCTGTAGTCTTACTGGTAAAGTAATATGTACTGTACTTTCATAATGAGAAGGATCTCTCACTACAGTTTCTCAGTCGTTTATACACTGTGACCGAAAGCATACACAGAGTGATCCGAGGTTCAAGCTAACATCCCAGAACCATTTCTGCTGGACTATGCACACCTTCTACTTGCTTCAACTCAATTGGTGAGTCCAGTTCACTCATGTTGCAAAACACTACACGCAACTCTCAATGTGTTGGCACAATTGTCATTGAGAAAACACCTGTGCCTTTTGTGTGAATACATGAGTCATCAGACAAAACTCAAAGTGCTAATGTACTACATCACACTTCACGTCTGCAAACCCATCCATCCATTTTTGAAACACACTATTCCTGTGAGGGTCGCAGGGCAGCCAGAGCCGATCCCAGCAGCGATAGGGCACAAGGCAGGAATACAACCATGACAGGATGCAAGGCCATCGCTGGGCAACACATACACAGCAATTTATTATGGCCAATTAACCTAAACTGCATGTCTTTGGACGGTGGGAGGAAACTGCAAAGCCTGGAGAAAACCCACACGCACACAGGGAGAACATGTGAACTCCAAACAGACTAGAACCCAGGACCCCTGGAGTTGTGAGGCAGCAGTGCTAACCACCGCACCCACCCTGTGCAAACCCAATTAACCAAATTGTTCACTCAGTTGTCCTCGTTCTTTCAAGTATAAAAAAAGGTCACACGAGGACTCATGATTGTACAAGAAAAATGGAGCCACAAAGAGCAGAAAGGGGAAGAGGGAGGGGAAGAAACAGAGGACGATGAAGGCGACAGAATATATCGAATGTAATAAGAGCCACACTGGTTGATAGTGTAATCAACCATGGGATGAGTATTCGAAAAGCTGGGCAGTGAGTGCAGCCAAATTTGAGCCGCTTTACTGTGGCTGGAATCATCAGGACATTCAGGACTACGAACCAGTGAGTGGGTATAAATTTACCATGCACAATATTTGGATTTCATATATCAACAAGAGTATTGCATGTTTGTACATGACATTGTATTGTTTGCATACAGGGCTGAGAAGACCAGCTGCTGGTGGGAGAAACGTCTCTTCACCCTAGAACGAGGCTGAAATAGTCAACATGGTGTTGGCAAATAATGCGATTAGACTCCGAGAAATCCAAACTTGTATAATAGAGGACAATGGGATGTTTCAGAACATAGACCATGTTTCAATATCCACTATTGATCGTTTGCTGAGAAGGCACAGGATGAGAATGAAGCAAATATATAAGTACCATTTGAGAGGAATCCTGATCGTGTGAAAGAGATGTGCTACATTTACATGCAAGTGAGTATGAATCTGTTTACAGTACTATTGTGCACTTGGCAGAGAGAGAGGTCCAGGAAGTGCATTAATGCACCATGTTCTAATCACTGTTCCTACATGGTCAGAGAATACTCAAGCTTGATGCCAGCAATGGCCACATTGAGTTCATCTACGTGGACGAGGCAGGATTCAATCTGACCAAGAGGCGGTGCTGGGGAAGGAACATCATTGGCCAGCGAGCAGGTCCCTGGCCAAAGGGGTGGAAACATAAGCATGTGGGCTGCTATCAGTCAGCAGGGGGTTGTTCATTGCATTTTGATGCTTGTTATACATAAATACATTGATATGTATTTATGGGTATGCAGGATCATCCATGCATCCATCCATTTTCAAAACCATTTTGGGTCACAGGGAAGCTGGAGCTGATCCCAGCAGGCATAGGGTGCAAGGCAAGAACACACCTAGTGCAGGATGCCAGGCCAGCACTAGGCAACACACACACACACCCCTACCTATAGGGCAATTTAGTATGGCCAGTTAAGCTAACCCACATGTCTTTGGACAGTGGGAGGAAACTGGAGTTCCTGTAGGAAACCCACATGTACCCAGGGAAAACATGCAAACTCCATACAGACAGGCACCCCAAGCTGGGTCTTGAACCTGGGACCCCTAGAGCTGTAAGGCAACAATGTTAACCAACACAACACTGTGCCACCCCTGGCCAGGATCAAACATTGTATAATATAAAGTTCTTTATGGTCTGTGTTGGTGGATTCTTTTTGTTTTCCTACATGAATCTTCCATTTTGAGGAGAGAGTTTTATTTTTCTAAACAGTGTATTCTTAATGCTCAGTGTGAGAAACAGATATGATGTATGTGTGTGTGATTCTGACACAATTATTTGATTTTGAGGGCTGTGTATATAGTTTTTAGGCCAGAATTTTCCCCTGTGTGTGTTTAGCAGATGTGACTTTTTATTATGGGCATTGTGTTAACAGTTTAGGAGTATTGTGGTATAATAGTGTGTATGCAATTGGGAAAAACTGTAAAACCATTCAAATGTTTTTACAGAACTGCAAGAAAACCAGTATCTGGTCGACTGTTCACCCCAGAGCAGGAGACGTACATTGTAAATATAAAATAACTGACTCAGAGAATCAGACTCAGAGAACTGCAGGACCACATAATGGCAGATATCACACATTCCACAACATCAACAGAGTCTCTCTGCACTCTCTCATCTACTGAAACGTAATAGAATTAGGATGAAGCAGCTGTACAGTCCCTTTCGAACCTTTTGAACGAAACTCAGACCGTGTAAAACAATTGAGATATGAATATGTGCAGGTAAGCTATACTATCCTATCATTGGAACTGGATATGGAAGTGTACAGTGCTACATCATATTGACTGATCCCTGTTTTTTCATACTGTGCTACATTGTTTTGTTTTGTCTCTTTCAGAGAATCATGGAGCTGGAAGCAGATTCAGTGCATCGTGAGCTAATATATGTGGACGAGGCAGGTTTAAACCTTGCAAAAACAAGCGGCCACGGCAGAAATATCATCGGACACCGTGCCATCATCAACGTCCCGGGACAATGTCGTGGCAACGTAACAATGTGTGCGGCTCTTAGTCAAAATGGCGTCCTTCACCATTATGCAATCCTTGGCCCATACAACACTGCACACATCATCACATTTCTGGACACCCTCCACGAACAGACTAATCCCTAATGACCAGGTGCCAGAACAGCCCAGGTACATTATCATCTGGGACAATGTTAGTTTCCACCGGGCTGCTGTGGTCCGCAATTGGTTCACAGGTCACCACTCAATCGCCCCCATAATCTGCGTTCTTGAATCCTATTGAAGAATTCTTCTCTGTATGGCATTGAAAGGTGTATGATCGCCAGCCCTACCAAGGCATACCACTTCTACAGGCAATGGAGGAGGCTTGTGGAGACATCGATCAGGGGTCATGCCAGGCCTGGATACAGCACTCCAGGCGATACTTTCCACGCTGCCTGGCTCAAGACAACATCGCATGTGATGTGGATGAAGTCTTATGGCCAGACCCACAAAGAAGGTGAGATGTAGCCTAATTTTTTCTGTTCTTTTCCTAGCACAAATGTATTTTCTTCTACTGCATTTTTGTTGTTTGAGGAGTGTTAGAACATTGAGAGAGAAAAAAAAAACATTCCCCTTATTTGTATTGATAATGGGTTATGTTCAGAATACACATTATTATTATTATTATTTTTATTTCTTGGCAGACGCCCTTATCCAGGACGACTTACAAAATAGAAGCGCAATACAAAGTGCAAGAATACAATTCAGTACAAGGCATCAAACATTACAAATTCAAATTTACATTATACAAGGCAATTCAAAACATAATACATTTTACAACTTCTAATTTACACAAGTAAATACACTAAGTAAGGTCATACATCCTGGAAAGTGAAAGCTAAGTGCTGTCAAGATGTTAGGTCCCAGTCAAGGGCTACGGGAAAGGGAGCAAGGGGGAAATCAATAATACAAGGCAAGAAGCATGGTAAAATGTTGTGAAGTGCAATCTTACAGGAGAGTAAAAGGACTAATATTACAACTATTATATCCTTCCGGCGCTTACTAAAGACATCTTTTCAGACAGTACTTGTAATATTAGTACCTTTAATCCCCGTTAGATAGCACTTCATAGCATTTTGTCATGCTGCTTGGATTATTGATTGATTTTTCTCTTGCTCCCTTTCCCGTAACCCCTGACTGTACCTTACATCTTGACGGCACTTAACTTTACTTTCCAGGATGTATGACCTTACTTAGTGTATTTACTTGTGTAAATTAGAAGTTGTAAAATGTATTATGTCTTGAATTGCTTTGTTTAATGTAAATTTGAATCTGTAATGTTTGATGCCTTGTATATAACTGTATTCTTGCACTTTGTATTGCACTTATTTTGAAATTCGCCCTGGATAAGGGTGTCTGCCAAGAAATAAAAATAATAATAATAATATTGTGTCTGTATCGGGAGCCAGTGGCGGGAGCGGAGCAGTGGAGTAGCGTGTGCGAGGGAAAGAGATTACCAGACGAGCCGCAGAGTTCTGGATGAGCTGGAGCGGCAGTAGTTGCAGGCAGGCCGGCCAGGAGGGAGTTGCAGTAGTCCAGGCGGGAGAGGACCAGTGACTGGACGAGAAGCTGAGTCAAGTAGTTGGGAAGGAAAGGGACGGATTCGGCGTATGTTGCTCAGGAAGAATCTGCAGGTGCGTTTCAGCGTGGTGATGTGCTGGGTGTAGGAGAGCGCAGGATCAAGGATGACTCCTAGATTTTTTGCGGAAGAAGAAGGAGAAAGTGTGGTGGATTCCAAGGGGATTGAGATGGGGAGATCAGCAGAAGGTGAGGAAGAGTGGGGAAAAAAGAGGAGATCCGATTTGGAGAGGTTGAGCTTGAGGTGGTGCAACTGCATCCAGGCGGAGATAGCAGACAAACAGGAAGAGATGTGAGAGGGGATGAGAGGGTCAGAAGAGGGAAAAGACAGGAAGATCTGGGCATCATCTGCGTAGAAGTGGTAGGAGAAACCATGGGATGCGATGAGGGGGCCCATGGAGCGAGTGTAGAGAGAGAACAGGAGTGGGCCCAGGATGGAGCCTTGGGGTACGTCTATGAGGAGAGGTTGGGGGGTGGATGAGGAACCTTGCCATGTCACTTGGTAGGTCCAGTCGTTGAGGTAGGAGGAGATCCAGGTGAGAGCAGTTCCAGAGATACCGAGGTCAGCGAGGCAGGAGAGGAGGATGGAGTGATCGACAGTGTCAAATGCTGCAGAGAGATCAAGGAGGATGAGGACTGAGGAGAGGGAGGCCGCCCGAGCACAGCTGGGGGAGTCAGTGACTGCCAGGAGAGCCGTCTCAGTGGAGTGAGCTGTGTGGAAGCCGGATTGCAGAAGATCCAGGAGTGAATGATGGGACAGAAAGGCAGAGAGCTGACGTTGGACCGCCCGCTCGAGAGTCTTTGAGAGGAAGGGGAGTAGGGAGACAGGGCGGTAGTTCTGAGGAGAGGTTGGTTTCTTGAGGAGTGGGATGACAGCAGCTTGTTTAAATGCAGAGGGGAAACAGCCAGAGAGGAGTGAGGAGTTGAGGAGGGAGGAGATCAGGAGTGGCTGCTTGGAGGAGGTGAGAAGGGAGAGGGTCCAGGGCGCACGTTGTAGGTTTGTGGCGTAGAAGGAGAGATAATAGTTCAGTGTCCGATAGAGGCGAGAATTAAGAAAAGGAAGCTTGGTCGGTGGGAGGTTTGGGTGTGATGGGAGAGGAGGGGGGACTGTTGAAGAGCTTACGGATGTCTGCGATCTTGGAGGAGAAGAAGGAGGCAAAATCATCTGCAGTGAGAGACGAGGGAGGAGGAGGAAAGAGTCAGGAGAAGGTGAAGTAGAGTCTGTGGGGGTTGCTGACAGTGGATTCAAAGAGTGACATCTGTTGACGTTTCTTGTAGTTGGCCACCTGGTTTGCACACATCTCAGGAGGGATTTTGTCCCACTCCTCTTTGCAGATCCTCTCCAAGTCATTAAGGTTTCGAGGCTGATGTTTGGCAACTCGAACCTTCAGCTCCCTCCACAGATTTTGTATGGGATTAAGGTCTGGAGACTGGCTAGGCCACTCCAGGACCTTAATGTGCTTCTTCTTGAGCCACTCCTTTGTTGCCTTGGCTGTGTGTTTTGGGTCATTGTCATGCTGAAAAACCCATCCACGACCCATTTTCAATGCCCTGGCTGAGGGAAGGAGGTTCTCACCCAAGATTTGACGGTACATGGCCCCTTCCATCGTCCCTTTGATGCGGTGCAGTTGTCCTGTCCCCTTAGCAGAAAAACATCCCCAAACCATAATGTTTCCACCTCCATGTTTGACGGTGGGGATGGTGTTCTTGGGGTCATAGGCAGCATTCCTCCAAACACGGTGAGTTGAGTTGATGCCAAAGAGCTCGATTTTGGTCTCATCTGACCACAACACTTTCACCCAGTTCTCCTCTGAATCATTCAGATGTTTATTGGCAAACTTCAGACGGGCCTGTACATGTGCTTTCTTGAGCAGGGGAACCTTGCGGGCGCTGCAGGATTTCAGTCCTTCACGGCGTAGTGTGTTACCAATTGTTTTCTTGGTGACTATGGTCCCAGCTGCCTTGAGATCATTAACAAGATCCTCCCGTGTAGTTCTGGGCTGATTCCTCACCATTCTCACGATCATTGAAACTCCACGAGGTGAGATCTTGCATGGAGCCCCAGACCGAGGGAGTCTGACAGTTATTGTGTGTTTCTTCCATTTGCGAATAATCGCACCAACTGTTGTCACCTTCTCACCAAGCTGCTTGGCGATGGTCTTGTAGCCCATTCCAGCCTTGTGTAGGTCTACAATCTTGTCCCTGACATCCTTGGACAGCTCTTTGGTCTTGGCCATGGTGGAGAGTTTGGAATCTGATTGATTGATTGATTGCTTCTGTGGACAGGTGCCTTTTATAAAGGTAACGAGCTGAGATTAGGAGCACTCCCTTTAAGAGAGTGCTCTTAATCTCAGCTTGTTAGCTGTATAAAAGACACCTGGGAGCCAGAAATCTTGCTGATTGATAGGGGATCAAATACTTATTTCCCTCATTAACATGCAAATCAATTTATTACTTTTTTGAAATGTGTTTCTCTGGATTTTTTTGTTGTTATTCTGTCTCTCACTGTTAAAATACACCTACCATTAAAATTATAGACTGATCATTTCTTTGTCAGTGGGCAAACATACAATATCAGCAGGGGATCAAATACTTTTTTCCCTCACTGTAGATATATAAATATTACCTATCTATCTAAGTATTAGAACGATAGGTTGCGTATGCAACCCCGGTTATCTTAAAAAGGAAGCACTGCCCAAGGGGGAGGAGTTTCTGCGTACTTCTGTAGGAACCCGATCGAAACGTCACTCTATCAAAGTTGCCATTGGCCCCTGTGCTCATCACTCAGAACAGGTCCCTTCTCACTTCCTGTTCTATAAAACGTGACGTCAGCGCAGGTTCATCCTCTTTTGCCGGGAGCCAGGACTTCCACGCGACCTTGCAACCCTTGGACAGTGCTTCCTTTTTCAGATAACCGGGGTTGCATACACAACCTATCCTTATCTTTCAAGTCGGAAGCACTGCCCAAGGGGGAGGGGTTGCTGTATAACAAAGCCTTCACAAGGGCGGAGGCAGCGAGCTGATAAGGGAACCTGCCCCAAGGTGCACCGCTAGGGGGCCTCGGCAACACAACTCCAGACAGTAACCTCAGGGGCCCCGTAGGGCCGCACCTGAGCCGTCCAGGAGCGAGGACCGAAGTCACGCTCTACCGGGAGCTGTCTGCAATCAGTATATAGCAAGCGGGGCTACAGAGGTTAACTCTTACGCCCTCCGCTTACAAGAGCAAGGCTGGCTGCTCTACTTAGTGCAGCTAGGAGCGAGGCCGTAATCTACTTGCACAATGTCTGGCGCGGGCAATCATGCACTTGTGCGGCCTCCGCGCAATATCATGGCAGTGGACCCCTGATCCAATAGGAGCGGGTCACAGACCCAATGAGAAAATTACAATATAATACATAGCTGGCTAGTGAACAGAGTAGCCGAGCTGAACAATATACAATATAAACATATCGCGTGACCGCAAGACCGTCATGGATTTTACTGCCGCTGCTAGCACTCCTGCTGTGGAGGAAAAAGCCCTGTGGACAAACAACCAACACAGCAAGCAGTCGGAATATATATAGAACTATATGAACACGACTATTATTTTTAAAAGGCTCTTCTTGTGAACAAAACTGAAACCGAAAGGGGCAGAATTGGGATTAGCTCTCAATAATAACTAAACACACACAAGACAGAGACGATGTGTAGTGAAAAACGGTGGTGAACAACACTATGAAGTGAGCCAGCCAGCCGAAATACGCAGTCTGAATGTTTATTACAAACACAGAGAGCTTACATTCCTGAGTCCAGCGAAGAGGCAAAAGAGGATGAACCTGCGCTGACGTCACGTTTTATAGAACAGGAAGTGGGAAGGGACCTGTTCTGAGTGACGTGTGCAGGGGCCAATGCCAGCTTTGATAGAGTGATGTTTCGATCAGTTTCCTACGGAAGTGCGCAGAAACCCCTCCCCCTTGGGCATTGCTTCCGATTTGAAAGATAACATAATGATATAATTATCTGTAACCCACCTTACTCTTATATCTGACAATTGAGATTCACACAGAAATGTTTTTACTTTGATTAACTTTAGTCAATCTCTCAATGAAGCCTAAATAAAATGTATTGTGTTTGTTGATCACAGGAAAACAGTGTCTGCATAGAAATAACACTTCAATGAATACTGTTCAGTTGAAATGGTGAGGATTAAAAATCATTTTCTGCTGAAAGAAAGTTGTTGATTGATTTTGAAGTCGTGGAAAATGTTTTATAGTCTGTAATTAGTAAGCAAATTTTGGAGGTTTCAGGAGAAGCATGCAATCTGCCTTAATGTTTCAAAATAGCCCTATTGTAAATATAAACTAAAGATATTAAACGTTCAGGTATCTGGTACTGCCAAATGTTCACTAGCCAAAAACTGTTTTTTTCAGATTGTTACGTCATGGCGTCCAACTCGTTACACCTTTTTTCACTATGTCACCATAGAGACATTTCAAGCCAGGCAGTTTATTAGGTTTAAAAATCTAGCTGCTGTTTGACATCTCCCATGTCAGCTTCTCTTTGTCCTGCTTTGAGACAGGACAGAAGATTGCTTTAGTTTCTATGTCGCCGCAGTTTCAATGAAGGCACTGTTCTTCGGATTGTGTCACAGAAAAGATACAGTATCCTCTTGGACTGGGGCTGGTATTGCGAGACCATGACCGTGCAGGCCCCATACCCCCCACCTCCGCAGCCATACTTCATCCCAGTCAGCCTCACTGCGGAGACAAAGGAATCAAGGAAAAACATCCTTGGCAAGAATTCATGAACTCGGCAGGACGACACAAAGATGAGAAATACTACAGAGTAACGAAACAATCACCAATCAAGATGTACACGTAATGCCACTTAAGGAAGTATTAAAGAAGAAAGTTTAAAGTTTTTAAATACTGTTTATCCCCTAGTCCATTATACTGTGGGTGCAAATATTATAATTCCCCATAGTTTACATTTGCTTACTATAGTATGTTTTTCCAAGGTTTTGCATGTAAACAATGCGTTAGCTGTTACTTCTCTTATAATATTATTATTATTGTTATACTGTTTAAAGTTATTGGATCCTATAGGGTATAAAGTTAAAAGTCACACATAAAAGAAAACAACAACATGCCAAAAAAAGTATCCCATAACCACGATATGTAACCTTTACATGCAAAAAGTTCATAGAAACAAGAATATCGAATTTGCCCTTATGGTAAGAATACATAATGTCTCCGTATAGAATAGTATTCAAAGTTATACAGTATATCTAACCTTTAATTAGTTATTTTAAATCAAACTTATGCGTAATGATTGTAGGCTATTCATATTGCAGATATTAAACAACTAAAAACATGATCATAAGTCAAACTCACTAACAAGCCATTCAGCGGTGGTTTTAGCCCCTTTCATCTTGGGGGGCATGGCTGGGGCCAGCTGCAATCGTAGTGGGGCCATCATCGGGGGTGTATTGTCCATGATGTTAGTGGGGGGGGGGGGGGTGGTGCTGACAGTGTTTTGTCCACGGTGCCAGTTAGGGGGGCCACAGGGGGTATGTGCCAAATTTGAGGTATGTGCGTTTTCTAATTTTTTCTTTTTTTTACATACCAAAGTATAGCTGTGACCTTATTTGGCAAAGTAGGGTCCAGGATTTAAATTCACAGTGGCTACCTGAACTAACAGTAATGAGGCACACAACAAGTAAACAGAAAATAACTACACTATTCCTACCCTCCCAAATCTTACATGACAGGTGAGATGCCTCTACTCCAAGATAATAATACAATAGAAAAACTATGTTAATAATATAGCCCAAGACAAAAAATATTAATCTTTCTAGACTGTATTAAAGTTCAGCACTTCGGAAAAATCGAATTATTTTGTATTTCAAAAAAACAAAAATAATTACTGGTATCCACACACCCAACCAATGTAAATGTCAAGGACGGTGTTAATAAGCTCCTTAATCACCATTTCTTATTATATTTATATTTCACTTCACTTTATGCAATATGACTTGTGTATTTTGTTTGGTTCTATATTGCCATTATTTTGTGTGTTGATTATCTTTCACTTTATTGTTTAATTTGTTATTCACTTAGTATTATTTTGATTGTTTGCACACATGCCTTATTATTTGTGTTTCTTTGAGCCAATCACCGCCACACAACTCACCTGGGACCACCTGCACTCTTCACACACGTCCCCACTTAATCACCCTGCCCTGGGAGAGGAGAGGAGGGAGCGTCTGATACGAGCCGCAGAGACCTCCCACATTGGAAAGTGGACTACAGCAGACAGGAGGGGAGGTGGCAGACCGGGGAGCAGGACCCAGATCAACCCAGAGGGACAGAATAGTGATGTCGTTCGCAAATGAGCCGGGTCCCGTCTGAGAAAGGATGTCTGTTCTTATGTTTTTATTTCTTATAAATGAATACAAGACAGAATAAAAGTTGTGCTGTGCTGTGTATGATGACATTGTCCCGGTGCTCCCGTTTGGTGCAGCACACATACCTCAACACAACATTCAGTCAGTGCGAGTGGCATGGCCGAGCAGTGTGGCGAAAAGATCATCTTTAATTACGGGTCAGAAAACAAGATGAGTGACAGTCGCAAAACGAAGTAGCATTTGGATGCATTTTGATAACATTAACAACAAAGGCAGAATGTAAAATTTGTAAAGTATTATATCGAGCAGGGTCTACTAACAACCTTCACGGACATATTAGAATTATAAATCCATCAGTGCAGTTAGAAGAATGATTGCAAGGGATTTCCAACCATTCTCAGTCGTGGAGGACAAGGGATTTAGAAGCTACACCCATGCTCTCAATCCAATGCATGTTCTTCCAAGCAGGAAAACACTCTCCCAAACAACTATTCCAAGACTGTATGACAGACAATGTGCTTCACTGCAAGAAAGGGTTAAAAAGGCTACAGCAGTTTGCCTGACAACTGACTGCTGGACATCCAGAGCCACCACTTCCTTCATGTCTGCTACATGTCACTTAATTGAAAATTATAAAATGGTGTCCAATCTTCTGGACTGTTTTGAGTTTAGTGGCAGACACACTTCAGAGAACTTGGCAGAGGGACTGCTAAGAGTGGTAAAAGAGTGCCAAGTAGAAAACAAAATGGTTTGCTGTGCTACTGACAACGCAGCTAACATCACCAAAGCTATTAACTTGAAATGGAACCACCACCCATGTCTCGCGCACACAATCAACCTGGTTGTAAGAGATGCCCTGAAGGTGATGAAGCCCACTGTGAACAAAGTGAAGGCGATGCGGGAATTCTTCCATAAGAGCATACGAGCCACAGAGAAGCTGAAGTCTTCTCAAAGCCAGATGGGTATGCCTGAGCTGAGGTCCAAACAAGAATGTGTTACAAGGTGGAATTCAACATTTCATATGCTGAAAAAGGTTCTGGAGTCCAAGGATGCAGTCATCTCTACCTTGGTCATTATCAAAGCACCTGTTGATGCTCTGAGCCAAGAAGAATGGGAGGAAGTGCGAGAGACATGCACTGTTCTGGAACCCTTTGAGCAGTCACTGTGGAGATCAGTGCAGACAGGTACAGTGGACAACTGTTTTTACATTAGTATTATATAATTGCATATTAGAGGTGCATATTAGAGGGGAATGGCAGTAATAATAGACAAGAATAAACTGAACAAAGTCCATATAACACATAATAAAGCAAAGCATAATTCTGAGTTTTCTCTTTTTTTTTCAGCTACGTGACAGCCTCCAAAATGCTACTCCTGTGCGCGGGTCTGCAGAGAATAACAGCCCACCACCAGACAGGAGGAACAGTAACCAAAGGGAAAGAGAGAGAGTTGGTGACTGCTCTCTGTGCATCTATGGAAAGAAAGTTCCACAGAATGGAATACAATACTGTTCTCTCAGAAACCACCGTACTGGACCCGAGGTTCAAACAGCTGTCCTTCAATGACAACAGAGCTGTTGATGAGGCACTTCAAAGAGTAACAGCAGCAGCAAGATGCAGCCCCAGCAGCCAGCCGGCTACACCACCAGGAGGCCAAGAGGGAGAAGAGGGAGCAGGGGCACTAGAAGTGGAGCCACAAACGTCTGCTGTTTGGAGGTTCTTTGATGAAAGAGCAACAGGAGACACAGCAAGAAGGAATCCCACAGCAGATGCTATACTGGAAATAAGATCCTATCTTGAGGAGCCCCTTATCCAAAGAGCCGCAGACCCGCTGAGCTGGTGGGAGACCGTGGCTTCAGTCTACCCACGACTGGTCAAGGTGATGGCAGGGAGACTGTGCATCGTAGCGACATCAGTCCCTTCAGGAAGAATCTTCTCCAAAACAGGGCAGATAATAACAGAAACCGGATCAGCCCCTCTAAGCTGAGGCACAGTGCCACAGTGCACTAATGCCAGTCTGCCCTAAAGACAAGGTTATAATGTTTCACTGGTAATAAATACAACTAGAACTATTGGATGCTGCTGTTTTGCACATTGTAATTCATTTTTTATTTGTTATATGGTTCCATTTTGAGTGTGGTTTGCTTGGAATGGTTTGTGTTTTGGATAGTTCAATATAAATAAAACGTTCAATACACGTGTAATAGTGTTTGATGTTTTCACATTATTTACGTTTTTTTTTAAAATACAAAACATGCAAAATTATGGTATTCTGGAAATGATAAGATTAAGTATAATTACATTGAATAATTTAAGTGATGTATGTGCACACATACCAATCATAGGTCCAAACATTGCTAAATTTGGCTGAATTATAAAAGCCAGAAGTGGTACTAAATGAAGAGCCGTTTGGGAGCCAAAAGAACTGGCTCTTATTGCTGAGCTGAGCCAAATGGTCTGGCTCACTAAAACCAGCCAGAATTCCCATCACTAGGACAGAAGCAGAGAGAGATGGATTCCTCTGGAGGCTACAGTGAGTGCACCTTTGGTTTCGCTGATTTCCATGGAGTGTGGAAACGTAGAGAAGTTTAAGACGCCAAGCTGCGAGTGATTTCCTGCTGTGCCCACCCCTCTCCCCTCCTTGGATTATAAGCAATCGAGGAAAGACATTGAACATTACAGTATCTGTTTACATACTGGACCTACTAACCTGGGGGCTGTGTTGCTTGGGTATTCCTCCGTGCAGTGGGCTGGGCAGCTGGAAACCGGCAAACAGAGAAACTGAGAAGAGGGTTAATATCCAGACATGGTAGAAGTTGGGGGTCCGTCCGGTCCAGACGCAGGGGGTGACGGGGCCCGTGGACTGGACAGGGGGAGCCACCGACTTGTCCAGGGAGCAGCGAGGATGGTTAGGCCCTGTTGCAAAAGTGGTGTTGCGTCTAGTAATGTAACCATTCCTTATATCCCAGGACATTAGTTTATAGACACTGTTGCACCGTTTGTAGTAGAACACTTGCATTTACTCATAAGGCAGCTCCCTAATCTCAGTCCCTTACACTGGTTTATTTATGGACTTCCTTCCTAATTGATAGGGTATTACTGTTTGTGAAAGGACTATTTCCATACAGTCAAAGTTTCATGACATTACACTTTAAACTAACTCATATCTCATTCTTTATTCATTTATTCTATTCAAGTTATATTTTCAGTAACGTCCGTATTTTCCCACGTTTCATTCACTCACCATCAGAAGCTCTCTGTGCTAAAAGTGGCAGCACATTTGTCTCACACACATCAAACTCGCCTTTTCCTGCTTCCCAAGCCTTATCAACTTACTCAGACCCTCGTCAACTTACTCAAACCCTCTTCAACTTTGGTTAACATTGCTCTGCATTCTAACAGCTATTCTTTCTCCTATTCTTAATTTCTTACAAGAAATGTATTCAGGTTTTTTTATCAATATGTTTTATTTATATGTATACAGATGTCACTCCATTATTCGTTTATTGAAGTCATATATGTACCTAACAAAATATTAGCCAATAGGTCATTGATCTCAATAATGATTCCCATAATCCTAGGACACCTTCTCTTTTTCTCTTCCTTTCCATTCTTCCTTTTCTCCTGTAAAGTGTTTTATATTACTTGAGCTCACTTATTCTATAGTTGTAATCTTATACTTCTGCGGTATTTTACCCTTTTCCTACACCACTCATGTTAAAACCATGGTCTACTTTGATTTTCATTTCAGGTATTATATGCTAGGCACCAATAACCAAACATTTTCTGAAAGACTGTAACATGTCACCAGACTGTTTACATTCTCCTGCTTTCACAGGCTGTCAGGGCTGCACCAGGCTCTCTTCTAGCCGTTCGTTTCCTTTAATTTGACTTTACAGAGCTTGTCCATAACATGATGTTTAACAAACAAATTCTGGTTCTTCTTGTGGGGACACCATGACTATTTATGTATTACTATTATTATCCATCTGTTTATTCAATGTATATTTTGGATTACTTTAAAATTTTTCTTATAATAGTCTTTCTTTCTTATTTCTGATGCCTGAGGCACTCTGTATAGAGCCAAAGATCCTCATGGTCAGATCCTCATGAATCTGATAAATCTGTTGTTACATTTTTAAATATAATTCTAAAATGATTGCCAAAACATAGACATTTACCTTATATCACCTTCAAACTATACATATACATAAACACACAAAGCACATACACATTGATATCCAAAGATAATTCAGATATCTGATCTGTGGCATGTTTTATTGACCCTGCAGTGTCTCAAACAGCCCTTATAACTTATTATTTAAGTTTATGATTATTTAGAATAAAATGTCAAATAATCCCACTCGATTATTTCATTATTTCACTATCTCTGTTTTCTTGATCCATTGTGATAAAGTTCTGTTATTTCCTCCTGATCTGTAGAGGCTACATTAGCCCACTCCCCGGTCTGATATTCTCGTAGTAACTGTATCCAAATGTTGGGCAGACATTTAGCCTTCACGATTATGTGTACATCGCGTGGGTGAAGGAGGTGAATAACCATCTTTTCATCTAGAATATCCCAAAAAGTTGTGTTACCCTGGTTTAGTTTTAATTTCGGGAGGGACGCGCATATCATTTCTTTTTCTCCTGGGGAGAAGGGGACATGGGTTTTAGTCGTATAGACTATTGATTGACCGTCCTCTTTACTCTGTCTAGTTTTGACCTGCATGGGTGCAGCTGGTACCGTTTTCAGAGCGGTCAGATCTGGATACAATGTATTATTATAACCAAAAGCAGTGATTGATTTATATTCCGGATTATATGTGGGAGGAGCGCTAGCAAAACCTCCTCCAAATCTGTCTATTTCATATTCCCATGCTTTGTGATTTAAATCATCCCAAATCGGGCCTGTCGTCCTCGGAGTGATCTGTGTCGCAACATGCTCCTAACACGGCAGCACATCGTGCACCTACACCTTTCACCTTTTCTGACCACTTTTCTTGCCCTTCTAATTTGCCTTGTAGTTCTATTAATTCTGTCGTATTTTTCAGAACTTCTGCTCTCAATTCACATACTGTTTATGATGATCTTCCTTCATTGCCGTTATTTTATTTTCTTGATTCTCACCAACCTGACACAATATCACAATTCCTTTCTCTGTCTTATCGAGTTTTTGTTGGTTCCACCAGTCCCGGTGCTCCTTCGGAGACCAGTCTTTCTCCCAACTTCCTTCCAACATTTTCTTCTCTACATTCTGTTTTTTTATTTCTCAAAAACCCAATAATGCTGGCGTCACTCATTGTGACTATTTATCTGAAATATTACATTATTATATATTATATTATGTATATATATTATTTATATTATAATAAAAACAAACACTCCAGTAAGACACCTGTACATGACACTGGCTAAGGTAAGGGAACCCATAAACAACCATAAGCACTCCCGGACCTAGGACAACCTGTCACTTGCTAACTGTTATTTTTGCTTCACATCGTTTGCTGCTAGTTGCATGCCAAACGAGTTAGTTCTGTCCACAATATAAGCTTTATTTCTTCTAATAAACTCAGTCCCGATTCTGGATTCAATAAAAATACACTGCACTAGCAACTAGTTCCCTTTCAAAAGTTGAAGTCCCGTTACAGTTTAAAAAAAAAAGTGTGCTTCAAAGAAAGAAAATACTATTGCTGCTTACTTGTGTTTCTTTTCCCTCTTTACCTGCTCTTATCACAAAGCTTCTCGACACAATCTCAGGTGCAGGTGCACTCTGCGCTATCCTTTGCCTGAGCTTTGTCCAGGAAAACTCACTGTAGCCATCTTAGTTCAACACGGGCTCTCCTTACCTGCGAGTCACACGGGTCCAGTTCACTTTGCAAGTGAACAGTCTCTTCTCAGAAACAATAAGGAAACTTGGAAAGAAACACAATCCCAGGCCGATGTTAAAAAAAAGTTCTTTGTTTTCATATTAAAAGAAAACATTTGTATTTTCTCTGCACACTTCACAGCTCCAATTAGCACACTCAATTAATCCCTGCCCCCCCTCAGAACCGTCACTAAAGAAAGGTACTCACAGTCATTTTAAATATTACATCCTGTAGTGTTTCTTTTCAAAATATGATCTTATTATGACTTGAACCAAATAAATCCTTTGGCCTACCCATTAATACCACATTACAAACATACAAAATCATTGTTTTTATTTGAGCAGCTTATTTCTTCTATCCTAGAGGTCACCCATCAATAACTTAGGATTTGTAATGTGCGATTAATGGGTGGGTCAATGTTTCAATTTGGCCCAGACCTGTATCTGATTACTAGTATCAAGAAATAATTACTGTTTTCCCAAAATGTGTATTATTCCAAATATATATATTGAACATGAATGTCACTTGAAAGCATCCATGCACTACAGCATCTTCATTCCCACGAGGTGCTGGCCAAAATAAGGCAAAAATATATAAAGAAAAATAAATGTTGTAGCCGCACTCTCACTAAATTGGTTTTTAGACCCTAGGGGTCTAAATGTAATTTTCTTAATATATATTGAACAATTAGTATACTGCACACCACACTTAACAGTAGTTTGTCTATTCTTGTGTTTAAACATAGGCCTAATACTTTTTACAATTTGTTTGTACTGTATATTTCCAGTTATACTGACAGATTTCACATCAATAAATGCTCCTTTGGCTTCTTCACAAATTGGTCTAAATATTTTCCCGTTCATTTTACAAGGAGATGGTGGCAAAAGTAAGGGGAGTAGCATCAGTGTGGCCCATTGTAAGTACTCAGGTCACAGTCAGGGTCAGTAAACACTAAAGGTAAACCCTAAACCGTAAACGGGCTCGGAAGTGTTGCAGACTGCACAAGACTTTACGATAAGGGTGTGGCTGGATGGGGTTTAAATAGACAGAGTTGATGGGCAGGGAAACGGGAGACAGGTGAAAGTCATTATTCAATAATGGAGACAAAGGCAAGGAGAATAGAAGGGAAAACTGGGACTGGGGCGGCATCTAGTGGTGGACGTGGGGATAACGCTTCTGGGCATAACACCCATCTTATCTAATTAGATTACATACTGTAGGTAAAATGCATTAAACACTGTATATCCAGGAATTCTTAACCCACACATTTATTTTTCGAAATGTGTTTGGTTAGATTTTAAAGCTACCTGCTTTTTCCTGTCTGTAACTGATATTTGTCTTGAAATTATTATTCCTGATGTACCAGTGTGAGTCCTATCAGAGCCCTTCGAAGCAAGGGGTCTAGGACCCAAGTACGGGGCGAAATTCAAAGCAGATCGACAGGTCAGAAAACAAACGAGGAGTCAGGAGCCGGCAAACAGAGCAATAAGGGTATCCAGAATCGAGGTAGAAGAAACAGCAAGAGATCAAGGGAACAGACAAACAAGGCAAGGTAGACAAACCAAAAGTCAGCAAACAAGAGACAGTCAAAGTTCAGAGAACCAGGAACATGCTCAGCAATGTCACACAAGAGAAACAAGATTTGCAATGACTTTTGGGAAGACTGGTGTAACTATGTAGTGCGGAGATGATCAAGTAACAGTGGACAGGTGCTGTGATTGAATAATAGGCAGGGAGTGAGTAGTGACTAATGAGCGGAATGTAGACAGAGTGCAGGGAGAAGTTAGACTCGCTGAAGCAACAGTGCCTTCTGGTGGAGGTTCCATTCTTCGACTTTGTGTTACATAATCTTAATTTGTGGAATCCATGAATGCATCACTGATAAATAGTATATATTATTGCATACAAAGAAACAACCCCCCCTTGGGTCTGGCATCATGAGTTCATTGTGATGGGTTGCTGTGTATGGCCAGCTTAATGTGATGGCCCGACTGATTCCCAGAAAGCACAGCAGCGTTGGGCCAACGTCGTCTTTGTGCTCATCGGGCTCATCGTTCCCACGTTGGCCCGATGTTCAAAACGACGTCGGTCCAACATCGACCAGTCCATCCGTGTTCTGACCTGCAAATGTTCATCCCCAAAAGTATCCGTTGCTCTTATCCTGTATCCAGTGTTGCTCGTTGCTTCGCTGTCCTCGTCCTGTACCCTCAGTGTTTTCAGAGCCTGTTCTTGATCTTGTAGAAATATATTGCAGAAGAGCAGAACTACAATCACACTTTTTCAATGCTATTGCTTCGTTTTCTACCTCCCTGGTGAGGTACCAATGCAGGAAGTTTGAGAGAGTTTTTCTAAAATGTGTATGATCCAATACACACAGTTATTTAAAAAGCTGACGTCTTGTACATGCTCACAAGAACCAAGCCTAATTAAATAACACATTTAATATTAAATAAGTACATGTGCAGTAGCCACTTGGACAATTACAGATCCACAGATCAAAACACAACAGAAAGACATGGAAGATCGTATTTTCAAATCACACCTGTGGCCCCCCTAACTGTAATTTGGTATTAGTGGGTCAAAGGATTTATTTAGTTCAAGTCATAATAAGATCATATTTTGAAAAGAAACACTACAGGATGTAATATTTAAAATGACTGTGAGTACCTTTCTTTAACATTGTTTTGAAGGCTGGGACCAATATGGTGGAATATCTCCAACACACGGACATTGAGAGACTCGACCCCTTTGTGCTGCTGCTCAGAGACCAACTCTCAGTTGTCTCTGAGTAGGCTATGGATCAACTTCCTTTCCTAATATGAAGGAGACAATGGATACAAAACCTATAGGCAACTATGAAAAACAGGTGATTATTGTTATTCTTCTTATTATAAACTACTTAATACATCTCTCCCATGAAGTACAACAGGATAGTGGTGACGTCATTCAGGATTGGATTGCCATTGGTCAAAAGCCCTCTGAGAGAAATTGTGTGGCGACACTCCACACTCTTAGAAGAAATTGTTCTGCACAGAACCATAAAGGGTTCCTCGAGTAATCGCTCTGGTGGAACCCTTTATGGTTCTATGTAGAACCCCTTCAAAGGGGTTACAAGAAGAACCCCCAAACATAGCGTTCTATACAGAACCATTCGTTTTAAAATGTTATATATAGAACCCATTCAAAAGGGGGACACATGCTATACCTGAATTTGTTATCCAAATACAATCTTTTAAAAATGTATGAGTTTATACATACAAACACACATACACAACGTAGAAATCACACTACTAGTGAAGTAACTTCATTTACAGCATAGTTTTCTTTAAGGCTATTCAATGCCAAACACAAAATTCTCTCTGCCTTCAGTAGTTGTCCTTCAGCACAATTATGCAGGTTCATGATTCAGGTTCTTATTTCAATACATAGTTTTTTTATTTAAACTATTTGACTTTGAGCTTACATTGAGATTAAAATCACTTTTCCAAGTAAAACCTGGCCAAGAAAGGCAGCAGCACTACAATAAAACAATACACAGAATACAAAGCAGTTCCTTCAAAAATGAAAGTGATAAAGAGTGATGTCTGTCAGTAAATTACATTGAGATACATATTGGTTATTTTGAATTAAGAGTCCAACTTCAGTATCTTCTATTAACAAGCCAAAATACAGATCAGAATTACGGGTAATTGAAAAGAATATGTAGTGCCTAGGTAAGCTTGGATGTGTTTAGAGAAACAAATGTCAAAATCTTAGACTACCAGTCAAAGGTTTTAGAACACCCACATTTCTCCAGTTTTTCTTGAAATGTAAGCAGTTCAAGTCCAGTGGTTAAAAAAAAAAGTTTAGATTACCAAAAACTGAAAACAATGTACATTTCAGAGTTATATACTGTGTTACTATACCCTCTTAAGCATTATTTGGCAGTGTTACAGGTAGCTCCTGTGCACAGCAGTTACACTGTATTCCTATAATGCGCACGTTGTTTGAAAGCTTATTCTCTTGGCTACCAGCGCGTTTCATTCTCAGACACATCCGATTTACAGTTTCCGTGTCAGAGTCTGCTCCGGTGGGGGGTCTCACTCAGACAGTCACAGATCACTCAGGTGCGATTGGATTTCTTTGCAAATAGGCGTGTTTTGTTCAGAACAACCTAACGATTAATCCAGTATATATGATTTGATGTTCTATCAAACACAGAGAAGTTCAGATTCAATTATGTATTGTATTATGTATACTGAGATTCTGTATTCCTACTCAGACCAAGTATCCCCCCACTGCCCCATTTCAGAATGCGCGGGGGGTGGGGGGGTAAATGCGGGGGGGTCAGCTGACAGTCTCAGCTTTCATGGGATACCACATACTTGGCAAACAACACAACAGTGAAGAGTACACATGGGATTAAAGAGAAGCACATGGATTTGGTGCCCTTTTAAGGGTACCGGAGGGGATGTCAGCTTAAGGGGTTACAATTTGTTAAACAAAACGATTCCATGATTTATTTTTTATCTCCAATTGTGTATTTGTTCTATGTACATTGAGACATTAAACTGTGTACATTTCAATAAAATCTGGAAAAATGTAGGTGTTCTAGAACGTTTGAGTAGTGTATATCTATTTACTTTTAAAATATACGACAGTTTTCATTTTATATATATAGATGTGATGTATATGTTATTGTCCAAGCTTACCTTTAAACAGTCCAAATCTACTAAATTATTTCTAATTTCTACAATTTTCTAAATGGTCAATCCTGCAGTTTTCTAACAGCAAGTACAGATTAAGTCAAATGATAATGATAATAATTCAAATGAACAAACACGTATCGTTTCAATGTTCAGCTTCCACACGCTCACAGGCGGTGCTGACGGTGTTGCGTCCACACAAGCAGGGGGGGTTAGGCTGTATCGCTCACACTAGGGGGGACCCGACGGCATTCTTGTGGGGGGCGCTGGGGGGGCCAGCCTCAATTCAGGGGGGGCCACTTTACCATTCTTCCGTTAACAAAGAATACCAAATATTCCGATTTTTCTTTTGCAGCCATTGCAGCCGTTTAAAATATCTATCCCCCCTGGACTGGGCTGCTTGATACTGGACGTCCGCGGGTGTTTCAAAGTGGGAGGAAGTGTGGACAGGACCATTGTGTTGTCCTGAGTGTGTGTGTGTGTATTCATGCACATTGCACTCACAATGTCTCAGCCCCCTGGCGCAGCTGCAGCTACATCTGCACGGCTTTAAAATGAACAGCGCCATGCATTGCCTGCTTGGGTTAATTTTGCACCAACCGCTGGACACTAAAAATGGATTGGCTTTATTTGTGGAATGCAATCCTGAAGAGTATTTGATATTTTGGGTAATAAGATGACCGAAAATATTAGAAGAGCCATATGCACAAAATAGTATTGTCTCCTAGTGCACGTCACCGCCCTCTATTGCATAATCTACAACACCTTATACATCAAACCCAATTTACTAATATTATTGTTATGCATTCATTTGTCACATCTGCCTTTGTTGGTAAAGATAACAGTACAGGATCATCAATATGTACTGTAACGAAACCTGTCCTAGTAAGGTCGTGTCCTAACTGGATTTGACAGAGGAGCGAATAACCCAGGAAGCTAAAATTAGTTATGTAAAGGGAGAGTGAAAAGCCAAGAGGAAATATATAACCAAGTCTTTTTAATAACCAATTTAATAAGCTGGGTACACAATGTGCAATTTAGGCAAATAGAATAACAATCACAGTATCACTAAACAATCCATAAAAAGTCAATATCCATTAAACAGTCAAATACATACGACCAATTATTATAATAAAACCTTCATTAAAGAAATACTAAAATAAACCATACAATAAACACCAATGTAAGTGAAAAGAAACCACAATATAAACATCAGATAAACCAGATAAATAGCATGTGTAGATAATGAAAACATGTTTTATTAAAGTGACCAGATTGTTTTAAGGTTTAAGTGAGTCTAAACAAGAAAAGCTAAAAACCGGCCATTTAAACGATTGTGAGACACGGGCACGTTTCATTAAAATCGCTGACTGTCCCGGTTAAAACTTAACGTCTCATATCAGACTCAGACTCAGATATTAGTCCATCTGACATGCCTCCTTATAGCGACTGTAGCTCTCAATTATTGTATTGTACTCACATTAATCACACACAAGCGAGTGGCCTATGCATTTTATTATTATGCACTGTAGCCTCTAACAGTGTAGCAGCTTATACTCACCCAGCAATTGATCTCAAATACGTTTTTTGGGAGAAGGACCAAAAGAAATGTAACCTAATACTCACACTTTCTGTTACTCGCTGATACTGGCGCCGGACATCTCTTGGCGATAACCAAAGCGTCAACATCAGGGCCCGGTTTCTGAGTGTTTACGATTTTCACCATGCCCCCGTGTGCGCATGCACCACATCAATCTAGCGCGGTCTGCGCATGTGCGAAATCAAGACGATTGCTAGGGATGTACGATATCCAAGTGGTGCAGGATTTATCATTAAACACCTGTTTAATTTTTGAATCTGAGAGGAAAACACCCCCCAACTTACCATAGAAATACTGTAACATAACAAATAGCAGTCCTTACCTTACAGAAGCAAACATAACACAATTGTAGGCCTACCTTATTTTTATTCAAACAAATGACTTTGTTCCAGTATGTTCCCAAATATACGTTGTTGTGTTGTGGCCTTATTTAATCCTGGAGCAGTCTTGTTATAGTAATGTCTGAGTCTTATGGGTTTGGTGTTTCTCTTTGTAGGTTCTGCTGGAATGACATTGACCTGGAGGTGCCTGCCTATGTGTCACTTGGGTTTTCAGCCCTGGTTTACCCCCTGCAAGGGCTGTCTTGTTCAAGGTGCTTCCAGGCCACAGGGCCCTTCCACTGTCGGTACCAGCGGCCTACGGGTTCGGGGGACAGAAGGGAGCTGAGCCACATCCAGAGCCCTCCTTATTTCATGTAATTGGAAAATTGTAGACTGCGCCAGTATTAAAATACTGTATTTCATGATTCAATGCATTTATTAAATACAAATATCACACCTGTAAACACAGCTGTAGTCTTGTATTCATCCTTACCAGTGTCCTGTGTCTTAGTCACAGGGCCTCTACTGCAGTTGAATGTTTTCAAAGCACTGAGAATTGACCAGAGCACTGGCCTCAATCACAGCACCTGGCTAGAAATCCACTACAAGCAGGTACCACTCTCTCTCTCTGTCCATCAGCTTTGCTTTGTAGTCTAGTACTTTATATTTCAATTTGTTTATTAGTTTTGCAACAGAAATGACACAAGGTATCTACAAAACACATGCATGTAGACAGTAAGATCAAATTAACATTACATCACTCATATATCACTCACATCACTCACTCCTTGATCCTCTGCAATCCGGCTTCCGCACAGCTCACTCCACTGAGACGGCTCTCCTGGCTGTCACTGATTCCCTCAGCCGTGCTCGGGCGGCCTCCCTCTCCTCAGTCCTCATCCTCCTTGACCGCTCTGCAGCATTTGACACCGTTGATCACTCCATCCTCCTCTCCTGCCTCGCTGACCTTGGGATCTCAGGGACTGCTCTCACCTGGTTCTCCTCCTACCTCAGTGACCAGTCCTACCAAGTGACATGGCGAGGCTCCTCATCCACCCCCCAACCTCTCCTCACAGGCGTTGCCCAAGGCTCCGTCCTGGGCCCGATCCTGTTCTCTCTCTACACTCGCTCCCTGGGCCCCCTCATCGCATCCCATGGTTTCTCCTACCACTTCTACGCTGATGATGCCCAGATCTTCCTGTCTTTTCCCTCTTCTGACCCTCTCATCCCCTCACGCATCTCTTCCTGCTTGTCAGCCATTTCTGCCTGGATGCACTCGCACCACCTCAAGCTCAACCTCTCCAAATCAGATCTACTCTTTTTCCCCCACTCTTCCTCACCTTCTGCTGACCTCCCCATCTCGATCCCCTTGGAATCCACCACACTCTCTCCTTCTTCTTCTGCTAAAAATCTAGGAGTCACCCCTGATCCTGAGCTCTCCTACTCCCAGCACATCACAACGCTAACGTGCACCTGCAGATTCTTCCTGAGCAACATACGCCGGATCCGTCCCTTTCTCACCGACTACTCAACTCAGCTACTCGTCCAGTCACTGGTCCTCTCCCGCCTAGACTACTGCAACTCCCTCCTGGCCGGCCTGCCTACATCCACTACCCGCCCACTCCAGCTCATCCAGAACTCTGCGGCTCGTCTGGTATTCTCTCTGCCACGGTTCGCACACGCTACTCCACTGCTCCGCTCCCTCCACTGGCTCCCAATACCGGCACACATTCAGTTCAAGACTTTGACCCTCACCTACCGCTGTCTTGACCACACTGCACCAAGTTACCTGCAGACCCTCGTCTCTCCATACATCACCTCCAGACCACTGCGCTCCTCCAGTGCCAGAAGGCTAACTCTGCCTCCTCACCACTATCCTTCCTCCAGAGCCCGCTCCTTCTCATCCCCGGCCCCTAAGTGGTGGAACGACCTGCCCACCGAAGTCAAAACAGCAGAGTCCTTGACCTCATTCCGGCGCTTACTCAAGATGCATCTCTTCCGACAGCACTTCTAATATTAGTCCTCTATCCCTGCTAGATAGCACTTCAGCTTATTATGCTCCTCGCATTCTTGATTGTTTTCCTCCTTGCTCCCTTTCCCGTAGCCCTCGTCTGTAATCCTACATCTTGACAGCACTTAGCTTTCACCGTCCAGGATGTAGGAAGTCACTTACTGTACTTGTGTAAATTGTAAATTGGAATTTGTAAAATGTATTATTTTGAATTGCTATGTTTTAGCTAAGTTGAATTTGTAATGATTGATGCCTTGTACTTCTCTGTATTTTTGCACTTTGTTTGCACTTATGTTGTAAGTCGCCCTGGATAAGGGCGTCTGCCAAGAAAATAAATAAATAAATAATATATTATATTGAAGAGAAGGACACAGAGACAGATACATGAATAGAAGACAGAGAATAAAAAAGATAAGAAAAGTAAGAAAGTAAAGAAGAAAAGTCATATGTGACAAATAAAGGTACAATAATTTAGACAGTGGATTTGAGCTGCACTCTGTCAAAATAAGTTAAAAAGGTTTGCCAAGCAGTGTAAAACCTTTCAGTGGAACCAAGAAGTGTGAAGAAAATTCATCTCTTACCCAGTGAGTGAAAGTGGGTGGGGCAGACTGCTTCCAATGGAACAAAATCAGGCGTCTTGCCAGCAAAGTGCAGAAGGCCAATGTGCCTAACTGTGTATTGGCAGGGTTACATGACTAGGAACCACACCAAAGATGGCTGTAAGAGGTGAAGGCTCAAGGGGTGTATTTGAGATTTGTGAAAGAGATTCAAAGACAGAGTTCCAGAATGGAACTAATTTAGGACAAGACCAGGTGTCAGGGGCCTGTCTGCATTTCTCACAGGTTGGATCTAAATTTGGAAAGATTTTAGCTAGTTTAGCCTTAGAAAAATTAATGCGGTGGAGCATTTTAAATTGTATAAGACCAAGCCTTGCACACAGAGAGGAGGAATGTATACAAGACAGCATGGATTTCCATATTTCCTCTGAAAATTTAAACCCTAGATCCTGCTCCCATAGCATTTTTAAAGTCTCCAAAGAGGGAGACTCTAGAGACAGTAGAAAGGTGTATAATTGGGATATAATACCTTTACGATTTGGAGTTAATTTAAAAAAAAAGTAAATGGTGACTCAGGTGGGAGGACTGGAAAATGTGGTACTTTGTTTCGTATGAAATTCCAAACCTGTAGGTAACGGAAAATGTGTGATTTTGGCATTTTGAATTTCTCGGACAGCTGTTCAAAAGAAGCAAAGCAGTTATCACTGTACAAGTCTCTGAAAGATACAATACCCTTCTCACACCAAATACTAAATAGCTGGTCTGCTACTGAAGGAGGAAACAGATGATTTACATTAAGAGGGGCATATATACTTAAGGATTGAAATCCAAAATGATCTCTAAATTGTGCCCAAATCCGAAGTGACCACATAATTAGGGGGTTAATACTAAATCTGGAAATGGAGAGAGGAAGAGAAGAGCACACTAAGGCAGGTAAAGAGGATAAATGACAAGAGGATGCTTCCATCTGCAGCCAAGATGGACAGTCATGTTGAACATGGGACTGCATCCAGTATGAGATTATGCGAATGTTAGTCGCCCAGTAGTAAAACAAAAAATGTGGTAATGCAAGGCCCCCTAATGATTTTGGCCTTTGGAGAAAGGCTTTGTGTATTCTTGGAGACTTTTTATTCCAAATGAAAGATAATATAATCTGGTCAAGAGATTTAAAAAAGGATCTGGTGATAAAGACTGGAATGCATTGAAATAAATATAAAAATGTTGGAAGAGAATTCATCTTAACAGAATTAATGCGCCCAGCCAGAGACAGAGGTAAAGTACTCCAACGAGCAAAATCCTGTTTTGTGCTTTCTAGTAAGGGGAGAAAGTTTGATTTAAAAAGATTGGTATGGGAACGAGTAACATTGATCCCTAAATATCTAAAACTGTTATTAACAAACTCTAAAGGGAAAGTTGTCAAAAGGAACATTTTGGGCTGCTGAGTTAATGGGGAATATCTCACTTTTATTGAGGTTGAGTTTATAGCCAGAAAATTTGCCAAATTGTTCAATAATTGAAATGGCAAGGAGAAGTGAAGAGGCCGGATCTGTCAGATAAAGAAGAAGATCATCAGCATAAAGAGAAACCTTATGTTCCAGCCCACCTCGAACCACTTCCTGCACATCCTGACAGCCGCAAAGAGAAATTGAAAGGGGCTCAATAGCAATAGCAAAGAGAAGGGGGGAAAGGGGGCAACCCTGCCTGGTGCCACAGTGTAGTGAGAAGTAACGTGAAAAAGTGTTACCCAAGCAGACAGATGCTACTGGAGATGAATATAATAATTTAATCCAAGAGATAAAATGCAAACCGAAACCGAATCTTTGTAGCGCCGCAAAAAGGTAATCCCATTCAACGCGGTCAAAGGCTTTTTATGCATTCAATGAGATCAAAACCTCTGGCAGCCGCGAAGTTGACTTATTATAGATAATGTTAAGTAATCGTCTAATGTTAAAAAAGGAGTGTCTCCCTTGTATAAACCCTGTTTGGTCAAGCGAGATTATTGAAGGTAAGACTGCCTCAAGCCGATGGGCTCTTTACAGATCTTTACATCTGTGTTAAGAAGGGAGATGGCACGATACGAAGCACAGTCCAAGGGGTCCTTGTCCTTTTTTAACAACAATGAAATAGATGCTTGACGCAGGGTTGGAGGTAGGGACAAAGAAGTGAAGGATTCTAAAAATGCAGAACTCAGCAAAGGGGCAATTTGAGGGCTGAATTTCTTATGAAATTCCACTGGAAACCCGTCCGGACCTGGTGACTTACCACTCTGCATTGACTGACTTGCCCCCTTAATTTCTTCAAGTGAAAGAGGCTGCTCTAAGCTTGCTTTAGATTCAGGATTAATTACAGGAATAGTTATCAAAAAAATAATTGTACAGAAGGGGATCAGAAGGGAAATCAGAAGTGTGTAGAGTGGAATAAAAGGTCTTAAATTAATTATACTTAACAAAATTGTTATCAGACAATAGTAGGGGATTAAAGCGCCAAGGACCCCGAGGTGGAAACTGATTATAGAAGCTAAGTGTCAATACAACAGGGGCGTGATCTGATATTACTATACTATCATAAATGCAAGCATTAACAGAAGGGACTAGCTTACTGTCAAAAAAAGTAATCAATACGGGCATATGTATGATGCACTGGAGAAAAAAAAGAATACTGTCTGGAAGAGGGATATAAAAAACGCCAAGGGTCAGACATTTTATAGATTTGTAAAAAAGAGCTAATAGCTAAAGCAGATTTTGAAGGCCGTTCAGATTTTGGAGAAGAACGATCCAAAGTAGGGTTCAGAGCACAATTGAAGTCACCTCCCAAAATCAAATGATGTGAATGTAAGTCGGGTAATAAGGAAAAAAGATTAGTCATGAAGTTGCTATCATCAAAGTTTGGGGCATAAACATTGGCCAACACTAGTGGTGTATTAAAAAGTTTCCCTTTAACTATCACATACCTACCATTTGGGTCTGATATTACTTGTGAAGAGATGAAAGGAATATTTTTATGCACTAAGATTGCTGCACCTCTGGCTTTACTGTGAAAATGGGAGTGAAAAACCTGCCCCACCCACCCCTTACGCATCAGAAAGTGATCTGAAGTGCGAAGATGTGACTCCTGCAAATATGCTATTCCCACTTTAAGTTTCTGGAGGTGTGATAACACCCTTTTGCGCTTAACAGGGTGATTAAGCCCCTTAACATTCCAGCTAATAAAGTTCACTGGACAGTCTGCAATATGGTTATCCTTGTTATTGAACATCATAGTAAAAAAAAAAGGGTTTAGAAAGGTTACATCCAACACAAATAACCAACATTTTTTATGAAAAGATAGGTACAGACATAGTGCCAAATCCAGACTATATAAGAGAGACCACACATGACTCATGGAAGAAAAAGAGAGAGAAAGTCAGAAGACAGAAAGAGGAAATAACAACCCCCCCACCCCCTCATCACCTCCCCAAATGAGATGAATGCATTCCCAAAGTAAGAGCAACCACATACTAAGCATAGCATATGGGGGAACAAGTGTAAACTATGCTATAACACTCCTACTCCTGCATAATCACTGAAACTAACAAAGCAAACAAGGTTTATATTAGATTAATACTGCAGTAAAAATAAATTTTAAAAAGTGGGGAAAAAGGGAATAATAATTTTACAAGGATGACTGAACTTAACCCCAAAGTCAGACTATAAGAAAGGCTGTGGCAATTATATCAGTCGAGTGCAATCCCAACTCGAGAAGTCATAATTATAATCAGTATGTACAGGAGTCAACACGATACTGAACTATATATATATAATGAACAGTGTAGATGCACAGTATAACAAACACGGTACTTATCTCAGTGTTCAACTTTTATGTGTGCACTATGAGTCAGGATAGTTGAAGGTTATCCAGATGACTGCAGCAAGGTAACCAGATGAAGGAGCCAAAACTGAGATCAGTGTGCTGCAATGTTTTCGTTGTAGTAGGCGGCGGCCTCTTGTGGTGTGGTGAAAATCAACCGACTGTTATTATGAGTGAGCAGCAATCGAGGCGGGTGTAACAGGCTGTATTTCACACTGGCCTGTCGCAGCTGAGCCTTCACTGGGTTAAAAGCGGCGCATCGTTTAGCCACATGAGCACTAAAATCAGGAAATATATATTCACCTCCCCTGAAAATATAAATCTCCCTTCTCTCTCGATAGCCGTAGAATCTGCTGCTTAACCTAGAAGTAGTGCACCCTAAGAATAATGGGACGGGGCCTGTCTCCTTCCCTAGGTCTCGGCATTAACGATCGGTGAGCACGATCGGGAGTCCAACTTATCCTTTACAAAGATATCAACAAAGAACTGTGACATGAAAGCAGTGGGATCGCGACCCTCCACTCCTTCCGCTACACCAACAACACGCAGGTTGTTCCTCCTTCCCCTTCCATCTAAATCCTCTTTCCGTTTGAACATCTCGTTCTCTGCCGAAAGACCACTGCAAGAGCCTTCCAGCTCCGTCACCCTGTCAGATATGTCGCTCAGAGATCTCTCTACCTCCTGCAGTCGGTTGCCATACGAATCGACGGTGCCCTGAAGAGTAGCAAGAGACTCTCGCGTCTCAGATCGAAACGATTCAATGGAGCTCTGTATTTTGCTCACCGCTGCGACAAGAAATGCCAGGTCTCCGCCACTCTCTGGTGAGGGATTGCCACCCCCATCAGGCCTGAATCTAACTCGGGTTGAGTTGCCTCCGTCGCTGGCCCCTTCTTGCTCTTTTGTTTAGACATGTTTTTGAAACAATAATACACTTATAATATACTGCAGCTTATCACTTAAAATAAATAAAAGAAAATAACCTGTTTGCTGGAAAAAAAATCTAAATATCGCAGGAGCTCTCTTCACACATCTACACCGAAACCATGCTCAACAGCGCCCCATCTAGTCTAGTACTTTAAACCTCAGGAATGAGAAGTTCCATCTGTCACATCATTTCTGGCAATGACATTCAGTGCCTCTATGTTTTTATATTTTACAGGATTGGAACATCACCAAACAAAAATTCCAGCAAAGAGGTTTGGTGATTTGCGGAGGGCAGGCCAATATCTTGATTCCAGACAGCTGCAATGTGTAAGACTGTTCTCTGTGCTTAAGGCAGATGTGCACAACAGAGCATGTTGGCCACTCTGGGCCTCTGGACATCTGTGTGATGTCCTGACTGTCCTGATTCTCTCCTCCTTATCTGCAGGAGCCAGGATCCCTTACTCTGGAGATCCTAGTGGGGGACAAGCCAGCCTGAACACCTCCTTAGACATGGGTCAATTCTGTCCTAAAATTACACTCTTCAAGTTGAGTGATATCAGGAAGTCCATACCAGGTGACCTTCGAAGTTACAGTGCTTTTCCTGTGAGGGAAAGCAAAAACTCAGGATGAGTCTCTTTTTTAATGTGTCACGGTGACAGATTCGGAGGAAACAGCTGTCACACAGTCCTGGTCCTGGGAGGCTGTCTTGGGTTTCATCCATTCATTCTCAATCCCCACTTCATCTGGTACGGGGCAGTGTTGTTTTAGTTATGGGTTTTCGGATAGTTACACTAATAGTTAATGATTTTTGATCCTATTCATATTTAGTTATAGTTATTGGATTTAAGTTAGTTATCTCATTCTTTCTTGGTTTCTTTATAATTTTTCCGTCTTCTTCTCGTTTCTAACCACTTTTTTTAACACGTCTCCTCCTATGGTTTTTCAGCCATCACGATAAACACTTTTTGTACAATATCTGAGAATGTATGCTATTGTAAACCGTGAAACGAGTATCTTCGGAGGTAGACATGTTGTTTGGGGTTCAGTTTACATCAGGACTCCTTGACACAATTTATTGTTCCTGGCACTTTTGTTTATTTCTCTTATAAGCCGAGTTGCAGTTACAAGTACAATGCCGAGCACAACAGTGCAGTGCCACTACTCCTCTCAATCCACCACACAAAGACGTGCGTCACTCTAACCTGTCTGGCTTTACAACATGCAACTGAAATAATATGTTCTTGGGGGAACAACATAACACACAGCGATTTCTCCCTGCTATAAAGTAAAATAATGTATACGGTGTTTCTAATTTATTTTACGATACCTTTTCACAGATATTTATATTTTTCAATAATAAACTAATGTCACAGTCTTCCCCCACTTTATTTGAAACGTCCTCGTTTCTTAATTAAATAAATCATACAGTATTTCTAATGTTTGTTACATTTTTTTTTTATATATATATATATATATATATATATATACTTAGATTTTCCTAATAATAAACTAATGTTGCAGTAATTAAATCACAATAGATGTATGACAGTACAATAGGAACTTTTTTTTTAAGAATGACAAATTAGAAGCCATTACTGTATTGAACTGTAATGTAATATGAAAACAGGTATGTACTACGAAAGAATAAAATCTTTAAACTTTTCAGGTTTCATAACTTTACGACGAGTACATCCAGCAGGTAATGCCACAGGAGTCTGGGGTCGCTGAGGTAAGAGAACAGACACAGTCTCTGGGTGCACCGTGACTTGGGCATCCCGAAGACTGGAAGAATGGGTGACACCTGGGCATGGCTCAAGTGCTAGAGCAGGTTGTGAAACAACACCTGGAACAGGTAGCATATCCCTCTGGACAGGAGCTGTGGAAGAAAGAAGAGAGAGAGACGGCATCGAGTGATGCCTGGAGCTCGCTGGAACTGGAATTTGGTAAGGGACGTCTCCAGACAAAGCCGTCAGTGTTGCTGGCGGACTGACAGGTGCATCATCAGGATCTCTAAACAGCTGTGGAGGTGCTTCTGGATGAGCAGGTAAGTCAGACCAAGGACCTTTGTATGCCTTCAGCCGATTGTAATGTACAATCCATGATTTGGATCGTGGATCTTTTGGGTCAGTGATTTCATAGGTCATGCCAGGACAACTGTCTTCATCCAACCTTTTCAGAACTCTATACGGCCCTTTCCATCTAGGAGCAAGTTTATTCCTTTAATTGGCAGGATCATCAAGGAAAACAAGATCACCTTCAGCATAGGGGTTAAAAGCAAGCTTTTGATCATAGTGAGTCTTTTGCAGTAGTTTAGATTCTTTCGACTGCTCAGCGGCCATGTCAAAAGCATGTGATAGGCGGTTAAGGACATCCTGGGCATAAGCAGCAGGTGTGCCCGGAGTTGCTTGAGTAGTGAATGGACTGCAGTTCAACAAAATGTCCACAGGCAGACGAGGTTCCCGACCATGAGCAAGGAAAAATTGAATATATCCTTCTAACAAGCATTGAGCTACACTTGTTGCATGCTGATCTTTTAAAGGAAAGAGATTCACATAGCGTGTAAAATAATCCATTACAACAAGAACATACCTGTTGCCTTGAGAAATGACTGGTAGCTTGGTGAGGTCAGTAGCAATTTTCTGGAATGGACGATCCACCACAATAGGTTGTAAAGGAGCTCTAGCTTTTGGTGTTGGAGCACTGCGAGTATGACATGTTAAACACTCTGTACAGAACTTGTAAATGTCGCGTGACATGTAAGGCCAATAGCAGATTTTTCTGGCTCTCTGCAAAGTTCGTTCAGTCCCTAAATGTCCACTGAAGACATTTCCATGCAGGTAAGTGAGGGCTGTCTGAATAAGGGATTCAGGAAGGAGCAATTGGTAAGTATAGGCTTTCTGCAGAAAGGTTTTGATTTTTCGACCCCATTTTCCAAAGTCAGGCGAGGAAACTCATACCAGAGCTTTTTCAGAGCTGACGGGGAGTATTTGATTCGTCGTGCAGTAGGTCTTCGGTTATCCATTTCTTTCCATTTCATCACAGTTCTCAGAATGACATCCGCTTGTTGTTTCTGCTTCAGTTCATCAACGTCTATTGCTAAATCTTCACAGGTTTGTCCTACAGGAACAGCTTGTTCAGGCTGTAGTTCAGAAGACCAACTGTTTTGCATGTCAGTAAATGACGTACCTTTCTGTTTCTGAGAGGTGACAAGTAAACACTGCACTCCCTTACTACTCTGAGAAGTGTCTGGTCTTCTGGATAAAGCATCAGCGTTGGCATGCTGTGCTCCTTCCCTGTGAATAATTACACAGTCGTACACATCCAGTTCTAGAATCCAACGTCCCCTTCTTCCTGTGAGATCACCATCAGCTGGACTTCAGACTCAGCAATGGTTTGTGGTCTGTGACAAATTTAAATGGGGTGCCAGGCAGAAAGTGCCCAAAGTGCCGCACAGACCAGATTATTGCCCAGAGTTCACGATCATATGTAGACCATTTTTTCTCTGAAGGACTGAGGGTGTGGCTTGCGTATGCAATCACTCTTTCTTTTCTGTCTTGAACCTGAGCGAGCACAGAGCCAATTGCATTCTGAGAAGCATCGGTGTAGAGTAAGAATGGTAGAGAAAAATCTGGATAGGCCACTACTGGATGTTCAGTTAGAGCACACTTCAGAGAGTAAAAGGCATCTTCACATTCAGGCGTCCATTGAAAAACAACTCCCTTCTGAGTGAGCAAATGCAGTGGTGCAGCTTTTTGGGCAAAGTTTTTAACGAATCATCTGTAATAGGAACAGAGACCCACAAAAGCTCTCACCTCAGTAGGTGTTCTTGGTGTTGGCCAATCTTTCAACTTTGTCCAGCTTCCTGGAATCTGGTCTGAGACCACCCTTGGTGATTACATGTCCCAGGAAAGAGACTTCATCCCGTGCAAGTTGACATTTACTGGCCTTCAGCTTTAGTCCTGCCTTTCAAAATCGAAGAAAGACATCTTCCAAACTCTGCAGATGTTCAGGAAAGGTTTTGCTAAAAACCAAAACATCATCCAAATAGATGAGGCAGATCTTCTAGTGTAGACCATGAAGCACAAGCTTAATTAAATGTTGGAAGTTAGGTGGTGCATTGGTCAGTCCCATTGGCATGACCTTAAAATGGTATAAGCCGCTGCCGGTGGTAAATGCTGTCTTCTCCCAGTCTTCTGATGCCAGCTGAACCTGCCAATAACCACTTGACAGGTCCATGGTACTAAACCAGCATGCCCCTGCCAGGCTGTCCAAAGCTTCAGAAATCCATGGTAAGGGATGCGAGTCCCGTATGGTGACAGTGTTTAATTTCCTGAAGTCAATGCAAAATCTGTAGCTGCCGTCCTTTTTCTTGACTAAAACAACAGGTGAAGCCCAAGGGCTGCAGCTCTCCTCAATGATGTCATGGGCCAGCAACTGCTGAACTTGTTTTTCTATTTCCTGATTCAAACCTGGAGAAGTCCTGGAAGCATGTTGGCGGATCAGTAGGGCATCTCCAGTTCGAATGTGGTGCTTTACAGCATCTGTGCAGCCATAGTCATGCTGTGAAACTGAGTCTACATCATCACACTATTTCTGGAAGTCCTGTAGTCTGAACTACATATGTAGCCTGCTTGTATCTGAAACGTTGTTGTACTTGAAATAACTCCACATTATAGCACATATTTCACTCACCATGTACTTCTTTGTACCAAGATTATTTTAAACAGGATTGTTTCGCCAGCTGCTGGTGCCGTGAAGACAGTCCTCCCTCCACACTCTGATCTACAGTGCACCTCAATTCAATATAGTATAGATATATATATCCATACTGTTCGCCAGGCTGCACTGATCATGCTCTATATATATATATATGACACCACATACACACTGATCAAAAGAGTCTTAGTTTGAAGTGAAGAACATTTTCATTTTATTTTGTAGATTAGACAGAAAGAAATTTAATGATTGTATGTTGATGCTTTCATCTTCGCCAGAGAAGGACTGGTGCTTCTATTTCTAGTGCTTTCACAAAAAGCCCTCTCTTCCTGGCCTGCTCTGCTCTGGCCCGACCGACGCGTGATAGGACACTTTTGCTGGAGTTCGCATCACGTCGGTTGTCCATCTTGATCATGAGCTGCTGCTGCACCTTGATCTGCTCATGGTGCGCCTCCAGCTCTGCATCCTTGTGCACCTGGCTGACTGTCTTAGGACCCTGGTCTCCCCTCCTGGGCACCCAGTTATCCTGAGGAAGGGGAGAGAGAGTCAGTGACCATTGTAGAGAGAGAGAACGAGAGGCAGACAGGGATTGGGGGGCTGGGAAACTGAAAGCAAGGATGGTTTCTATTCTCCCAACACTCATGACTTACTCTTCTCAGGTCCAAGACATCCTGCAGCATGAAGCGGATTGAGAGGAGGTCTTCCTCTTTTTGATGACCTGCTCCATCAGGCTGAAGTACCGGTCCATGCAGGGCTGGTGAAAAGGTCAGACAGAACGATTAGAAAACAGTGCAGACAGCAGGTACAGAAGTAACTTTATACCACCGAGTGAAGCAACATTCCTTCAAGAAGGCTTCTGCAGATGCTCAGAAACACTTATTCAGACCACTGTCAATAGGCCTCATCACGTTGCTGGATGTTTAGCCAGGGCTCAGTCTGAGCCGGAACTGCCTTACCTTGTGGGTCTCCAAGTCCAGGTCTTTGCCGATAGTGGAGAGAAGTCGGCACAGGCACTCCAGGGACTCTTTGTGGTTCTTCAACAGCTTGACGATGCAATTGTGCATGGTGATCTTCATCAGCATCTTCACCTTGAACAGCTTCCCAATGAACCTGATGTTGCCTAGCGAGCGCTGCTGGGCCTTGCGCTTGGCCTCCTGCAGCTCGTCACATAGACGATGCCACTCCTCGCCCTGCTGCATATTGACCTATGTCTATTGTCTACATGTCTATTTATTTATTTATTTCAACATGTATTGATTGATTCATTTATGATTTTCTCTCTGTATTCATTTTTAATTTTGGCATGGATTATCCTCCATACAAAAGCAAAGGCCCGGGACAGTGCGAGCATGACTTATACAGCGCAGTGCAATCATGGTCGCTGCTTGAGACCGTCCTGCAAATAAAAACACATTGATTGGATGTCAAATCACACATTGCTAGGACAGACCTCGAACCCGGATCTTCCGGATCGTCACCCTGCTGCTCTCCAGCTGAGCTACTCCGGCAGCGGAATATGAGCGCGGAAGGCGCTATTAACTGTGCGCTGTTTCTGCCGTCACTCATCTCCTGCAATGCCGTGTTTATGTGAGAGCTGTGACGCGCTGAAGCAGCAACTACATGTTTACTACATCTCATCTCGTGTGGGTTTCAGTGTTTATGCAGACGATTACACTAAACGCTGAAGTATATATGTCGGCCAATAAGCGCACTGGACACCGCCCACTGGCTGTGATTGACAGAGCGGGTTTGTATGACGTCATTCACTGCTAAAATGACCGAGCGCAGAAATACACAGAGTTCGTGCAAAAATGCATTTTCTACTCTTGCGGTTTTTATTTTACACTACAGGAATAAATAACGAAACGAATATGAAATAAACAGACACATGTCCCTGCCGATTCCAATGTTAGCGATTCATTGAACATGTAGGAGTATTTGCACATGAATGTATTTATTGTATGACATTAGAGATGAGATGTAGTAAACATGTAGTTGCTGCTACATCGCGTCACAGCTCTGATAAACACGGCATTGCATTGAGATCAGTTTCCGGGTTTTTCCGGAGTTTTCCCGCTTCCGCCGAGGATTGTTTAGCTAAACATCCCTAAACGCTTCCCATTCATTCTCTATGGTAGTGCTAAACCACTACGGATGTAATACTTCGTGCTGCCGCATTTACAAAAGTCGTTTAGGTACTTTGTGTGTTTTGACAGAATGACAAGCAGCTTTTTAATCCTCTGTACATCGATATAAGTGGAAATGAACGTATATATAAAGCACTCACATTAATTCTACATAGATCACATTTATGTATTTATTAGCCTTTTCAAAACATGACAAAGTGAAAATACTGTTATTTACGTCTTGTTCTTTTATATCCTATAATGTGTACGTGCTTCAGTAACTACAGGATGCACCGCTCGGGTAGTTTGTTTATTATACATGATGACTAAAGTTATATTAGGTGTAATGCAAGGTTTAAAAGTGTTTCAATTTTACACTGTATTCATTTCGTTTTGATTTAATAGTCTATCAGCACCCTGACTGTAAAAGCTTTATAATAGTTAAACAACAAATTAAATTCAAACGATAATTATTTGTATATGACATGCTATTGACATCACACAGGAGGAGAAGAAAAATGCAAAGTGAGTGAACAGAAGAAAAATCTAAACCAAATCCATATTTGGTGTGACCACCCCTTCAAAACAGCATAAATTCTTCTAAGTACACTTGCACAAAGTCAGGGAGTTTTTATGCATATTGTCAGGTGTGATGATCATCAATTCAATATGTAGGTTGAAACACAATCATTAACTGAAACCGAAACAGCTGCGTAGGAGGAATAAAACTGGGTGAGGAACAGCCAAACTCCGCTAACAAGGTGAGGTTGCTGAAGACCGTTTACTGTCAAAAGTCATACACCATGGCACAACAACAAGACACAAGGTAGTTCTTCTGCATCAGCAAGGTCTCTCCCAGGCAGAAATTTCAAGGCAGACAGGGGTTTCCAGATGTGCTGTCAAAGCTCTTTGAAGAAGCACAAAGAAACCGGCAACGTTGAGGACTAGATGCAGTGGTCAGCCAAGGAAACTTACTGCAGCAGATTATGCTTACTTCCCTTCGCAATCGGAAGATGTCCAGCAGTGCCATCAGCTCAGAATTGGCAGAAAACAGTGGGACATTGGTACACCCATCTACTGTCCGGAGAAGTCTGGTCAGAAGTGGCCTTCATGGAAGATTGCGGCCAAAAAGCCACACCTACGACGTGGCAACAAGGCCAAGCGACTCAACTATGCACGAAAACACAGGAACTGGGGTGCAGAAAAATGGCAGCAGATGCTCTGGACTGATGAGTCAACATGTCAAATATTTGGCTGTAGCAGAAGGCAGTTTGTACACTGAAGGTCTGCAGAGCGGTACACGAATGAGTGTCTGCAGGCAACAGTGAAGCATGGTGGAGGTTCCTTGCAAGTTTGAGGCTGCATTTCTGCAATTGGAATTGGGGATTTGGTCAGAATTAATGGTCTCCGCAATGCTGAGAAGTACAGGCAGATACTTATCCATCATGCAATACCATCAGGGAGGCATCTGATTGGCCCCAGATTTATTCTGCAGCATGACAACGACCCCAAACATACAACGAAAGTCATTAAGAACAATCTTCAGCGTAAAGAAGATCAAGGAGTCCTGGAAGTGATGGTATGGCCCGCACAGAGTCCTGATCTCAACATCATCAAGTCTGTCTGGGATTACATGAAGAGAGAGAAGCAACTGAGGCTGCCTAAATCCACAGAAGAACTGTGGTTAGTTCTCCAAGATGTTTGGGCCAACCTACCTGCTGAGGATCCATGACAATTATTTTGATTTCCCCTGAGCCCCCTCTCTCTTAGCTCTTAACGATGTCTGCACTTACTAACTTTTACAGTCTAGGATGTAGGACTTGCATTGTTTACTGTATATTTCTTATGCACTTGTGTAAATTGGAATTTGTAATTTGCATTATGCTTTGAACTGTACTGTACTGCACTTTGTATTGCTCTTATATTTTGTAAGTTGCAAGTAGTAATACTTTAATTTATATTTAGCCCTACACAATTATAGACTATATTGTTGTGCGTATATATACAGTAATCCTACTATAATGTGTGCATATATACACACTACAGGTCAAAAGTTTTAGCTTCTGAAGGTCCCCATGTTAAGTGTAGGAGGAAAAAAAGACAGACAGACAGAGAGGTGGGTGGATTCCAAACAGCAAATCAAAATGTTCAGTCCAGACTCAGCCCCGCTCATCGCATGAGCAATCCCAACTCTTCATACATCCACTGTCGTCTTCTGAAATGTCCCCTGATCTTTTTTTTTTTTTTGCATTTCTCCTTAATCAAAAATAAGTGCACTCCAATCTTCCTACACCTAAAAATATACACAATCACCTACTTTATTATCAGAGTGTCATATATATACTGTATATACACTCACCTAAAAGATTATTAGGAACACCTGTTCAATTTCTCATTAATGCAATTATCTAACCAACCAATCACATGGCAGTTGCTTCAATGCATTTAGGGGTGTGGTCCTGGTCAAGACAATCTCCTGAACGCCAAACTGAATGTCTGAATGGGAAAGAAAGGTGATTTAAGCAATTTTGAGCGTGGCATGGCTGTTGGTGCCAGACGGGCCAGTCTGAGTATTTCACAATCTGCTCAGTTACTGGGATTTTCACGCACAACCATTTCTAGGGTTTACAAAGAATGGTGTGAAAAGGGAAAAACATCCAGTATGCGGCAGTCCTGTGGGCGAAAATGCCTTGTTGATGCTACAGGTCAGAGGAGAATGGGCCGACTGATTCAAGCTGATAGAAGAGCAACTTTGACTGAAATAACCACTCGTTACAACCGAGGTATGCAGCAAAGCATTTGTGAAGCCACAACACGTACAACCTTGAGGCGGATGGGCTACAACAGCAGAAGACCCCACCGGGTACCACTCATCTCCACTACAAATAGGAAAAAGAGGCTACAATTTGCACAAGCTCACCAAAATTGGACAGTTGAAGACTGGAAAAATGTTGCCTGGTCTGATGAGTCTCGATTTCTGTTGAGACATTCAGATGGTACAGTCAGAATTTGGCGTAAACAGAATGAGAACATGGATCCATCATGCCTTGTTACCACTGTGCAGGCTGGTGGTGGTGGTGTAATGGTGTGGGGGATGTTTTCTTGGCACACTTTAGGCCCCTTAGTGCCAATTGGGCATCGTTTAAATGCCACGGCCTACCTGAGCATTGTTTCTGACCATGTCCATCCCTTTATGACCACCATGTACCCATCCTCTGATGGCTACTTCCAGCAGGATAATGCACCATGTCACAAAGGTCGAATCATTTCAAATTGGTTTCTTGAACATGACAATGAGTTCACTGTACTAAACTGGCCCCCACAGTCACCAGATCTCAACCCAATAGAGCATCTTTGGGATGTGGTGGAACGGGAGCTTTGTGCCCTGGATGTGCATCCCACAAATCTCCATCAACTGCAAGATGCTATCCTATCAATATGGGCCAACATTTCTAAAGAATGCTTTCAGCACCTTGTTGAATCAATGCCACGTAGAATTAAGGCAGTTCTGAAGGCGAAAGGGGGTCAAACACAGTATTAGTATGGTGTTCCTAATAATCCTTTAGGTGAGTGTATATATATATATATATATATATATATATATATATATATATATATATATATTATTGTTTTTCAATAATATATATACATAACACTGAAATAATGCCCCTTTTTTCAAACTGACCCAGGTGAAAATTCATTTCTATTTCCTCTTGAGTTATTCTAAGCCCTATAATATATGATCAAATATAATAATATAATATATACTGTGTTATAAGTACATAATACATGTATATATGAATAGCTGTTCTGAATCCAGAGACACCTCATACGTGACAGTAGCATCTCTAACAGCTGAGATATGAGCTGAATTGTATCTGCCTCTCTCTCCCTGCCAGCTCTGCCCCTCCACCTCTCTGCCTGCTCGTCTGTAACAGAACCTGTCACCTGACCTGTTCCACAGCAGCCTCAGGCAGGCTTCTCTGGATTGGCTATGAGTCAGGTCTCAGGCACATGACACGCCAGCGTCCTCTCCATTGGGCGATTCAGCCCCATGTGCTGCATTGCGTAGTGGAATTCTAAAACCAGGAAGTACGAGAGGTAAACAAACCGCATATGTATAGACGTTTTCAGCGGAATCTCAGCTACACAGGTACAAGAAAACCGCATCTTTATCTCTAATCGTTTAAAAGATAATTAATATTTGTTTTTAGGCGGTACCGCCTAATCCGTCCCCATTTAAATAAAACACGATCGGCCTATCGTTTTGTTCTCTGCACATTCATTAGCCTGGCAATCGACTGTCTGGCCATGCAGCTGAGTATTGAACTACACACCGAGCTGGACAGTGACAGCTCAGAGGGTGATGGGGGTGCAGTTGAGCACCAGAGCACAATGGTACCCACTCCCCCCCAGAAGAAGGAGGTAGTTATAGTAGGAGACTCAATATTTAGAGGTGTAGATCACACAGTGTGTTCTAGTGACAAGGAGACCCGCATGGTATCTTGCCTGCCTGGTGCTCAGGTTGCAGATCTCCCTAAACTAGTAGACGGGCTACTGGCCAAAGCCGGGGGGAATCCACTGGTCATGGTCCACATTGGAACCAATGACATAGGAAAAGGTAGGACAGAGGTTCTGCAAGACAATTTTAAAGAGTTAGGAACAAAACTAAAGAGCAGAACCTCCACGGTATTTTTCTCTGAAATACTTCCAGTACCACGTGCCAGGCCAGGGAGACAGGCAGAGAATAGAAAGTTTAACACGTGGTTGAAATCCTGGTGTAGGGAAGAGGGGTTTAGGTTTATGGAGCATTTGTCTTTCTTCTGGGATAGATGGGACCTGTACAAACTGGACGGTCTACATCTAAACAGAAGGGGGGCTAATGCATTGGGAGAGCGTATGTGCAGTGAAATTGAGAATCATTTAAACTAGGAACCAGGGGGGCAGGGAGCTCTGACAATGGGAGATGTTCCTCTAAGGAAAGAAAACCAAGGGAAACTGCTAGTAGGAAAGTCCTGAAATGTTTGTACCTCAATGCCAGGAGTATAAGGAATAAGATGTTAGACTTGGAAGCCACAGTACTAGCATGTGACTATGATGTTGTAGGAGTGACGGAAACATGGCTTTCAGAAAATGATGGGGATGAATACAAGTTGGAAGGAAACACACAGTTTAGGAGAGACAGGCAAAATCAAAGAGGGGGTGGGGTAGCATTATATGTGAATAATGACATTGAGGCAGAAGAACTCAAATTAAATCCCAGTAACAAAACAGAATATTTGTGGGTTAAACTTTTAAACAAGATCTTGAGGATTAATGGTAGGAGTGTGTTACAGGCCACCCAACTCAGATATTCAGAAAGATGCTGCATTGTACAATGTAATCAGGACTGCATGTAGCAAGGATGTGGCTTTTATAATGGGGGATTTCAATTTCCCAAACTTAGACTGGGAAAGCCCAGTGGGACTACAGAAGCAGACATAGAAATGGTTGAGATGGTAAATGACTGCTTTCTAACTCAATTTGTCAGGGAACCAACCAGGGAGAGAGCATACATTGACTTGATATTTTCAAATGACCAAGACAGAGTCAGAGGGACACTAGTTAGAGAACCAATGGCAACTTGTGATCACAATATGGTTAGCTTTGAGACATTCTTTCAAAAAACAAGGTCCAAGTCTAAAACAATGGTCTACAATTTTAGAAAAGCAAACCTTGAAGGTATGAAGCGGCACTTAGAAGAGATAGACTGGAGCACACTGGATACAGAGTCAGTTGAAAATAGATGGTTATATTTTAAGAATATACTACTGTAGTATAGATTACTAGAAATGTGTACCAAATCTTAGCAAATTGATGACCAATTGAGGTGTCTTTCATCACCATTTTATAACTTCAGGTAACTTCAACATTTAGGAATTGCAAGCCAGATCTGCAGGAAATCTTGGTTATGTTTTCATGGTGCTTGATGCCATTCAAACCATATCTAGGTTTTAAATGCAGAGGTTTCCATTTTCTCCTCCATGGCAGTCTTGAAAGGGATTTAATTTTAAAAGTGTTCTCCATCTTGAGGACAAATTAGGGGGAGTGATGAGGAAATTGCCCTGGGGGTTAATTTCACACAATGCTACATTCATGGGGTGTCTGGAAAGAGGAGGAGGGTCAGCAGGAGGAGAAGACCAAGATCTCTCTGGTCAGTTGGTGGGGAGTGGACACACGCTTCATCCATTGGCTTTGAAGGGTCGATGGCGTGTTTCTAACATCTTGTTAGACAGAATGCAGAATTAAACCTTTGACAAATGGAATAAAACCTCTATGATGTAGCCGGGGAAAGGAGCAGGGACTCATGTATTCATAAAGGCTTCCAAGTAATATCGCTTGTTTTTTCCTCTCTCGCTTTAAGATATTCAGGAGAGCCTGGATGAGGAGGTGAAGAAATGGCATTTCCCATGTCCCATTCTGAAGAGCACATGGCATATGGAACCTAAATAAACTTCTATTTTTCAAGTGGAGGCACTTGTATTGGAGAACAGTAGGTAACCTTTATTAACCACCAGACCAAGGTGCAAGCATGTATATCGGTATTAGGTATATATTTCCATGACATGCACACGCTGGTGTCATCACACGTCATCACAGTATGGCTGGCACAGAGGGACAAAATACCAGTTTGTCTACACCTGTCCTTTAATATCTTTCCTCGATGAAATGCCCTTTAAAAATGCAAAATGAACTGGCATATCTGCTGCCATGTTGGTTTCATGTCAGTTTCTATAGCAAAACATACTTTTTCCCATTTATGCCTGGTGTAGGGTAGGCTTAACAAATGACTTAAATTAGCACCCGTTTGGTATAATTGTTTAATCACACACCTGACTATGTGACTTAAAAATCCCTGACTTTATGCAAGTGTACCTAGGATAATTGATGCTGTTTTGAAGGCAAAGGGTGGTCACACCAAATATTGATTTGATGTAGATTTTTCTTGTGTTCACTCACTTTGCATCTAGTTAATTGATAAATATAATCTGTTAACATGTCTATTTTTGAAAGCATTCTTACTTTACAGCATTTTTTTCACAACTGCCTCAAGCTTTTGTACAGTACTGTATATATAAACTATATATATTATAGCGGGGTGCATGGTAGGGGCGTTAGAACACACAAGACAGGCAAGATGTGGGTCAATGCTGGGGGGGTTGTTGTCCAGAAGAAATGTCCTTATCTGTGTAAGCAGGCTCTCGCTCTCCAGCACACCCTCCTTATCCTTCCACCAACCAACTACTGAGACAAATAAATGAAAAGGTTTCATAATTATATAGCCCAGAGGGGTGTACTATGAAGCGATGTAACTGGCTTATCCAGGTAACTTCAGGAGTAACTTTGTGACGTTGGGTGTAACTTCCCGATTAACCCGTACTACGGAAGGTGGATACGTTTTACCCGAGGTATGCTGTCATGGCAATTTACACTGCATCTCTTGGTGCTTAACTTGATGTTACCCTATGTAAGCACCGCCTCTCCGCCCACAATCTTGTCGGGACCCAATCAACTTTGGCGCACGGGTTGTGAGAGGCTCACTCCGCAGGGCGAGGGGGTTTAGAGACCGTACTCCTCTAGCTCACCCCGATGACGCTCTCTATGACAGATATCGATTCTCATCTGAGGGAATTCAGCATCTTTGCCAGCTTCTAGGGCCAGACGTCTCCAATGCCACTCACCGGAGTAATGCCCTCACTGTTGAACAGACAGTGTGCCTTGCTTTGCGAAATTGTGATATTTTGCCAGCGGACACTTCATGTATTCTATCGGTGATCCTGAACATCTGAGCAAGAATGCTGTATGCCGTGCAGATTGCAAGGTGCCACTTGCTCTCACTAAACTGCTGGATGCATTTGTTGTGTTCCCTGGCTATTTAAGCCTTCTAAAGATCAAAGAGGCTTTTTATGACTGACAAAATAACTGTCAGTCTCCCTCGGTCTGGGGCTCCATGCAAGATCACCTCGTGGAGTTTCAATGATCATGAGAACGGTGAGGAATCAGCTGGAGGCAGCTGGGAGCATAGTCACCAAGAAAACAATTGGTAACACTACGTCGTGAAGGACTGAAATCCTGCAGCGCCCGCAAGGTGCCCGCAAGGATCTGTGGTCACTGTGAGACAGGAGAGGTCGAGACAGAGATGCACTTTCTACTGACCTGTGAAAAATACTCCCAAACACAGGACAATTGTATTAATAAAATCACTCTCTCCATCCCACAATTCCCCAAAGTGACTGACACAGAAAAACTGTTGGTAGTGCTGGGAGAGGGACACACAGCCCCACTGGCTGCCCAATATGTGTCCACCTGTCACAGCCTGAGGGACAGCCTGTGACACCAGCCTGAGGGACAGGATACTGTATAGACACCATGCCTGCTTGAGGGAGGGGTGGGGAGGGAACCTGTTCTGTTTGCATTTGTGTTGTATGAGGGTGGAGGGTGGGGAGTGATTTATAAATATATGTATTTCCTGTATTGTTTAAATATTGTTACATTGTTGTTTATATCTATATTTTTTTAAATTATTATTTATCTTCTTATTTTCTGATAATGCTTTGGCAATACAAATGTATAACTGTCATGCCAATAAAGCAATTTGAATTTGAATTTGAATTTCAGAGAGTGTGTGTATATGTGTGTGTGTGTGTGTGTGTGTGTGTGAGAGAGAGAGAGAGTGTGTGTGTGTGTGTGTGTGTGTGTGTGTGTGTGTGTGAGTGGGTGGGTGGGTGTGTTAGTGTCTGTCTGTCTGTCTCTCTCTCTCAATTCAGTGCATTTGTATTGTCAAAGCAATTGGACATACATACATAAATACATATATATGGAAAAGAAACAATATGTGTACATCTCTTTCTGCATTAATGGTGCCCTCACAGATGTGCAAGTTACATGACAGACAGACAGACACACACACACTTTCACACACACACACAGACAGACAGACAGACACACAGACACACACACACACATACTTTGACAGACAGACAGACAGACACACACATATTATGGCTCTTTGATGGGTAGTGAAATAGGTAGCATCAGTCGCAGTGTGGGTAATGTCAGGGAGCCAATCACAGTCCCTGTAATTTGCGTATTGCGTATTTGCACAAAGGATTCTGGGAAAAGCAACTAAATACATGATCTAAAGGATTATTAGGAACACCAGTACAACAGCAGAAGACCCCACCGGGTACCACTCATCTCCACTACAAATAGGAAAAAGAGGCTACAATTTGCACAAGCTCACCAAAATTGGACAGTTGAAGACTGTAAAAATGTTGCCTGGTCTGATGAGTCTCGATTTCTGTTGAGTCATTCAGATGGTAGAGTCAGAGTTTGGCGTAAACAGAATGAGAACATGGATCCATCATGCCTTGTTACCACTGTGCAGGCTGGTGGTGGTGGTGTAATGGTGTGGGGGATGTTTTCTTGGCACACTTTAGGCCCCTTAGTGCCAATTGGGCATCGTTTAAATGCCACGGCCTACCTGAGCATTGTTTCTGACCATGTCCATCCCTTTATGACCACCATGTACCCATCCTCTGATGGCTACTTCCAGCAGGATAATGCACCATGTCACAAAGGTCGAATCATTTCAAATTGGTTTCTTGAACATGACAATGAGTTCACTGTACTAAACTGGCCCCCACAGTCACCAGATCTCAACCCAATAGAGCATCTTTGGGATGTGGTGGAATGGGAGCTTCGTGCCCTGGATGTGCATCCCACAAATCTCCATCAACTGCAAGATGCTATCCTATCAATATGGGCCAACATTTCTAAAGAATGCTTTCAGCACCTTGTTGAATCAATGCCATGTAGAATTAAGGCAGTTCTGAAGGCGAAAGGGGGTCAAACACAGTATTAGTATGGTGTTCCTAATAATCCTTTAGGTGAGTGTATGTATATATATATATATATATATATATATATGTATTCTCTATAAGTCACTCTGGATAAGGGTGTCTGCTAATAAATAAATAATAATAGTTATATATAATCGGCACACGTATTGTGGTGAAATTGAACAACTGTAGCATTTTTTGGCATTTCTTTCCATCCCTTCTTTCCAAGGAGACTGAGAAGAATAAATGTGAGCAGCAGTTCCTGCTGGAATTAGAGTCCATCTGTGCCGGCATGCAGAAACTCCACATTAGCGATGTGGTCCTGGAGGAGGTATGCAGCCCCCTGCTTGTGTAGAGGACCCTAGAGTTTTATATTCTTATTTTCTGCAATGTTCTGATGGATGTGTTTAATGCTGATATTGAACGGTCTCATTTGTACTTGTATACCATGTTGCATGTTTCTTGTCAGTTGCTTTGTAATTGTGATTGTAGTTGAATGCTGTGTGTGTGTTACCTGTCCACTGAGCCAGTTATTAGAAGACGTCCCAGTTTGCGTCGACTGATCCTCAGGAACGTCTTTTTGATTGAAAACATCAACTGAGTGTTATTTGACATGTGAAAACATGATAAAGTGCAAAGTTGTTCAGCTGAAGCCTTTCTGTATGTGGGGAAAGGACTCATTTGCATGCTCTGTTGCCTGTTTTTCTCACTCTCCTGCAGCCCGGAGCGATGCACTCCAATAACCAGCATCTGGGTCCTGGCAGGCCGAGCTGGACCAAGGGCTGCAGCAGCGACTCTAGCTCTAAGCCCGCTGAGCAGGGTAGGTAGTTCCCATACTTGACCCTCAACAGCTTGGCATCTCTGTTAAACACGGGTTGTCTGATCTTGGTGTTTCTAAATTGTGGCACATTGAGGCATCAGTACAGTACTTAAATATGCCAGTCTCTGCCAGCTGCAGCAGGATAGCAGCGCAGTGTAAGTGTTGCACGTTTCCAGCCTCAGTCCTTGAGTCCCAGTCCCCTTCTTATGTTCCATTTGTGAGTTCATATTTTTTGGCAACTGAAACCGTTGAGATTGAGAGAGCCAAGGGCAAAGAGACAGGTATGTGCTGGCCGATAGACTGGAGACACAGTATAGAAGCTAGAATAGAAGAAAATAAGTGATAATGGGTAGGAAAGCTTACCAAACCTGTAATCGCAAACTAATTTTTCTTTTCTCTTCCCACCTTTAACTCGCTGTGTGATGAAGATGATATTAAGGAGGAGAAGTTCCGTAAAGACCTGCCCTCACTGGGGTCCCTGGAGCGCCGTAGAGACAGAGCAGAGCAGGCCAGGAAGAGAGAGCGGAGGACTTCTGTGAAACATGGCTGGCATTAGAAATTGAAGGGGGGGGGAGTGTATACATCAAAACCTCAATAAAAATGACAATTTCAAAAATTGAAGCACCAATCCTTCTCTGGCACCGATGAAAGCTGGAGATCAGTGGATCAACATACAATCATTTATTAATTTATTCTTCTCTGGTGAATGTGCAACCTACAAAATAAGGTGTCTAATCAATCTGAAACAGAAGCAAAGTAAGATTACTCTTAACAGTGTGTATACACTCACCTAAAGGATTATTAGGAACACCATACTAATACTGTGTTTGACCCCCTTTCGCCTTCAGAACTGCCTTAATTCTACGTGGCATTGATTCAACAAGGTGCTGAAAGCATTCTTTAGAAATGTTGGCCCATATGGATAGGATAGCATCTTGCAGTTGATGGAGATTTGTGGGATGCACATCCAGGGCACGAAGCTCCCGTTCCACCACATCCCAAAGATGTTCTATTGGGTTGAGATCTGGTGACTGTGGGGGCCAGTTTAGTACAGTGAACTCATTGTCATGTTCAAGAAACCAATTTGAAATGATTCGACCTTTGTGACATGGTGCATTATCCTGCTGGAAGTAGCCATCAGAGGATGGGTACATGGTGGTCATAAAGGGATGGACATGGTCAGAAACAATGCTCAGGTAGGCCGTGGCATTTAAACGATGCCCAATTGGCACTAAGGGGCCTAAAGTGTGCCAAGAAAACATCCCGCACACCATTACACCACCACCACCAGCCTGCACAGTGGTAACAAGGCATGATGGATCCATGTTCTCATTCTGTTTACGCCAAATTCTGACTCTACCATCTGAATGTCTCAACAGAAATCGAGACTCATCAGACCAGGCAACATTTATCCAGTCTTTAACTGTCCAATTTTGGTGAGCTTGTGCAAATTGTAGCCTCTTTTTCCTATTTGTAGTGGAGATGAGTGGTACCCGGTGGGGTCTTCTGCTGTTGTAGCCCATCCGCCTCAAGGTTGTACGTGTTGTGGCTTCACAAATGCTTTGCTGCATACCTCGGTTGTAATGAGTGGTTATTTCAGTCAAAGTTGCTCTTCTATCAGCTTGAATCAGTCGGCCCATTCTCCTCTGACCTCTAGCATCAACAAGGCATTTTCGCCCACAGGACTGCCGCATACTGGATGTTTTTCCCTTTTCACACCATTCTTTGTAAACCCTAGAAATGGTTGTGCGTGAAAATCCCAGTAACTGAGCAGATTGTGAAATACTCAGACCGGCCTGTCTGGCACCAACAACCATGCCACGCTCAAAATTGCTTAAATCACCTTTCTTTCCCATTCAGACATTCAGTTTGGAGTTCAGGAGATTGTCTTGACCAGGACCACACCCCTAAATGCATTGAAGCAACTGCCATATGATTGGTTGGTTAGATAATTGCATTAATGAGAAATTGAACAGGTGTTCCTAATAATCCTTTAGGTGAGTGTATGTGTATAATATAGTAGGCAGGCTTTATAAATATATATATATAAATACACACACACACACAACTATTTTGTATTATTTATTATATGTTTTTAATTGATACATTAATCTGATACTATAACCCCAGTAATTAAGTTTTATACAATTAGTTTTGACAGCTGGCTGTGAGTGAAGGGTATGGTGTCGCTTAGTGGAACAGGTGCACCCCATTAGCTGTCAGTGGCTATGTACTCAAACACGCGTGATAATAAAGTGCAAACAATCATACAATTAATATTCAATTAGTGATAAAAAGTGATAATAAACCAATTAGTGAATTAATAAGAAAATAATAAAGAATACATAAGTGCATAAGTGAATTAAAGAGATATACAAAACACTGGGCACCCTTTGCGACATACACATTTGTTTAAACATTTGTTATTTTTCGCTATTGTGCACAGTTAAACATTTATCATATATTCATTAATATTGTACCTTCTTAAGTCTTGTACCAAAATTCTCATAACCGGCCCCTGTCCCCAAATTAGAATTTAGATTTGAAAGCTTGTTAAAATAAAACATGGTTATTATTTGTATTAAACCCTTCATGTGTGTCCCCCCATTTTCCACATAAAATCTCATAACCGACATCCTAAGGGATTTGTGTATGAAAACAGCATTTCAATAAAGTTTTCTGAATGAGGTGAAAGATCAAGGCCTTGTGTCAGTGAACACCACAGACCCAGGTAAGGACTGATTAATATTTTCTTAAAAATATTAATTTAACTTAGAAGTGCCTGTTAGCACATTGCTGTAGCACATAACCAACACCCAAGGAAAAAAATGAAACTGAAATATTAAAGGAGTATGAACGTATTTGACCAAAAACGGACTCTTTCTCAATGCTAATTTAGTTTTGAGCAAGAAATAAAATGGTTGCCACATGTGTTAAAATGGACAAGAAAGTGGAATTTCTCACAGCCGACACCATGCAATTGATTTCATAGCTGACACTTTTCAGGAGATAGAAAATGTGTTGGTTGTGATAAGTTGGTGTCGGTTATTATTTTATAGTGTATTTTATTCAAATTCTTAGTTCAGTTGTTTGGTATTTCATGTTTTTATTTCTGTGTGTTTTCTAAAGCCAGTTTTAATGTTCATTATAATATTGGGCAAAGTTAAATGTAGCTGTAAAATCAGAAAAGTAGTATTATAGAACTGTAGAGGTTAAGGGTAAGTCTGAGGCCTTTAGCTAAAGCCTGACAATGGACAGCGGTTGAAAATGAGCTTTGGCATTTTTAAACATTTGTGTTTGCCATTATACAAAAAATAAGAAATTACAAAGAAGTAAGATAATTTGTGTCCGTGACTAGTGTGGTATTTCCAGAGTGGGAAAACAGTTATAACTGACTGTAGCACAAATAAAACAAGTAAATCGCCATTTTTCTTAAGTTTTTTTTTTTCTTCCTGTGGGACACTAGTTTGGGTGTTTATTCCCAGTTCCACAAACACTGCCCCAGCGTAACACTACTGTGGGTTTAAAGGGGACCCTTAATACTATAAATTGGACCTAACATAATTTTGGAGCCATTTGGAGCCTCTCGTGATTTTATTATTATTATTATTATTATTATTATTATTATTATTATTATTATTGTTGTTGTTGTTGTTGTTGTTGTTGTTGTTGTTGTTGTTGTTGCATTTCTCTTTATACTTCTTTTAGTACATGTCTTAATGCTACTGGGCACTGCAGCATGTACAGTGAGGAGCGGCCTGTCCATGCCCACAGAAGTGTATGTGTTACCTGTAGCCTTGATGTAGTGCTGCCCAGTTACAGAATGTAATGTTACCTCGTTACCATTTTTGGATGTGCTATTTATGTTTCTTCCAGATCAAATAGACAGAAATAAATAAAAGAAAAATAATGTCCTTCCTGGGTAAACAGAGTGGAATTCGGTTCAACCCCCCAGCCATCGTCTTAATGTATGAAGATGAAGCGCTGAAGAAGATGTGGAAGCGTGTGATGTCTGAACTTCTCCATGTCTTCAGACGAATTGGCAGGCCTGTGCACAGCTGAACAGTACTGAAAACGACAAAGGATTCAGACCAGTGTTCAGTGTGCGACCCCTTGTTTTTCAATGATCGTGTAGCGCGACTCCTTCACCCGCGAAACACAGCAATTCAGCGAAAACCGGCCGTGAAGAGCGAGCTGCGCATGCCCGGAAATAAAAATCGGATCACGGTGTAAAAGTCGTGCAGTGAGAGCCGGGCTAAAGGCTGCTGTTCGCTTGTGGATGCTAACCGTTGGCGTGACTCAATTCAGTTTGTTTGGACACAAATGGAAATTGGGCTTTAAGGCATTCAGGACAGAAAACAGGAGACACGTATTCACACAGAGAGTTTTTACAATCTGGGACAAACTTCCCAGCGATGTGGTTGAAGCTGCAAACTTGGGACATTCAACAAGAGACTGGAAAGCATCCTTGGATCACTTAGTTATTAATGGACATCAAACGAGCACGATGGGTCGATCTGCTGTGTTTTGTAAATGTATGATCTTACGATATCTGTTCGCTTATGACATCACAGTTGCCATGATTCGATGAGTTTTGCTTTGGAGCTCTGATAGCTCTGTTGGTGTATGGAGAATTAGCGAGTGGTCGTAGTTTTACAGTGAGAAACTCATTCTGAGTAGCAATATAATTTTCGAGTATTATCAGGATAAAATAATGAAAGGGATTGTGGACTTTCGTCTGATAGACAATCCCAGACTCAGGTAGGTCGTTTCATTAGTCAATGGGGTTTCTCTTATTGCAACAGGGTATGCTAAGCCTACATTTTGTGTGTAATAATGAAAGTAAAGTGTACAATGTGCGCACAAAATGTGACTAATAATGTATATGTTTTTCCGCCAGCTATTGTATTGAATCTTTTTCCATGTGATAATTAATTCACTGTCTTTGATAGATTCATAGTGAAACTGAAATATGGTATACACATGGTACCATGGTGTAAAATTTCAAACAAAGCTCTACGCTGGATGTATGTATATGCCACTGTACAGTTTCTGTTCACCTACCTTTGGCTGGCTATATATGCCCGTGCAGTTACAGTATGTGAAGTCTATACATGATCTTCAATTCAAAGTTTTAAAGCATGTATGTCATTCAATTCTTAGCTATCATTTGTCTGTTCTCTAAATGTTTATAAATGTTATTTGGTGCCATGGGTGCATAAACGGGCTAAGTGCTTATATTCTATAAAAGGGCTTTTTGTTGCAGGATGATGTACCAATTTTTTCTTTAAATATACATTAATACTAAGGAAACCTTGCTGATTACTGCTTAAAAAAGGTTTACAGAATACAGAATTAACTGCAGTCTGTTTTATAGATATTTGTGTCGTTTTTTTTCTTTGTTTCCTAGATTAGATTGAACCTATAGACTAGTCACGAACTCCAGGGCTGTATTATAAAATTCTAGAAAGGGTTTAAGAGAATGAGAACACAGTTACAATTAATAGCAAAAAAAAAAAAAAAAAACCTTCCAGTATTCAGTGTGTGCTTTGCAACTTTATCCAGAGTTAGACATTTTTTTTACAGCTGTAGCATAGGCTGCAAATGGCAGTTTCTTCTTGAAGTGCAACTTAATTCCAAGAAGTGGAACTGTGAGCCTTCAGAATTACAAATTATTTTCTTACCTGGATATTTTTATTTGTTTTATTGTTTTTGTCTTTTTTTGTTCTTCATTTTTTCCTGGTATTTCCACAGGGCACAGAGAGAACTGCTGCACCTGGAGTCCATGATGGATAAGGTGAGGAACCCTTCAGGATTTGAAACTGTCCTTGCATGATGAAGTCAGTTTAACATTATTTGCATTCCTGTAATTCTTAGCAGAGTATATTGGTAACCCATATGGCTGTAGGCCAGTGTGCATGTAAACACATTCATCTGTCTAAATGAATTGTAGGTGTGATTCTTCCTGTAAAAGTTTCCCTTTGAATATCCAACAGCTAATGTAAAGTGTCCACTTTAGTATAGCTCAAGTAAGCAATTCAGAGATTGTGTGCAATGAGAATCTATTTAGATTAATGTGCTGAGCCCTGCGTTGCCCTGAGCAGCCAACTGACTCTTTGTCCCCCCAGCCCTCAAGAAGGGGCACCTGGAGCTCCCAGCAGGACCAGAGGAAGCAGCCACGTAAGATCATTACTGGAGTATCATTCACAGCTGAGGTGAAGCTCCACAAGACAGAGAAGGCCTGGAAGCCAAACATAAGGAAGGCTACCACAGAGGACACTGAGACCATCAAGACAGAGGTATGTAGGAGCAGTGGACACGGTTCTTGTTTGTGGGGTGGGATAAATAACTAGCTAGTCTTAAAGGGGATTGTGGGTAAACTTGGTGCCCCTGTAATGATCTTGTCTGGACCTCTAATGATGGAGAAGCGGAATTGAGAGACTACATATGCTCACAAGCACCCACCTCTCCAGTACAAATAAAACCATGGACTTGGCCAAGGTTTACAGAACTAACCCTTTTTCCTTCCTTCCCTCCTCCCTCCTTTCCCCTTCACCAGGAGCTATTTTGCAGGATGCGCAGTATCCTGAACAAGCTGACCCCACAGATGTTCCATCAGCTGATGCGTCAAGTGACCGAGCTGACCATTGACACAGAGGAGCGGCTCAAGGGTGTCGTTGACCTAATCTTTGAGAAGGCCATCTCCGAACCCAACTTCTCTGTCACATACGCCCATATGTGCTGCTGCCTTATGGAGGTGAGAGAAGGAGTGTGGCAGGGGTGAGAGTGAGGTAAAAGAGGGAGGCAGGGAATGATAGAAGGTTGCAAAGATGCTACATGGATCAGATTCGTTTTGCTATGGAGTTGCATGAATCCTGGACCCCTGTTCATCTGTGGGTTTTCTCTCTGTACCTGTTAAAGCAAGAAGCTAGCCTACCACACAGACCATGCTTAGCTAATTCAAGTTTCCATCTTGCTTATGGTTTATGTTCTCCCTCCTCCTCTTTCTGTAGCTCCACGTCCCTACCACTGGCAAGCTGGGCGTGACTGTGACTTTACGCCAGCTGCTGTTGAGAAAATGTAAGACAGAGTTTGAGAAGGATCAGGGTGGCGCCGAGGTCGTTGAGAAGAAGCAGAAGGAGCTGGATGCATGCTTGGTAATAAAAACTAAATTAATATTTTTTAAATGTAAAGTACTGAAATTTGATAGTCCTTTATTGTAAATAAGGCACAGGTTGGTTGTGCAATCTCAGTATGAATAACATACACATATGTTAGTCCCAGTGAGAGATCGAGATCAGGCAAGAGAAAGTTTTATGTGATCCTGCAGATTCAGCCCGAGTTCAGCCAATCAGCAGAAGAAGGCACTGCTGAGGTCTCGCGGACTCCAACTTTAAAGGGGCAGCTACAGTTCATGAGCTGTGTGAGTGACACAGCAGCAACACCATCGTGTGATTAACTGCATCAACACAGAATTGTTCCTGTTAGAAAACGCAGGGGGACGGGGGCTGTACCTGCAATTAACATTAAGTTTCTGATGTCAACTCTACCAAACCAGTGTGGAGTCCAAAAACACATTTTAGCCGCCAGCAATATTATTTGGCCCCCAAAGCCCCCCAAATTAATTATAAATATATATTTTTAAAAAATGCTAAAAGTCCCAAATGCAATTTTCCAAGAAGGAAGTGACCCAACCTAAATAATGCAAAAGTTACATTTTAACTTAATCAACTTAACTTGTTATGCAAGTGGCGCCCAGCAGCAGATGGAGAAAAACGACACCAGTCAAGTAATTCATTTCAACAGTAATAATTTTGACTTCATTGACTTTACAAACAACAGGAGGGATTAATTGGAGTCTGTTTCTTCTGAGACAAGGCCCATATAACATAACTTCACTGGCTGAGGTAGGATATGTGGCTTAACAGCATCTGATTTTATTTTTTATTAGGCCTAGTTACAATTGCAACTGGCCAGATAGGTAGCATCCTACATAAAACAATAATTAAAAGAAAAAGAGGCAATGTCTGTGTCTTAATGTCTGTATCGGGAGTCTGGATAACCTGCTCCTGTAATGACAAAACAAACAGAAAATACTGTCAGCATGAGACCTAAAATAGCCCTGGATAAGCACCAATTATAATTATAATAATAATAATGATAATAATAATAATAATAATAATAATAATAATAATAATAATAATAATAATAATAATGATCATAATAATCACAATAATGTTAGGAGCCTATATGACTATTTATTAAATACTAAGTTACTTACTTAATGGGAAAAGTTGCATTTCCCCTCAGACACGATCTTTTGGATGTCAGGTGAGAGGGATGTGATTCTGATGCGCAGGCAGTCCTTGATTGACTCGTGTGAAAGCCAGTTCCTGTCATGAGTCTTCATTGCATTCAGAGAGGAAAATGAGGACTCACAGGTGTACGTTGGTCCAAAGATTGTTAGCACATAAAACGCAAGTTTCTTTATTATGCTGTATTCCTCTGAGCATGCCACCCAAAACGCACACAAGGACTCGGCACTCCTATGCGCATCCCTGATTTGGCTCGACGTCTGGAATTCAGTCAGCTCATAGGGGCGCCTTATCCAGCGAGGATATCGTTGTCTTATCAAGGGAGGAGAATTCTCCACCTGGACGGACTGTGAAAGGATCACGTACAAACGCAATGATGTCCTTGGGCATGCTGTAGTCTTCAAATCTGGTGTAGAAGTTGTCCCTCAGCTGCTTGATAAAATCTTTCATCACCTCTGTGACAATACTGCAGCCTGGTCCCTTTGCCTGTCGTTTCTTCAGTGTGCTGAAGTGCAGTAGCCTTCCAGATGACAAGTCCAAATCGAACAAGTCAAGCTTCCTAGTAAAGGTTTTCCACCATGTCCACGACTGTTGTTATTCTAACTACAGATTTAACCAGTTTAAGTGACAGAACATGTCAGCCAAGAAAGCATCATTAGAGAGGAATTCCACAATTTCCAAAATATGAAGGTGGTCAGCTGCAGTCCTCATTTTGCTTTTTCTGAGAAAATCCACAACCTGGTCATGCAGCTCACAGAATCGTTCTAGAGCTTTTCCTTTACTCAGCCAGCACACTAATCGTTGTGGGTGGCCTCCTCTGATTCTGTCACAAGCTTGTGGTGTTGGGTGCTTGATGTAGTGATACATAAATAAAAACATTAACGTATTTAAGAAAGCAATAGGCTATTAGTCTTGTTGTTTTCGTTGATTCTGTTGGTTGCATTATAATTATTACTGCATTTGAAAATGACCCCGCTAATACGCAGCGTTGCAGCAACTTAATAATACATGTGTTAGGTGGGAAGCTCTTTTTAATTGTTGTTTTATAAACAACAATCCCGAAATCCCGGGATTGATAAAAGTGCCCGGTATTGGATTCCCTACCCGGCACCCCTCCTTTCCACAATGTCCAGGGCCCCTCTCTGTGAATGCCAATGTGGACTGTCATTAAGTGCTGTCTGTGTGTGCAGGGCGAGGAGGCCAAGGGCAAGCGTCGCCGCCGGGCACTGGGCAACATCCAGTTCATCGGGCAGCTCCTCAAGGTGAAGATGCTCAATGAGAACACCATGCACAACTGCGTCATCGTCAAGCTGCTGAGAAAGCAGGATGAGGAGTCCCTGGAGTGCCTGTGCCGACTCCTCTCCACTATTGGCAAGGACCTGGACTCGGAGAAGGCAAAGGTAATGCCGCTATGCCAGACCGTGCCCTGGCTAAACATCCAGGAACGTCAGACTGCATACTGGTCCTCATATTCTTCTCTAGACATAATGAGCCAATACTGGAGTGGCAAGTTTGCCAGAAGAGAAAATTCCGTCTCACCAGCACTCCTGCATTGTTTTAAAATGAGCAAACTAGCCTTTCTTCTGCCATCAGCTTTCTAGAGTCACTGGGCCTCTAGACAGTGGTCTGAATAACTGCTTCTGTGCATCTGCAAGAGCTTTCCAGAAGGAACGCTGCTTCACTCAGTAGTATGAAGTTACTGCTCTGCCACGCTGTCTGGAATGTTTTCTAATCGTTCTGTCTGATCTTTTTACAAGCCCCCCATGGACCAGTACTTCAACCAGATGGAGCAGATCGTCAAAGAGAGGAAGACCTCCTCTCGAATCCACTTCATGCTGCAGGACGTCTTGGACCTGAGAAAGGTAATGACTGTTGAGAGAATAGAAACCTTCCTTGCTTTTAGCTTCCCACCCCCCCATTCCCTGCCTGGCTCCTGTTTTCTCTCTCTCCACTAATCACTGACTCATTCTCCCGTTCCTCAGGATAACTGGGTGCCCAGGAGGGGTGACCAGGGCCCTAAGACAATTGACCAGATCCACAAGGAAGCCCAGTTGGATGAGCACCGTGAGCAGATCAAGGTGCAACAGCAGCTCATGAACAAGCAGGACAGCCGACGTGGGGACAGGAATAGTGTCCCTGTCTCCAAGAACAGGCCCATCGACACCACCAGCCTCAGCAAGATCTCAAAGGTAACTGAGAGACACACACATGCTGCCACCCACTACACCCATCCACTTTTGGAGATTTTACACTCATCTTTTCCACTGTCTGCATAACCCTAAGTATAGTGATACCAAATTGACTTTTACAATGACTTTCAGCAAAACCCCAGTTTCTGATCCCTGTTTTGTTGGCAGCACTTGAGTGGTTTGGCAGGCTGTGTACTTGTTTACCTGCTTTAACGTTGGCATATTTGTTCTGTGGATCGTGCTTCTGCTGAACACCTCCATCAAAAATATACAGCATCATAGCTGAGGAAAGTTCAATGAATCTGCCTGCAATAGGATCAAGTCATGAATGTAACTCCAATAGAATGTATACTTAATACAGCTCAAGTAGGCAATTCAGAGATTGTGTGCAATGAGAATCTATTTAGATTGATGTGCTGCCCTGCCCTGCCCAGCTGACTGACTCTTTGTCCCTCCAGCCCTCAGGAATAGGCCACTGGGGCTCCCAGCAGGGCCAGAGGAAGCAGCCACGTAAGATCATTACTGGAGTGTCATTCACAGCTGAAGTGACGCTCAACAAGGCAGAGAAGGCATGGAAGCCAAACATAAGGAAGGCTACCACAGAGGACACCGAGACCATCAAGACAGAGGTATGTACAGGGTTCCAGTCATGGAAAATCCTGGAAAAGTCATGGAAAATGACCAAACAATTTTCAGTCATGGGAAATAGCTACACATATAACCCATTTACAACATACATGGGATATAATGTACACTCTGACAAAAAGAAACAGTTTCATGGTGCAGAATAAAATTGTATTAAATCCTGTTTAAACTTACCTTTTAGTACGTATTCTGTAATACACATGGTTATTATGAACGTCCCAGATGAATGTGCCAGATATTATGTATACAGGGATTTTCAAGACTTGGGAGAGTCTGTGTGAAGTACATATACGCTAAGCACAACTCCTATAACCATATAGCAACACAAAGAAGCTCGGTGCGTTCACAACACGCAGACTTCTGGCATTCTGCACAGATTCTCAAGATCATTGGTTGCGATCTTGTACTTCAAATTTACATAATTCTGAACAGAGTCTGACCATTCAGCCAGTAAACCCACAGTGTTTGTGTAGATTCTGAGCAGAATGACGTAAATCTGTGTACATGATCATGACTAAATTGGTCAGGATCTGCCAGAATGAGGATCTCCCTTTTATGTGAAATAAAGTTAATAGTAAAAGTTAATCACACGCACATCCAACTTAATTAGTAGGTGCAGGGTAGATAAAAATCCATATAAAGTAAAAATAAAGAAATACCTGCACACTTACCACAGCTCCAATGCACAAATAAAAAGTATTTATGTAACCCATGCTTCACTGGTTTTTAGCTAAAACTTTTCGATCTACACAAGATCTTCAGGATATGGATGTATAGACCAGGATATGGATCCTGATGAAGATCTCTTGTAGATTGAAATGTTTTTGTGAAATATAGTTCAACCTCGGATTCAGGAGGAACAATGTGGATTCCGTCCGGGCCGCGGAGCAATGGACCTGCTCTTTGTCCTTTCACGAATATTTGAGGGGGCATGGGAGTATGCTAATCCAGTCTACATGTGTTTTGTGGACTTGGAGTAGGCATACGACCGTGTTCCCCGGGATTTCTTGTGAGAGATGTTGAGGGAGTATGGGGTGCCGGGGCCGCTTATGCGTGCCATCCGGTCCTTTTATTCCCAAAGCAAGAGCTGTGTCCATATACTCGGTGTTAGGTCGAAAACGTGGTGGGTGTAGGACTCCGCCAAGGGTGCATCTTGTCTCCACTCCTGTTTGTGATTTTCATGGACAGGATATCAAGGCACAGCCGAGGTAGAGAGAGTATCCAGTTTGAGGGCATGGAGGTGGCATCTCTGCTGTTTGCAGATGATGTTGTGCTTCTTGCCCCATCCGACTGTGATCTCCAACACGCACTCGAGCGTTTTGCTGCCGAGTGTGAAGCGATTGGGATGAGAATCAGCACTTCTAAGTCTGTGGCTATGGATCTCTCTCGGAAAAGAGTGGATTGTCCGCTTCAGGTTAGGGGGGAGCAGCTGCTCTTAGTGGAGGAGTTTAAGTACCTCAGGGTTTTGCTCACGAGTGATGGAAAGGGGGAGCGTGAGATAGACAGGCGGATCGCTGCAGCGTCTGCAGTATTGCGGGCGCTCTATCTGTCCGTGGTGGTGAATCGGGAGCTGAGACCTCGGACAAGGCACGCGGTTTACACGTCAATCTACCTCCCCATCCTCACCTGTGGTCATGAACGTTGGGTAATGACCAAAAGGACGAGATCACGGGTGCAAGCGGTGAAAATGAGGTTTCTCCGCAGGGTTGCTGGACTCACCCTTTGGGATAGGGTGTGGAGCTCAGTAATCCAGGAGAGCCTCGGAGTAGAGTCGCTACTTCTCCAGATCGAGAAGAACCAGTTGAGGTGATTTGGGCATCTGGTAAGGATGCCCCCCGGGAGGCTGCCTGTGCAGCTCTACCGGGCACTCCCCAGTGGGCAGAGACCCCGAGGCCAACAAGTGAGCGCTCTGTTAGAACAAAAACCAGCAGACACAGGGGTTCACCAGGACCAGTGTTGAGAACCCCTGCCTACATCAAATGCTCAAACTTTATGTGTCCGTTGCATTTAAATTATGTAGCCAAATGTATGATATGCATATTTATTTAAAATCAAGTAAATAATAATACATATTGTTCTATTCAACAGATAAAAAAGAATTTCAAACCACAAACAAGTTCTACAAAAGTTACCAATATACACTGTTTATCCCAAAGCAGAGTTTCTTGTGCTGTTTGCACTGTCCTCAATGCCACAATGCTGACCAACCTTCATATGTGTGCCAATCATATAGCGCGATATTAATCACATGACCTCCAGCAAGCGTCTGTGTGTGCTGTACACTGCAAAACAGCTTCGATGTGAGTGCTGACAAGATAATGTCATAATATCAAACAAGCTTGTGAAGTAGTGTTTCATAACAAATAATTTCTGATAAGAAACTGAAAATAATATTGAGTGTTTAAAATGGGTATAAATCAGTAAAATCTAAACTCCTCAAATACAAAAATCAGGTAATTTATTGGTAAAAATCATTATTTATATATATTGTTTTAAAGAAAGAGAAAAATAATAATAAAAGCTTTTAGGTTTAAACAATCTAAACAGGTTTAAATCTAAAATACTTCTTTAGCAGCGTACAGGAATGGATTACTGTAGGCCCTGGCCATTTGTATATAACAAGGTATGTTTTTATTAATTAATTGAGCTGATTTATAGAAGTTTATATTCAAGGCAATTCAGAATTAATAAAAATACAGACTGTTAATGTTGTTTTGTATATTTTCTACTGTAATCAACATTTATACTACATATACATTGATCAGATAGTACTAGGTTTACTTTTGCATTTACATCTTTGTGTGCTCTTTATTAGTTGAGGGTAGCATGTTTTATAAAAGTGGATGGATTGGATGGCTGTAAGGGGAGGAGGAGGCTGTCATGACAAAAGCTGATTATGTGGTTCTTTCCTATTGTGTTTATCAATATCTTTATTATTTTCTGTGTGCATTTTCAACTTTCCCGCATTTTATTGTAATAATAATTTAGTTATGGAAAATCAGAAAATGACCATGGAAAAATCATGGACAAGTCATGGGAAAAAAAGATCTGATTTGCGTGGGAACCCTGTATGTAGGAGCAGTGGACACGGTTCTTGTTTGTGGGGTGGGATAAATAACTTGCTAGTCTTAAAGGGGATTGTGGGTAAAGTTGGTGCCCCTGTGTTGATCTCCTTTTAGTGCCATCATGTCTGGACCGCTAATGATGGAAAAGCGGAACTGAGGGGCTACATATGCTCACAAGCATCCACTGCTCCAGTACAAATAAAACCATTGGCCAAGGTTTACAGAACTAACCCTTTTTCCTTCCTTCCCTCCTGCCTCCTTTCCCCTTCACCAGGAGCTATTCCGCAGGATGCGCAGTATGCTGAACAAGCTGACCCCACAGATGTTCCATCAGCTGATGCGTCAAGTGACCGAGCTGACCATTGACACAGAGGAGCGGCTCAAGGGTGTCGTTGACCTAATCTTTGAGAAGGCCATCTCCGAACCCAACTTCTCTGTCACATACGCCCATATGTGCTGCTGCCTTATGGAGGTGAGAGAAGGAGTGTGGCAGGGGTGAGAGTGAGGTAAAAGAGGGAGGCAGGGAATGATAGAAGGTTGTGAAGATGCTACATGGATCAGATTCGCTTTGTTATGGAATTGTAATTTGTGGGAGCTCAGTTTTTAATGGACCAGCAGATGCCGGTCTTGTGAAGAGCATATCAAGAAGTATTGCTGAGATGGCACTAGTGCTCTTGCCATCACTCACCCACACTCTGTGTAAGCCAAGGTGTCGGTTTGTCCCAGTCCGTCTTAGTGTAGAGCTCCAGTGATGATCTCTTATTAGTGCCATGGTGTCTGGGCCTCTGGCATCTAGTGATGGAGGAGAGGAAATGAGGAGCCTCATTGAACACTTTCAGTTTCGTCCCACTCCAGAGTTATCTGGAATTTGTTTTGCATTCAATTCCAAACCATTCAATGAGATGAGCTGCATGAATCCTGGACCCCTGTTCATCTGTGGGTTTTCACCCTGATACCTGTTAAAGCTAGAAGCCAGCCTACCACACAGACTATGCTTAGCTAGTTCAAGTTTCCATCTTTCTTAGGGTTTATGTTCTCCCTCCTCCCCGTTCTGTAGCTCAGCGTCCCTACCACTGGCAAGCCAGGCGTGACTGTGACTTTCCGCCAGCTGCTGTTGAGAAACTGCAAGACGGAGTTTGAGAAGGATCAGGGTGGAGACAAGGTCCTGGAGAAGAAGCAGAAAGAGCTGGATGCATGCTTGGTAATAAAAACTAAATTAATTATTTTTTTAATGTAAAGGACTGAAATTTGATAGTCCTTTATTGTAAATAAGGCACAGGTTGGTTGTGCAATCTCAGTATCAATGGGCCAATCATTAAGCAAGCATTTGAAGCATCGTGCAAGCATGAATGTAAGTGGTGTGTACGTTTATTTTAAGGACTTTCATTTAGTGCTTGGCCATTTTGGTTTTTGACAACCTCATGTAACACACACCTGTACAACGGGCACGTGGCACAACGGGCTCAGAAATGCAATTTGAGACTTCCCAAAACAATTAGCATTGTGCCTAATTGACCATTGTGGTGCGAGGGCGCCTGCCTGTGGTGCTCTGACTGTCAGTGTTGGCTGGGTGAGGGGGCGGACCTCTGCAGCTCGGTGCAGCAGAGCAGATTGTTGTGATCTGGAGTAGATAGCAAGGCTGGATTTAGTTAATATAAAAATAACACTAGTGAATTAGTCACTATGTGGACAGTAGATAGTCAACCTTTACACCTGTGTTAGTACCAGTGAGAGATCGAGATCAGGCACGAGAAAGTTTTATGTGATCCAGTAATTGCAGTCACATGATTTACTGTGTATGTAGCTCTGGGTCTGATCCAAACTGCAGCGATCTCCTGGCACTAGGGAATCCAATCCCGGGATCTTGGACAGTTTTCTAGTCCCAAAATACCAGTATTGAAAACGTGAAATACACGGGATCAGGCGATTGTGGCTAATGAAAAATGTGACAGCACAGTAATTCTTGAACTCCATGCTGTAAGCTATTTATCAAAGAAAATGTGCAATAATTAATACAGAGGCTCATGATCTGTTCAAAATGTGAATCTGAAGTACAACCACCTGCAGATTCAGCCCGAGTTCAGCCAATCAGCAGAAGAAGGCACTGCTGAGGTCTCGCGGACTCCAACTTTAAAGGGGCAGCTACAGTTCATGAGCTGTGTGAGTGACACAGCAGCAACACCATCGTGTGATTAACTGCATCAACACAGAATTGTTCCTGTTAGAAAACGCAGGGGGACGGGGGCTGTACCTGCAATTAACATTAAGTTTCTGATGTCAACTCTACCAAACCAGTGTGGAGTCCAAAAACACATTTTAGCCGCCAGCAATATTATTTGGCCCCCAAAGCCCCCCAAATTAATTATAAATATATATTTTTAAAAAATGCTAAAAGTCCCAAATGCAATTTTCCAAGAAGGAAGTGACCCAACCTAAATAATGCAAAAGTTACATTTTAACTTAATCAACTTAACTTGTTATGCAAGTGGCGCCCAGCAGCAGATGGAGAAAAACGACACCAGTCAAGTAATTCATTTCAACAGTAATAATTTTGACTTCATTGACTTTACAAACAACAGGAGGGATTAATTGGAGTCTGTTTCTTCTGAGACAAGGCCCATATAACATAACTTCACTGGCTGAGGTAGGATATGTGACTTAACAGCATCTGATTTTATTTTTTATTAGGCCTAGTTACAATTGCAACTGGCCAGAAAGGTAGCATCCTACATAAAACAATAATTAAAAGAAAAAGAGGCAATGTCTGTGTCTTAATGTCTGTATCGGGAGTCTGGATAACCTGCTCCTGTAATGACAAAACAAACAGAAAATACTGTCAGCATGAGACCTAAAATAGCCCTGGATAAGCACCAATTATAATTATAATAATAATAATGATAATAATAATAATAATAATAATAATAATAATAATGATCATAATAATCACAATAATGTTAGGAGCCTATATGACTATTTATTAAATACTAAGTTACTTACTTAATGGGAAAAGTTGCATATCCCCTCAGACACGATCTTTTGGATGTCAGGTGAGAGGGATGTGATTCTGATGCGCAGGCAGTCCTCGATTGACTCGTGTGAAAGCCAGTTCCTGTCATGAGTCTTCATTGCATTCAGAGAGGAAAATGAGGACTCACAGGTGTACGTTGGTCCAAAGATTGTTAGCACATAAAACGCAAGTTTCTTTATTATGCTGTATTCCTCTGAGCATGCCACCCAAAACGCACACAAGGACTCGGCACTCCTATGCGCATCCCTGATTTGGCTCGACGTCTGGAATTCAGTCAGCTCATAGGGGCGCCTTATCCAGCGAGGATATCGTTGTCTTATCAAGGGAGGAGAATTCTCCACCTGGACGGACTGTGAAAGTATCACGTACAAACGCAATGATGTCCTTGGGCATGCTGTAGTCTTCAAATCTGTTGTAGAAGTTGTCCCTCAGCTGCTTGATAAAATCTTTCATCACCTCTGTGACAATACTGCAGCCTGGTCCCTCTGCCTGTCGTTTCTTCAGTGTGCTGAAGTGCAGTAGCCTTCCAGATGACAAGTCCAAATCGAACAAGTCAAGCTTCCTAGTAAAGGTTTTCCACCATGTCCACGACTGTTGTTATTCTAACTACAGATTTAACCAGTTTAAGTGACAGAACATGTCAGCCAAGAAAGCATCATTAGAGAGGAATTCCACAATTTCCAAAATATGAAGGTGGTCAGCTGCAGTCCTCATTTTGCTTTTTCTGAGAAAATCCACAACCTGGTCATGCAGCTCACAGAATCGTTCTAGAGCTTTTCCTTTACTCAGCCAGCACACTAATCGTTGTGGGTGGCCTCCTCTGATTCTGTCACAAGCTTGTGGTGTTGGGTGCTTGATGTAGTGATACATAAATAAAAACATTAACGTATTTAAGAAAGCAATAGGCTATTAGTCTTGTTGTTTTCGTTGATTCTGTTGGTTGCATTATAATTATTACTGCATTTGAAAATGACCCCGCTAATACGCAGCGTTGCAGCAACTTAATAATACATGTGTTAGGTGGGAAGCTCTTTTTAATTGTTGTTTTATAAACAACAATCCCGAAATCCCGGGATTGATAAAAGTGCCCGGTATTGGATTCCCTACCCGGCACCCCTCCTTTCCACAATGTGCAGGGCCCCTCTCTGTGAATGCCAATGTGGACTGTCATTAAGTGCTGTCTGTGTGTGCAGGGCGAGGAGGCCAAGGGCAAGCGTCGCCGCCGGGCACTGGGCAACATCCAGTTCATCGGGCAGCTCCTCAAGGTGAAGATGCTCAATGAGAACACCATGCACAACTGCGTCATCGTCAAGCTGCTGAGAAAGCAGGATGAGGAGTCCCTGGAGTGCCTGTGCCGACTCCTCTCCACTATTGGCAAGGACCTGGACTCGGAGAAGGCAAAGGTAATGCCGCTATGCCAGACCGTGCCCTGGCTAAACATCCAGGAACGTCAGACTGCATACTGGTCCTCATATTCTTCTCTAGACATAATGAGCCAATACTGGAGTGGCAAGTTTGCCAGAAGAGTAAATTCCGTCTCACCAGCACTCCTGCGTTGTTTTAAAATGAGCAAACTAGCCTTTCTTCTGCCATCAGCTTTCTAGAGTCACTGGGCCTCTAGACAGTGGTCTGAATAACTGCTTCTGTGCATCTGCAAGAGCTTTCCAGAAGGAACGCTGCTTCACTCAGTAGTATGAAGTTACTGCTCTGCCACGCTGTCTGGACTGTTTTCTAATCGTTCTGTCTGATCTTTTTACAAGCCCCCCATGGACCAGTACTTCAACCAGATGGAGCAGATCGTCAAAGAGAGGAAGACCTCCTCTCGAATCCGCTTTATGCTGCAGGACGTCTTGGACCTGAGAAAGGTAATGACTGTTGAGAGAATAGAAACCTTCCTTGCTTTCAGCTTCCCATTCCCTGTCTGCCTCTTGTTTTTTCTCTAGCCTCTAATCACTGACTCATTCTCCCATTCCTCAGGACAACTGGGTGCCCAGGAGGGGTGACCAGGGCCCTAAGACAATTGACCAGATCCACAAGGAAGCCCAGTTGGATGAGCACCGTGAGCAGATCAAGGTGCAACAGCAGCTCATGAACAAGCAGGACAACCGACGTGGGGACAGGAATAGTGTCCCTGTCACCAAGAACAGGCCCATCGACACCAGCAGCCTCAGCAAGATCTCAAAGGTAACTGAGAGACACACACCCACTACACCCATCCACTTTTGGAGATTTGACTCTTTTCTACTTTCTCCATAACCCTAAGTATAGTGCTACCCAAATTACTTTCAGCAAAACCCCAGTTTCTGAGCCCTGTTTTGTTTTGTTGCAGCACTTGAGTGGTTTGGCAGGCTGTGTAGTTGTTTACATGTTTATATTACAGTTGAAGGCAAAGGGTGGTCACACCAAATATTGATTTGATGTAGATTTTTCTTGTCTTCACTCACTTTGCATTTAGTTAATTGATAAATATAATCTATTAACATGTCTATTTGTGAAAGCATTCTTACTTTACAGCATTTTTTCACACCTGCCTAAAACTTTTCTACAGTACTGTGTATATATATGTGTATATTTTGTAAGTCACTCTGGATAAGAGCGTCTGCTAATAAATAATAGTTATATATAATCAGCACACATATTGTGGGGAAATTGAACAATTGTAGCATTTTTTTGCATTTCTCTCCATCCCTTCTTTCCAAGGAGACTGAGAAGAATAAATGTGAGCAGCAGTTCCTGCTGGACTTAGAGTCCATCTGTGCCGGCATGCAGAAACTCCACATTAGCGATGTGGTCCTGGAGAAGGTATGCAGCCCTCTGCTTGTGTAGAGGACCCTAGAGTTTTATATTCTTATTTTCTGCAATGTTCTGATGGATGTGTTTAATGCTGATATTGAACGGTCTCATTTGTACTTTTATACCATGTTGCATGTTTCTTGTCAGTTGCTTTGTAATTGTGATTGTAGTTGAATGCTGTGTGTGTGTTACCTGTCCACCGAGCCAGTTATTAGAAGACGTCCCAGTTTGCGTCGACTGATCCTCAGGAATGTCTTTTTGATTGAAAACATCAACTGAGTGTTATTTGACATCTGAAAATATGATATAGTGCAAAGTTGTTCAGCTGAAGCCATTCTGTATGTGGGGAAAGGACTCATTTGCATGCTCTGTTGCCTGTTTTTCTCTCTCTCCTGCAGCCCGGAGCGATGCACTCCAATAATCAGCAGGAGGAGAGCTTCTACAAATGGCGGTTCCGTAAAGACCTGCCCTCTCTGGGGTCCCTGGAGCGCCATAGAGACAGAGCAGAGCAGGCCAGGAAGAGAGAGCGGAGGACTTCTGTGAAACATGGCTGGCATTAGAAAGTGAAGGGGGGGGCGGGGGGATGGTGTATATATAGAGTTTACTGTACATCAATAAAAATGACAATTTCAAAAATTGAAGCACCAATCCTTCTCTGGCACCGATGAAAGCTGGAGAGTTATAATGGATCAACACACAATCATTTATTAATTTATTCTTCTCTGGCGAATGTCTAACCTACAAAAGGTGTCTAATCAATCCGAAACAGAAGTAGGATTGCTCTTAACAATGTGTATATATATATATATATATATATATATATATATATACACACAGTATATATATGACACTGATAACAAAGTAGGTGATTATATATTTTTAGGTGTAGGACAGGGATGGGTAACTTTAACGGTGGTGAGGGCCAATACATTTGCATCTTTACTACCAGAGGGCCAGATTACAAACCCGCACTCTCATTAATAGAATATTGTAAACCACCTTCCTCTACTTGGCTAATATAACTACTAATTAATTAAATAATCCTACATGTGTGATTATTGTTTTAGTTTTTATTATAAAAGCACTCCAGTTGCCCAAAGCTTTAGTTTTAGTTTAAATAAAAAAGCAGACCCATTATAGTGATGTGTGAATTATAACACAAAAGCAACAAAAGCTTACAAAAGCTTTAGTTTTAGTTTAAATAAAAAAGATAATCTGTCTCCCATCTTGGCTGGAATACACGGTTCTCGTGATGATTTTTTTATTTTTTTAGAAGTCATTGTATCCCGGCTCCTCTACTGCTGGCTATAGTAGTTGTGTGAAGGTTAAAAGTGCTTTTAATATTATTATTAGCCTAATTATTCTTGTAGTAATTAACTGAGCAAGCAATTATTGCATTGAACTGCGTTTGTAGCTGCCTGCCTGCTGGTAGGATGAAGCACAACTCCACCCCAATTAGGCTGTCCAAAATATTTCCGTGGGCCGCTATGACAGGTGATGCGGGCCGTATGTGGCCCCTGGGCCGCGAGTAGCCCATCCCTGGTGTAGGAAGATTGGAGTGCACTTATTTTTGGTGAAGGAGAAATGTAAAAAAAAAAAAAAACAGGTCAGTTGGAAATGCAGCTGGGACATTTCAGAAGACGACAGTGGATGTATGAAGAGTTGGGATTTCTCATGCGATAAGCCGGGCTGAGTCTGGACTGAACATTTTGATTTGCTGTTTGGAATCCACCCACCTCTCTGTCTGTCTGTCTTTTTTTTCCTCCTACACTTAACATGGGGACAAGAAGCCTTTAACAAGCCTGTAGTGGATTTAAAAAAATACAATACAAGTAAACAATACAAATCCTACATCCTAGACTGACTGGAATAACAGAAAGACACAGCGTGAATAAGAATGAAAAGTGCAGAAATGTCACAGATATGGAGCGTCGTGCTGACCTGGTTTATTCTGAGCAGATCCTTGATTCTTTCTTCTTTCTTGAGGGGCTCGTCCTGCCACTGCTTCAGGTAGGCTTGAAGGTCGACTTTGCCCTTCCCTGATATGGAGCAAAGCCCAGGTTAAATGCAGTAAAGTATATGTATTTCAATCCATCAATTTCCATTTGTATAGTGCCCTTTGCAGGGTAGCCACAGAGCGCTTTTACAGAGTGGTAAACATACAACAAACATAAAGCAAAAGAACAATACAATAAAATAAAAACTACAATAAAGTAAGCCAACATTAAATAAATAAACCATTAGGCACATTCTGTGAACATGTAATCAATAACTTAATAACTTAATAAACATATCTGACTGAACTGTCACATGGTTGTGTTTTGGGCGACACTCATGATTAGGCAACACCAGCTTCCTGCTTTCGGAGTGAAACACTATTGTTGACCATTCAGACTCATGACATGACACACAGGACTGTGTTGGTTATCTACAGGAGCTCAGTGTCTTTGGCACAACTGTCTTGAACTCTTTGAACTCAGCCCCATTGTTTTCAACCCACCAGCGGGTTGAGCTGTATCTATTAATAACGCATTATTATGGCCAGAAACATTGTTGTATCACTAGAAACTATCAAATGATAGCAAGATTGTGAAGATCACATGTTGCTGTGTGGAGATATTGACTTGCAAAGTAGGGGAAACATGTACTACATAATACATATCAAAAAAAATATCATAACTCCGTAAGTTTTCATCCAATTTTCACACAGTTTGTGTTAATGAGGGCTCTCTGTGAGTTCCGGGGTGAGGTACCGCCGGGGAGCGTTAACTGGGTGGTGGGAGTGATGAGGGCCGGAGAGAGAGAGAGAGCAAGAGAAAGCAAGAGAGAGAGAGTTTTGAGTTTTACAAAGCACTTTATTGAAACAAACACCAAGGAAACATGGAACAATCAGTAAAAGCAATTATACCATTAGACAACATAAACAAAACTTAGAATGGCAACATAAAGAGGAGTTCCCCCTCTCTGAGGGTACTTAGTGCATCATCTATGCACCACAATCGACTAAAAGTTTCAAGGTCCTTATTAAGTGTATAAAACCTATAATCAAGTAAAATCCTGGCCTTAATAAAACATTTAAACAACACAAAACAAGATTCTGCTCAACACTGGCACTAACTTTAGTTTTTCTTGACTTATAAATGGCCATTTTGGTCTGCCCAAAGGTGAAAGTAGCGATCTGCTGTCTCCCACACAGTTCCTTCCCACCACGAACACCATATATAAAAACAATAGTTAAAAAAACTGTTTAAGACCATTAAAAACTCTACTGACTGCACTCAAGTGAGGATCTAGCTGGGCACAATATAAAAAACAATGAAACACAGTCTCCCACTCCTCACAAAAAGGGCACCTGTCGGACTGTGCAGGGTTAATTACCGACAGGAGGGAGTTGACAGCAATGATGGTGTGGAGCACCTCCACTGCAAATCCCCAGCTCTCAAATTCAGCTGATACACACTGCGCCACACAGTGGAAGACACAAACACCACCACCGCGCTATTCACTCAAGAGGCTGAGCCAATGCTCTCGCCTCCGGTCACCTCTCCACGGGGCCCATCTTTACCCCGTACCAGCGAGGCAGCCTCTCAAAAGGGATTCCTTGACCTCGGCTTCCCCAGTCAGGGCCAACCCCCCCACAGAGACACCGATCTGCTGTTTAAACACCTCTTGTGAGAAAAAACTCCACCACAAAAAAAAAAAAACACGATAACAAAAGTGTAAAACCAGAGAAAAAAGACAAGGAAAACACAGTCCAGACCTGCAGCGCACTCCCACACACTCACACGAGAAGAGAGAGAGAGAGATTCTTTATAATTGTATTATTTATTTTCCATACATGTATGTAAGTTTAATTGCTTTGGCAATACACATTTGTTTGTTTGTCATGCCAATAAAACACCTTAAATTGAAATTGAAAATTGTGTGTGTGTGTGAGAGAGAGAGAGAGAGCTCCTGGATGGAAGAGACTGGGGAACACGGGTGCCTGTAAATGAGATGAACGGTCCTGTTTACATTTCAAATAATTATTCTCATCTCTTTATTTACTTCACCATCAAGAAGTAATTACCCTCTGGGTCGTTACAATAGTATCCACTTAGATCATGTCATGCTATTGTTCAGTGTGTAGGAGCATGTGATTTGTTTGATGTCATTTTGTCTAAAGTGTTATAAGCAGGAAGCAGTTGAAAAACACTTGGTGGGTTTAGTAGTTTTCGGGGATCACATGTCTCCTGATATGTCGGCTGCTACTACTACTATACTGGAGCGGTCAGAAGGATTTGTTTTGTTGGTGAACAGTGCTCAGGTTACAGTTGACGAGCAGATGGGTAGTGCTGGTGAGTTTTATGCCACTGAAATCTAATGTAATAAATAATAAGAGTGATCTTTAACAATTTCCAAAAAGGTGGAAGCACCTGGAATGTAGTGCTTTAAAGTCACCTGTTCTTTTACATTTTAGTTGATAAACAATATGTATTAGCTTATAAACCACAAAAAAAAAAAAAAAAAAAAAAAAAAATTATATATATATATATATATATATATATATATATATATATATATATATATATATATATATACACTCACCTAAAGAATTATTAGGAACACCATACTAATACTTTGTTTGACCCCCTTTCGCCTTCAGAACTGCCTTAATTCTACGTGGCATTGATTCAACAAGGTGCTGAAAGCATTCTTTAGAAATGTTGGCCCATATTGATAGGATAGCATCTTGCAGTTGATGGAGATTTGTGGGATGCACATCCAGGGCACGAAGCTCCCGTTCCACCACATCCCAAAGAGGCTCTATTGGGTTGAGATCTGGTGACTATGGGGGCCAGTTTAGTACAGTGAACTCATTGTCATGTTCAAGAAACCAATTTGAAATGATTCAACCTTTGTGACATGGTGCATTATCCTGCTGGAAGTAGCCATCAGAGGATGGGTACATGGTGGTCATAAAGGGATGGACATGGTCAGAAACAATGCTCAGGTAGGCCGTGGCATTTAAACGATGCCCAATTGGCACTAAGGGGCCTAAAGTGTGCCAAGAAAACATCCCCCACACCATTACACCACCACCACCAGCCTGCACAGTGGTAACAAGGCATGATGGATCCATGTTCTCATTCTGTTTATGCCAAATTCTGACTCTACCATCTGAATGTCTCAACAGAAATCGAGACTCATCAGACCAGACAACATTTTTCCAGTCTTCAACTGTCCAATTTTGGTGAGCTTGTGCAAATTGTAGCCTCTTTTTCCTATTTGTAGTGGAGATGAGTGGTACCCGGTGAGGTCTTCTGCTGTTGTAGCCCATCCGCCTCAAGGTTGTACGTGTTGTGGCTTCACAAATGCTTTGCTGCATACCTCGGTTGTAACGAGTGGTTATTTCAGTCAAAGTTGCTCTTCTATCAGCTTGAATCAGTCGGCCCATTCTCCTCTGACCTCTAGCATCAACAAGGCATTTTCGCCCACAGGACTGCCGCATACTGGATGTTTTTCCCTTTTCACACCATTCTTTGTAAACCCTAGAAATGGTTGTGTGTGAAAATCCCAGTAACTGAGCAGATTGTGAAATACTCAGACCGGCCCGTCTGGCACCAACAACCATGCCACGCTCAAAATTGCTTAAATCACCTTTCTTTCTCATTCAGACATTCAGTTTGGAGTTCAGGAGATTGTCTTGACCAGGACCACACCCCTAAATGCATTGAAGCAACTGCCATGTGATTGGTTGGTTAGATAATTGCATTAATGAGAAATTGAACAGGTGTTCCTAATAATCCTTTAGGTGAGTGTATATATATATATATATATATATATATATATATATATATATATATATATATATATATATATATATATATATATATATATATATAATGTTTTCAGGACAACCTCAGCAACACTTACATGCTTGTATAATGTAGTATTGAGTGGCAAATGTGTAATAATGTTTTTTTTTTGTTTGTTTATTATTGATTGCACACCACATACAGTAATATTGAAACGTTTTGACACTTAGAACATGCTTTGCATAGCCTTAGGTATTGAAATATGCATTGTTTTTCAATAAAATATATACATAACACTGAAGTAATGCCCCTTTTTTGCAAACTGACCCAGGTGAAAATTCATTTCTATTTCCTCTTGAGTTATTCTAAGCCCTATAATATATGATCAAATATAAT